>NW_019154174.1:4864589-4928579 GCF_002288905.1 Enhydra lutris kenyoni
ACATCGGGATCTCTGCTCAGCGGGGAGCCTGCTTCCCTTCCTCTCTCTCTCTGCCTGCCTCTCTGCCTACTTGTGATCTCTGTTGAATAAATTTAAAAAAAATCTTAAAAAAAATAAATAAATTGTCCCGGCGTGTTTCTGAGGCACAGCCAGACTCAAGAGCTACTGTACTAGAGAAGAAATGGGTCCTTGCAGGTGTTAGCAGATGGAAATCTTGGTGTGTAGGGTAGAATGACACAACCCATCCTCCCTTCTGATAACAGTTGCCCGGTTTTACTTAGAGAACCACCCTCTCCCTTCCCCAGTCCTGTGGTTTGGAAGCTCTCCTTCCTAGCCCCAGGAATGGCCTGGCCAATCAGAGTTTTGCATCTCCCTAATGACTGTGACTGATTCAGAAAAGACAAGTGGCCTAAACCACCCCAGGGAGAATCAGCCTGAGGCTTTTGTGGGTGCTGCCCAGGGGAAAAAAATCTCTCTTTCCTCTGGGATTGCTGTATATGGGCCCTTCAGCAGTCATTTTGCCACCTTTTGGAAAGAACCAGCCCAAGAATGAAGCTTTAACAGATGAAAGCCAACAGTTGAACACAAATCAACTCCAGCGATATAGTCTGGATCCTGGATCCATCCATGCCTGAAGGTGGTTTTCAGTTACTTGGACCCATACACTCTCTTTTTCCTTGCAGCCTATCTGAGTTGCATTTCCATTGTGTGTGGTTTTTAAAAGTCTTGACTGTTGCAGTTGTGACTGGTTCATCTGTTCCACAATGAGCTTGGTGAGGTGACCCAGCACAGAATGAGAGAATGAGGAGTGAGTAGGCAGGGTCCCAGCTTTCTTCTCTCCTCCACCACCTTCTCCTTCTTTCCTGTTCTAATGGGTCTCCTTCAGCCCAGATCATACCCCAGAAAAGACCCTTGCCTCCTTTGGGTCTTCATTCAAATGCCATCTGCCAGTCAGAAGAGGCCTTCCTCCATGGTTAACCACTTCCACCACCCTGCCCATCTCCTCATTAGCTCTTAACACCACCTAACAAACTCTGTGTGCTACATACTCATTTCTTTTCTCACTCCCCTTCTGCCCCGCCCCTTGTAATAAGAGCTCCAAGAATGTAGAATTGTTTTCCTTTTATTCACTGCTGTATCCCAGGGCCTAAAACACACTCAGCACCAAACAGTCCATGTTGTTTGACAGAGTGAATAGATTCAATTCTCCCAAGACCCTCAGTGAGGTAGGTCCTATTCTCATCCCCAAGATGACATCATTAACCCTAAGAATTCAACAGGTAGGAGGCCCCAAGCACATAGTAGGTCCTCGACTGTGGTGGATCAGAACTGCTTTTTGTCAATTTCCATAACAATCTGAGAAAGAAGGGCTGGGGGTACCTCCTGCGCATCTCCCAGGTCTCTTGTAATACAGCACATAATCTGACATTCGCGTCTTCATTTGGGTTCTTCATGGGGGCCAATCAAAGGACAGCAAGTGTCCCATTCAGAGCTGCTACTGAAGGCTAAGTAATTAATGCCAGGACAAAGCAGAAGATCCCGGGCCTCCTTCCAGCACCATGTCCTGCCTGTGATCCCCGACAGCTCAGCCACATGGATGCCCGGCTCTGACCCCCAGCCCAGCATGTCCAGACGGGCGGTCTCTACCCTGCTGCCCCCCAGCCCAGCCCCCTTCCCAGCCCACTGACTCTTCTCTTGGTGGAGAGCACAGAGTACAAAGGACCAGAAAAAGCAGTTTCCAGAAATGGAAATCCAAGCCTGAAGAACACGGGAAGAAATGAAGGGTTTCACTGGGTTTTTGCTGCTGATCAGAGAAATGCACATGAAGGCCAGAAGACGTCACTCTATGCTTCCCGCTCACCAGAGAGGCAAACTTCAGAAAGCTGCGTAAGCCCTTAGTGTTGATCCCACTGCAGGGGTACGCGATCCCCAAGCAGGTGCTGGTGTTAATTTTACAAGTAAGTGTATCCTACCCTATGGCCCCACAGTCCTGCTCCTGAGCATACACCCCAAGGATCTTCTCACACAGGTCCTCAGGAGGACAGGCAGCAGCATCTAGGGCAGTGGGGAGCAAAAAACAAGTTCGGCGCCCATTGCTAGGACAGTAGGTGGCAATGGGGAGGAGACGCTGAGCTCCGAGCCTCGGGCAGGATTTGGACCCGTGTGCCCACAGCCACGTGGATGCATCTGAGACACATGGTTCTTCATGGGAACTTAAGAAACAGAGATCTACAACACACCCCACGATCGACCTCATTCTTGCCCAGCAAACACTCACACCCCCAGCTCCTGGGGCAGAAGACACTTCCCCACCTCTCCACCTCGCTAACTTGGAGTCTGGCCACGTGACTTGGCTTTGTCCACTGGGATCTAGGCAGATGTGACTGTGGAGAGTCCCCAGCCAAGGCTTAGGTGACATCACAGATGTCTCTCCCAACTCCTGCATTTCCACCATGGACATGAGAATCATCTCCAGGGAATGCTGTCTCCGGAAAGACCGGAGATGCATGGGGTGGACCCAAACCCAACCCACCATCTAGAACCCAGCCCAGGCCACAGCAGTAAGCCCACCCAACCCACAGAGCCACAGGCAAGAAGAACAGTCCTTGTTTTTGAAAGCCGCTGAGTTCTGGCATGATTTCTTGTATAGCCTTATCACAGAAAGAGCTGACTAATAGACGCAATATTAAAATAAGTTTAAAATATGCAAAAGCGACACATGGGTAAGAACACATATGGACAGCAATGCATTCAGCAGAATTGCTGGGGGCCAGTTTGGGAGAGGGGGGATAAAGAGAAATCAATCAATCAATCACATGCCCAGGTGCACGGACAATGGCTGATCACCACCTTGAACTCAGAGTAAGGCCAGCTCACACTCTTCCCCTGCAGTTCCTGCCTCATCAAAAGCTGAGTCCGTGGGGACAGAGACCTACAATAGTCCCGGGGAGGTTCACAGCTGGGGCTCAATAAATCCTTGCTGAACCAATGACTTAAGTTCAAAAATCCAAAGCCTTCCATGAACTCGCAGAAACCAGAACCCCCTCCTGAAAGGCAGCTTCACATTATCTTGTCGGAATGCAAAACTCCCTCAAATGTCTGGGTCTCTGCCAACTTTACCCCCCAAGCTCAGAAACAGGTCTGAGGTCCCCGCCGCACTCAAGCCCGGATCTTCTGGAGGCCAAGCCCCGATGCTGACTCCAGCCTGCCCCGCTCCCTCTGCTGGCGTGGGTACAAGAGAATGAAGGCCACGGAGCGAGCTAAATTAAATCCTTCTCACCAGCTCAGCCAGTTTATTTGTCAACTTGAGTCCTAAAGAGACGTTGATGGAAACTCCACAGGAAATAATGAGACAGCAGAGGGGAAAGCGACGCTGCAACCCAGAAGGAGGCAGCCAGACGTGGGGCCATGAGTCAGGGCCTCCCCTCTCCTGCCACCCTCCGGCTCCTGCTCTTTTTTTGATTCTACATAAACCTCCTGGGACGAAAGCCACTGAGGTCCAGAAAGGGAAGGGAAGAAGAGCTTAAAATGTGAGCTGTGAATTTCGCTTCCAAAGAAACCAGGATGCAGAAGAGAACCAGAAGCAGAGGAAACCCGGAGCAAACAGCGCTGGTACCCGCCAGCCCTCGGTTGAACCCCCCCCACTCTATCCCTTTGATTCTGTGATTAAGGTACTCAGCTTCTCTGAGCCTCGGTTTTCCCATGGGTATGATGGGGCCAAAACCAGCCCCTATTCTACTGGGCCGTCGAGAGAAATAAATGAGATGGTCCAGGCACAGGGCCTGGCTCAGAGCAGAATCTCCACACAGAAGCTCAAATGTTTGCTGAGCACCCACTGGGCGAGCACCGAATGAGGCAGGCCGGGCAGTGCCTTCACAGAACTCGAGATCTTGCACAAACAAGACAAACAGCACATACCCACGTTAGACAACAAGGTCATTCCAGGGATCTGTGGATCTGCGTAGAGCAGGGAGGGTAGGGAAGTGGTCTATTTTAGCCAGGACGGTAGGGGAAGACTTCTCCAAGGATGCCACAGAAGCGAGGTCTGAGGCTGAGAAGAAGCGCATTTTACATAGTGTTCGTGGAAACAGGCTCAGGAAGAACCGCACCCGTTCCCGTTTTCAAACCCCCTCCCCGACCTGGGACGGACAGCGGGGATGGCTGCTGGGAACGGCCCTTCCTCCACTCGGGTTTTTATTAAAACCAAATTAAGGCCAATTAAATGCCAAATTAAACGTATAAAATAGCTTCTGACCTCAGGCTCCTTCCACCCAGAGTCTGTGAAGCATGTATGTCGTCAACATCTCGAATGTTGAGCCCTTACTACGCACCAGGCCCCCAGCCACACCCCAGCCACAGAGATGAAGGGGGACACACCTCGCAGGCCCTCCACAAGCTCCCTCGGGGGGCTGGTGACTGCTGCTGCTCACCGATGCCTCCCCAATGCCTGGAGATGGCTGTAATCGGTCTTCGGATCAGATTGTCCTTCTGGTGGCTTCCCCAAGGTAGACCAAGTTTCTTGACATGACATTTGAGGCTTTGGAAGCCTAGCCCTGCTGACCTCGCCAGCCTGGTCCCCTCACACCTCCCTGCCCCTCCCTGTCCAGCGAGAGCCATTAGCTGTTGTGGACAGAACAGGCCCCAGACTGCTAATTCTGGAATTTGCCTGTGCTGTTCCTCCCACTTGCAACCCTCTTCCTTACCTTGAGCACTCAGCTTGTCAGACACCCTGAGATGTTATCGTTCAGTGACTCCTGCCAGATAACCTGATCCTTGCCCCAAGCAAGGTCACATCGGCTTTGGGACCCACAGGGCAACTGCACTATCACCTCAGACCCCTCAAACTGAGGATCCAGGGAATTGACCCCACCCCCTCAGGACCCCACCTGACCTTCACCCAGACTGCCCAGGACGCTAAAAATTTTACATGCCCTTTCCAGGGCCACCTGGGTGGCTCAGCAGGTTAAGCATCTGCCTTCGGCTCAGGTCATGATCCCAGGGGTCTTGGGGATAAGCCCCATGTCCTCGGGCTCCCTGCTCAGCAAGGAGTCTGCTTCTCCTTCTCCCTCTTCCCCTCCCCCCACTCATGCTCTCTCTCTTTCTCCCTCTCTCCCTCTCACTATCTAATAAATAAATAAAATCCTTTAAAAATAAGAATAAATAAAAATTTTACATGCCCATTCCAATAGCAACCCAGCAAGGGAAGAGGGGATGCTGATATTCACAGAACCCTTGCTGGGAGATGGTCCTGATCACTTTATAAATAAAGGAACTGAGGCTCAGAACGAGTAAGGACGCCAGGCTCGCAGATCAGACCTGGGGTCTGAACTCAGACCTTGGGTTCCTCCGGCTCAAAGTCATCCTCTTTCTACTAAGCCAAACCATGGTTTACTCCTCCACCCCCAGCCCCAGGAGCCCTGCCAATCATCGCCTCCCTGACCACACCCTCTTCCTTTTCTTTTTTTATTGTGTTATGTTAGTCACCATAAAATATATCATTGGTTTTTGATGCAGTGTTACAAGATTCATTGTTTATATATGACACCCAGTCCTCCATGCAATATGTGCCCTCCTTAATACCGATCACCAGGCTCACCCATCCCTCTATCCCCCCTCCCCTCCAAAACCCTCAGTTTGTTTCTCAGAGTCCACAGTCTCTCATGGTTCATCTCCCCCTCCGATTTCCCCCAACTCACTTCTCCTGTCCTTCACTCAATGTCCTCCATGATTTTCCTTATGCTCCACAAGTAAGTGAAACCATATGATAATTGACACTCTCTGCTTGACTTATTTCACTCGGCATAATCTCCTCCAGCCCCGTCCACGTTGATAAAAAAAGTTGGGGATTCATCCTTTCTGATGGAGGCATAATACTCCATAGTGTATATGGACCACATCTTCCTTATCCGTTCGTCCGTTGAAGGGCATCTTGGCTCTTTCCACAGTTTGGCGACCATGGCCATTGCTGCTATAAACATTGGGGTACAGATGGCCCTTCTTTTCCCTACATCTGTATCTTTGGGGTAAATACCCAGTAGTGCAATTGCAGGGTCATAGGGGAGCTCTATGTTTAGTTTCTTAAAGAATCTCCACACTGTTTTCCAGAGTGGCTGTACCAACTCGCATTCCCACCAACAGTGTAAGAGGGCTCCCCTTTCTCCACATCCTCTCCAACACCTGTTGTTTCCTGTCTTGTTAATTTTGGCCATTCTAACTGGTGTCAGGTGGTATCTCAATGTGGTTTCGGTTTGAATCTCCCTGATGGCTAGTGATGATGAACATTTTTTCATGTGTCTGTTAGCCATTTGTATGTCTTCT
This sequence comes from Enhydra lutris kenyoni, assembly GCF_002288905.1. NCBI lineage: Eukaryota > Metazoa > Chordata > Mammalia > Carnivora > Mustelidae > Enhydra > Enhydra lutris. The sequence goes on from NW_019154174.1 coordinate 4,870,908, forward strand.
TTGGAGAAGTGTCTGTTCATGTCTTCTGACCATTTTTTTACATGATTATCTGTTGTTTCAATACTGAGTTTGAGGAGTTCTTTATAGATCCTGGATAAGAGCCCTTTGTCTGTAGTGTCATTTGCGAATATCTTCTCCCATTCCGTGGGTTGTCTCTTTGTTTTGTTGACTGTTTCCTTTGCTGTGCAGAAGCTTTTGATCTTGATGAAGTCCCAAAAGTTCATTTTTGCTTTTGTTTCCTTTGCCTTTGGAGACGTGTCTTGAAAGAAGTTGCTGTGGCCAATGTCAAAGAGGTTACTGCCTATGTTCTCTCTAGGATTTTGATAGATGCCTGCCTCACGTTGAGGTCTTTCATCTATTTTGAGTTTATTTTTCCACACCTCCTTCCTGATGAAACTGACCACCAAGCCCCACCCCCCACCCCCGCTACTGTGTGTTCCCACCCCCTGCCTGAACCCTTTGGACCTGAGCTGTTCCCAGCTCCAAACCGGACCAGTCAGATTCTTTCTCCTAGAGTTTCTGGAAGTGGGACCCAAAGTGTGAGAAGGTTGGTAGACTGCTGGGAGGCTGTGGTCTTCAGGTAAGGGTCGCCACAAGAAAAGAAAGAAGCAGCTGTGCTGAGAAATAGAGGCCATAGCCTGGCCCGCACCCTTCTGGCACTCTAGAGTTCCAGTCTTCTAATACTCATCTGGGCCCTGTGGGGTGGTCTTCTCAGAACCCCCTGCTGGTTTTGCTAGTCTGAGCGGGCTTTTGGGCCCTTGCAGTCAATCTTTCTTCTCAGAAGAACTCCCGCCAGCCCCAATCTAAGGTGGTACCAAGGATTTAGGAATTGCTCCCTGAGTCATTGCCCCAGTATGTATCACTAGAAGAATGAGCTAGAACTAAATGATTGACAAGGGACATGTTCCCCCGAGAGAGCAGAGGGGAACACAGGATGACCACTGACTCCCCAAGACTCCAAAACCCTATGTTCCACAAGGGCTTCCAGAGGCAATCATGCCTCCACACACTGCTGGAGACTTGGCAGGATTGGGGGCAGATGGCCCGGTGGAGAAGGAGATCCCATCGGGCTGGGCAAGAGCCCCGCTGCAGAGACTGCTGGCAAGAACCACAAAGGGCTCTGCGGTCCTGTTCCGAACAAGAATAACAAGGCAAGAATAAATGGGCTGCTCGGAGCCCAAGGTACGATGTCAAATCGTGACAGCCAGTGAGCAGAACTCCCCAGATTCTGCTTTGTTCCTGACTTCTCTGGCAAGGAAGAGGCTCATTTCAAGTGAAAAGGGCAGAGCGAGCACTATCAAGGTGGATCCCCGCTAGGACCCTCCATGGGGGACCGGCGGGCCCTTTGTTGATGGGCGGTGGGGAAGCTTGAGGAACCAGTGAGAAATCAAGCATCTGAAAGCAGGAATGGCATTCTGATTTCAAAAAGAGCAAGAAATCTGCAAACTAAAAGGTGGCAGACACCCAGCCAGATTCTCGAGTTAACTGGAGCGGGATAATATTTTGAGACATGAGCTGAAGTTTCCCACAGCCTTCCTGAACCCGTGTCCTTTGCCACCCGTATTCATTGCTGCAGGGGGGAGGTGGTACTAGGGAACGCAAGGCCAGCTCTCAGGCCACAAGAACAAGGCTATCGAGCTGCAAAGTCTGGTCTTTTAAGTTCAAAAGCCACATTTTGTACTGTAAATGATATATTTAGGAGAAGAGAGGAAAGTCTGGGTTACCTCCCCTCTCCTTCCACATCCTACGCTCAATAAAGCTCCCCTGGCCTAGGGGACAGAGGAAAGGAAGTCAGAGGGCATGACAGAGACTTTTATGTATCAGCAATGCCCATTTCTTCTTCCTTGTGAGAACACGGTTAAACTACATTTCCCCATATCCATTGTAGTTGAATGCAGCCGTAAGACTGAGTTCTGACCAAAGGAACGTGGGGGTGAGGGGGATGAAGTGAGCTTCTAAGCCTTAAGGACCTCCCACATCTTCCTCTACTCTCTTCCCCAGCCACTGGCTGAATGGAGAGTTTCTCCTTCCTGCAAAGGAAGGAGCCCAGATCCCCGGATGAGCAGGTGGAAGGGTGCTTACTGCCAGAACACCCACACTGGACTTCAGGTGAGCAGAAAATCAGCTTTGATGGTGGAAAACCACTGAGATTTGGGGGTTTCTGTGTTATCACAGCGAGGCTTACTATACAAGGGAAAGCAAAGAAAGTAAAGATTTTGGAATGGATAATCAGAGTAGGTCCCTGCCCCCTCCCCTAACACACACACACACACACACACACACACACACACACACTCATCATCATCCCATAAAGGAGAGAATAACAGACTTTAGGAAATCTTAAAGCAGAAAGAACTACCCGCTCTCCCAAGGAGAGACAAGGACAGCAACAAGGCTTGAGTTATCCTGCACCCAGCACAGTACAGGAGCCTATGAATATGAAAGGTTTCAAGACAAATGGGCCTGGAATAGCCTTGGAATGTTTTTCATGAGGCCAGACGTGGTGTGGTGCACTTGGAGAATCAGCAGAGCTACCGAAGCTTTGAGGTCAAGAAGGACCCAGTAGGACCCGCACAAAACAACATATATATCCCCAGTATCTGACACATGATAGGAGGTCAACAAGAGTTTACTGGATGGATGGATGGATGGATGGATATATAGATGTATTGATAGATGATGGATACATGGATGGATGGATGGATGGATGGATGGGTGGATGATGAACAGATAGGTGAGTGGATAGGTACATACAATTAGTCAATTGGTGGATGGATGGATGAATGGATGGATACATAGATGGATGGATGGATAGTCAGATGGTTGGGTGGGTGATGGATGGATGGACATGTACATAAGTAGGTAGAGGGCTAGATGAAGAAGTTCTGGTTGGGCTCCTGTTCTTAGAAGGAAACAGAGGAAAACTTCATGATACCATTTTTGGCAATGATCCCTTAGCTATGATACCAAAAGCACAAACAACAACAACAAAAAATAAACTGGATTGCCTCAAAACTAAAAGCTTTTGGACATCATCAACAGAGTGAAAAGGCAACCCATGAAATGGGAGAAAAATACTTGTATATTATAGATCTGATAAAAATGATATCCAGAATATAGGAAGAACTCCAACAACTCAACAACACGAAAACAAACAACTGAAATAAAAAATGGGCAAAGGACTCGAATAGACATGGGTCCAAAGAAGATATATGGATGGCCAAAAAGCAGGTGAGAAGATGCTCCGCGTCATGCACCCTTGGGGGCATGCCCATCAAAACCACAGCGAGATGCCCTATCACACACACGAGGATGGCTATCATCAAAACCAAAAATAACAAATCTTGGGGAAGATGCAGAGAAATTGGAGCCCTCGTGCTGCATAAATGTAAAATAGCACAGTTGCTACAGACAGTGTGGTGGGTCTACAAACAATTAAACATCTGGTCATCATGTGACCCAGCAATTCCACTCCCGGGTATCCACCCAGCAGAGCTGAGAGCAGGGGCTTGAACTGGAATTTGTACCCCCATGTTCACAGCAGCATTATTCACCATAGCCAAAAGGTAGACACAACACAAATGTCTATCCACAAATTGGAAAACAAAATGTGGCGCCTATATACCAGAGCACACCAAGCCAATTTGTTTCTGACATGCTGCTACAACATGAATGAGCCTCGAAGACATTGTGCCAAGTGGAATAAGACAGACACAAGAGAACAAAGATTGCACAATCCCACTTATGGGAGGTGCTGGGAGCAGCCAAACTCTTTTTTTTTTTTTTTAAAGATTTTATTTATCTATTTGGCAGACAGAGATCACAAGTAGACAGAGAGGCAGGCAAAGAGAGAGAGAGAGAGGAGGAAGCAGGCTCCCCGCTAAGCAGAGAGCCCGATGCAGGGCTCAATCCCAGGACCCTGGGATCATGACCCAAGCCGAAGGCAGGGGCTTTAACCCACTGAGCCACCCAGGCACCCCCCCCCTTTTTTTTAAGATTTTATTTATTTGTCAGAGAGAGAGCACAAGCAGGGGGAGCGGGAGGCCGAGGCAGAGGGAGAAGCAGGCTCTCCGCTGAGCAGGGAGCCCGATGTGGGACTCGATCCCAGGACCCCGGGATCGTGACCTGAGCTGAAGGCAGATGCCCAACTGACTGAGCCACCCAGGCATCCCTGGAGTAGCCAAACTCTTAAAGACAGAAATCAGAATGGTGGTTGCCAGGGGCCAGGGGGATGACGGAGTGGGGAGTTCGTGTTTAATGGGTGGTGAGTTTCAGTCTGGGAACATGAGGAAGCTCTCCAGACATGGATGATGGTGGTGGACAAATGATAGTCTGAATGTCCTTACGTCACTGAGCTCTATGCTTACAAAACTGGTTAAAATGGTAAATTTCAGGTTATGCTTCTTTTACCAGAAGGAAAAAAAAAAAAAAAAAAACTTCTGTTCACCAAAAGACAGTTGTGAAAAGGTAAGCCACAGAGTGAGAAAAGGAATTTGAGATACCTGTAAACAACCAAAGTTTAAAATATGTTTTAAAAAAGCACAAAAATTTTAAAACATCTATAAATCAATAAGAAAAAGACAGTCTAATAGAAGCGCAAGCAGGTGACACAAACAGGCACCATGCGAGAAAATTCACATAGCCAGAAATGTGAGAAGATACTCAACCCCAACAGTAATCAGAGAAGTGCAAAGTGAAAAGCACAGTGAGATACCACTTCTCATCCATCAGGTGGGATATATATTAATATCCGATAAAGTGAAGTATTGTCAAAGGTAGATCGATGGGAATTCTCATACTGCATTAGTGGGCGTGCAAACTGGTACCCCCACTCTGGAAATCAGGATGGCTTTGCTTAGTAAACCTGCAGATACATAAAGTTGATGGAACAGTCCCTAGTCAAGGTCAACACTGGAGTGGTGATTCTCACACAGGGGGTGGCTAGTCAGGGGGCTTGTCGCACAGAGATGGCTTGACCCAGACCCAGAATTTCTTATTTGGGAGTTCCGTGTTAGGGCCTGAGGATTTGTATTTTTAACAAACTCCTAGGCACTGGTGCTGCCCGTCTGGGGCTCGCATGGGAAGAAGGTAGGAAGTCTTCATGAAAACCCAAAAGTGACCCACCTATCCATTAAGAGCAGAATGAACACACAGAAGATAAAGTCATAAAATGGAATATTGCATAGTAATGAAAAATGCACAGACTACAGCTATGATTGCTGTAGATTGAATGTCTGTGTCTCCTCAAATTCATACACTGGCATTCTAACTCCAGGTGTGATGGTATTTGGAGGTCGGGCATTTGGGAGGGAAATAGGTCATGAGGGCGGGGCCCTCATAAATGGGATTAATGGCTTTGTAATCCAGCAGCGAGCTCCCTGACCCCCTCCACTGTGTGCAAAGACAGCTGTCTAAGATCCAGAGGCCGTATGGTTTAATTCTGCCATTGTAGCATGAAAGCTACGCCTGCATGAGAATGGGCATAGCTGTGTTTCAATAAAACTTTATTTACAACAACGAGCGGTGGGCCGTGCTTTGCCAGCCCCTGCCTAGCAGTGATTATTCTCCTCTGGGATCAGGAGTTGCTAGTGCTCAAGAAGGGACATGTGGGGCTACCGGCAGAGATCTCTTTCTCAACTCCAGTGGTAATAAAGTTTTTGCTTTACGATAGACGGTTAAGCTGTATATTTGCATTTTATGTATTTTTTAATTGTTACTATATTTCTCCATTTTAAAAAGCTTCAATAAATAAACCAAAGAGAAACAAAATGTAGCATCTCCATACAACAAAATATTTGGCAATAAAGAGCAGCCAAATACTGAAACATGCCACGGTGTGGATGAACCTTGAAAACAAGATGCTCAAGGAGGGAAGCCAGATCCCAAAAGTGTGCCTGTTATAGGATTCCATTCATAGGTGCCCCGAATTGGCAAATCGACGGGGACCGAGAGCAGATCGCTGGTTGTTGAGGTCTGTAGGGACTGGAGGATTGAGAGGGGAAGGTTAAGGCAACAGGGCTTCTCTTCGGGGCGAAGGAAATGTTCTAAAATTGACCGTGGCCATGGTTGTACAAGATTGAATGTACTAAAGGCCACTGACCTGTACACTTCAAGGAGTCAAACGCATGGTAAGTAGTTGTGTTTCAATAAAGCTGTTACCAAAAAACAAACAAAACACACAGAGAGACACGCACACTCACACAGACAACAACCCAAAATGCTTTAAACTAATGAATAAATCCCCAACCTCTGGCCTTGCCAGCATAGATGGGCCCAACCAGGGGAGTGAGCAACGAGACCAACCAGACACCAGCTTTGGAGAAGTCACCCGTGCTCCCTTCTGGGTGCAGGAGCTGCCCATCACTGCCCCCCCCCACACACACATTTCTCCCCCTCTGGCAAAACACGTGCTGACTGCCAGAAGCCCAAGTGGCCCCAGAGTCTGTGGACAAGCCAGGGCTGGGGCATCCTTGCCAAGAGACGCTGGACTTTTTTCAACCCAAAATGAGATCGGGGAAAGCATAAGGGAAACGAAGCCTGTAGGAGTCGGGCTGGCTCGGGGAATCCACAACAGGGCTGGGGAGCCAATTCCTGCGCAGCAAACCGGGGCGGGAGCTTTAGCCTTCTAGAACATTCCTTCTGAAAGGTTCCCTCTTGGGTTTGTAGTTCCTAGTGGCTTTGAGGCATGGGTAGGGTCTCAGGGGCCTGAAGCCCTCTGCTCCTCAATCAGGCAAAAGGCAATATATTTGGGGGGGGGGGGCTCTGTGTCATATCCCAGGGCTTCGCAGAACCTCCGGGAAGCCCGACAGATGGTTGCAAATGAGAGGCTGCAGAAACCAGCAGATGGGATGCGTGAGGAGCAGAGGGTGTCAGGAGCGGGAGCAGCCGTGGGTCCCCTCTGCTGCCACCTCCCTCTGCTCCACGCAGTCCCTGATATCTGTGAGTCCACGGGGCTGCCTGGCTGGCTCAGAATACATAGCAAAGCCAACCGAAGAACTTTCGGGGCCTGGGGAGCAGAGGAGAAGCCAGGAGGCACCAAGCAGAGTGGAAAAACCTGTGAGGTGTGGCAGAGACAGCACGGGGACTGATGGACGGAGGCATCACTTTGCTGTGTGACCTAAGGCAAGTTGCCCCTCTTTTCAGTTTTCTTGAGCGTAAACCAGAAATCACCAAAGGGCTGTGGAAAGAATCAAGCGAAACCAGGGGCGTGGAAGTATCTAGCAGTGAATGGAACTCCGCATTATTCAATAAGGAGAAATCAATGCAAATTGAGTTCCTTTCCCAGTGAGCTTTTTTTGCTGGTGGGGCCAGTCCCAGGAGATGGGGGAATACAACGGAGCATTCAAGCTGGCACTGACCGAGCCGGACCCTGCGTCAATCCCTCACATGGATTATTCCATTGTCAGAAGAATCCCACAAAGCAGATGCTACAATCCCCTTTTAGAGATGAAGAAAGTGAGCCATAAAGGGAATGAGCGGCATGCCCACCCTCCAAGGCCAATAAGGCAGAGCCAGGATCTGAACCCAGAGCCCACACACTGCATTAACACTGCACTCAGAAACTCTGCATTTAAATCCCAGCTCTGCCACTGGCTGGGCCAAAAGCAGGTTTCTTAACCTGTTGGAGCCTCAGCTTCCTGTCCTGAACCGGGGTGGGGATGTGAATAATAATGATACGACATGCATGGAAGGGACTGGTATACAGCAGGCGCTCCAAGCATGCTGACTGAATTGCCAGGACTGGCCCAGGGGAAGCTGCCCCAGAGAGGGGACCCCATTTCTTAGAACACACAGTAGGCATGCTCACTATACTCAGCCTACAGCAGCCATGCAGAGTTTTTCTTGGGGTCTCGGTTTTCTCATCTGCAAAACGGAGCAGGTGAGATCAGCTCTCTGTGCCCTTTCGACCCGGACGGTGTTGGACTCCTTTCTTGGAACTGGAAATGTACCAAGAGGGAAGACAAGTTTTGTGTTGGCCAGACGCAGTGTGAGCCCCTGGGGAATCACAAGGGACATCCCACGAGGTGTGACGACCCTTTCTTCCTCCCAGCCCTGTCTGGCCAACACAAAACTTGTCCTTCCCTCTCATTAGACCTCCGTCCTTCCCAGTCGTACCTCGCTTTAGGATTCTTTTCTATTTTAGTAGCTCATCTTGAGGCATTAAAGTGGAACAGTGAAGCACGGGGACTCAGCGCCCGCCGGACAGGGGTTCCCACCCCGCTCTGCTGTCACAACCCGAATGGTCTTGCGAAAGATGACTTAATCTCTCTGGGCCTCAGTTTCCCTACCCATGACTTGGTGTACCAGCAGCACAAAACTCAGCAGGTTGTTGGGGGATCGGCCGGGTCCGGCATGTTGGCAAAATGGAAAAAAAAATGGGAGGTATTATTTATTCTAGAGCATCTTGGAAAGAATAACTCGGCACATTAAAACCATGAATTGATAGATACCATTACTCAGAATGAGGCTTTAAAAATTAGACTTTCTAAATGAATCAAGGTAAAGAGAAATTGTAAGTGAATACATGGAGGGGGTGTGTACAGAGCCCAAATGGGGAAAGCAGTACAAAATAAAAACGCAGGACCCCTTGTTAAAAAATAATTGGGGCTCCTGGGTGGCTCAGTCGATTAAGAGTCTGACTCTTGATCTCAGAGTTGTGGGTTCAGGACCCACGTTGGGCTCCATGCTGGGCGTGGAGCCTACTTAGAAAAAATTATTGAGAATTTCAAGGTAGTGACACTAGAGCATTTAACCAAATGTGAGTCCCTTCTGTACATGGGACGTTATGTGATGGTACAGGTCACATGCCCAGGGTGCAGGCCACAGTTCTGTATCTTGGCAGAGGTCTGGGTTACATGTATTTCCTAAAACTCAGTGAATTGTACATTTAAAACCTATGCAATTCACTGTTCCTAAATTATACTGATGAAATTATATTGATTAAAACAAGGAAACATGACAAAATAGGGTCACAAATTCCCAGTTTATACCAGGCAGTGTGGTGCAGCAATGAGATGTAGGCATAGATGGTATGTTGAGTGTAATCTTCTTTTAGCCCTGTTTATGTATCCCTCGCCCCCACATACAGTTGTACAGGCTGTGCACTGCCCAACCTTATGCCATTCACATAGACCGCAGTATGAAGCATGACCCACAGAGTTGCACAGTGAGTAACCTGCACAATGGAACGTGGTGAACCTGATTCGTAGCTCTTTGTCTAACTTCGTTTAAAGGAATCATCATGTGGCTCAAGTTAAAGCTCTTTGCGAATGCAAGACCTGGGCCAAATAGAAGGGCCTTGTTGTAAATTCCATTCTGGGGACAGGTCCAAGAACAACCAGCCCATGGGAAGACTTTTCTGGGTTATGGAAAGGAGCCAGCATCCTTCAAATTCCACAGGCCTTGTGCAGCTCAGCAAGCCCTATCCCCCCGCCCCCCACCCACTGCTGAAACCCCTGCTCAGACAGGCAAAGGTCTGGATTGAAGTGTCTGAGCTAATTTCTCACACCAAAGTATGATAAAACCACAGAGTCATTTAGAAATTTAAATTACCACTGTTTACACTTAAGCGAGTCTTCTCACCATGGAGAAACTGTTTCCAATTAGAAAACATGAAAGCTGGTCACCATTTAGGGTTAATATGACGTTCTCTGAGAGAGTGAGCAGGCGAGACTACCCAGACATCTAATTACCTGGAAAGATAATCTTGAATAATTGGAATTAGGCAACTAAAGCAATTACTAGATGTTGTGATCTTCAGGAGCAGTCCTCCACCAGGCATCGGGATTTAAACACCTTTAATAAGAGCATGTAATTAGGGAAATCCAGAATTTCAGAGCAGAAAGTGACAGAACTAGCAGTCCAGAAGGAGGGAGGTGACAGGGACCTGTGCATTGTTGGAGAAAATGATGCTGGAGGGTGGTGGGAGAGATGGATGGGAGGAGAAAGGACTGGGGCGGGGGCAGGGTGCTGCCAAAAGACCTCAAAAGCCTGGAGAGTGAGCCTGACTCTCACCTAAACTTACTGTGTGACCTTGAGCAAGGCACTTAACCTCTCTGGGCTCTACCATCCTTCTACTCTTCAGTCATTCAGTAAATGATTGTGGTGCCCCTGCCACGTGGACTCTCTTGCACATGGCATTTCTTCTACCCTAAATGACAGCCCCCGGGCCCCTTAAGCCCTAGAAGGACTGCCATTTATCCTTCAGGACCCTCCCCGAATGGCACCCCTCTGCACAGCCTGTCCACACTGTCATCAGCCCCTTCCACAGCCCTCTGGCCACCTGTCTGGGCTCCAGGTCCACAGATGTGACTCTCCTCCTCATCTGTCCCACACTGGAAGGCTCCCGAAGAGCAGGAGCTGGGGGTGACTCCCCGTCCCAGCTCCTGGCACAAGGTCTGACACCAGAGAAGGCAACTCACTGGCCTGAGGCAGAACGGACAAAGCCACCATGGCCCATCCCCGAAAGCAAGGATGCAGTCCCTCCTGCCTCCAGGAAATCAATGGCACTGAGTAAGGTGGCCTGTGGTGTGCATGTATTGAGAATGACCAGGAAATGCTCTCTTTCTTTAAGATTCCAGAGCTCGCTGCCTCCACAGAGGGACCAGGGCCATTCAGATGATTGATGAGTCCCACCCTCCACCAAAGGGCTGCAGGAATTATCTCGATGTTGTCTGGGAACGGCAGGTGGGAGGGAACAATGGACGTGTCAGCCACTGGGGCTGGTCTCCTGCCTCTTTGTGTTTGGAAGTCTCTGTCTCACGGGGTGAAAGAATCAGACCTCTCTCTGTGTCAGGTCCCGGACTGCAGGTATGTTCCAGGTATGGAACAGAAGTAATGGACCCAGTCTGGGGGCAATGGGAGGTTCCGGAGAGGCTGGACCTTTGGACCGGCTCATGAGGGCCGACTGAGAGTTCCCCAGGCAGACAGAGTGGAAAGATCGCCCAGGACTCACACACAGGCATGGGATACGCCGGCCACCTGGCGTGCTGGGGCTGTGGCCAGCAGGCTGACCTGTGTGGAGCTCCAATGTCAGATCCCGGGCAGCTGGGAAAGTTGCTTGTCCTCTCCCTTCCCCTGCTCAGCCTCTTCTGATCTATGCATGTTTCAGGTCTATGGCATAAATCAATAAAATGCGCTAAATAAATTAAGTGAGCAGCAGAATTGTAAATCGATTTCGGACGCAGAACAGAGAGGTTGAGGGAACCAACAAGAGACTATTATAGAAACAGAAGTGAGAAATGACTCAGGCAAGACTCGGGATTGTGGCCACGGAGCCACCACATTGTTACACGTCCCTGAAATATTAAACAAATGAAACCTACAAGCTTTGGAGACTGTTTCACAAAAAGCTGCCAGCTGGTGGCTGCCAGGAATCCCAGCTGGGAAACAGAGGCGGGGAGCAGGGGTGACTAACACAGTTTAGCCCAGCGGGGCTCAGAGGAGACCACAGTTTCCCGAGTCAGACTCCATTTTCCCAAACCAAAATGGGCCACCCAGGGTCTATAACAGCCCCTGCTCCTCCCTCCTTTCCTCCTTCCCTTCTTTCCTACCTTCCTTTTCTTGTGCATTCTATCTCAAAAAAAAAAAAAAATTAAAATCTAAATTATAACAGAGAAGTCATGTCTAAGCTGGATTTTAAAGGATACACAGAAGTTTTCCAAGGTACACAGAGGTGGTAAAGGCAGGTAGGGAGAGGGAACAGTATATGCAAAGGCACAGAGGCACAAAAGATGATGGGGAGCTTGAGGGAAGTGTATTATTCGAGGGGGAAGGCAGGGCTGGAGCCCAGGGTCCACGCAGGGATGGTAAGAAGTGGAGTAAAAAAAAAAAAAGGCAGACTAGCTCCAGACAGATCACAAAGGGCCATGAACACCATGTTCAAATATCCCAGCATATTTACATTCAAGAACCAGGGAAGGGGTTCCAAGCAGAATCCTGATAGAGTCGGATTTTCACTTTAGAAGGATCATTTAGAATTCAGTGTGGGAAATTTTTGTTTTACTTTTTCTTGGAGTATCACATAGAGATGGGAAAAGTGCATCTATCCCAAGTATATGGCTTGATGAATTTTCCTAAACTAAACACGTCTGTGTAACTAGCGCCCAGACCAAGGATCAGATCATCGCCAGCTCTCCACGCCCACTGCACACCCGTCCCCCTTTGGTCTAACCCTGACTTCTCACGGTACAGCCTCACTCTGTTTTCCAGTTTTATATAAATGGAGTCATATAGTCTGTATTCTCATGAATCTGGCTTCTTTTGCCCAAATCCATGCTGCTGTGAGCAGCTGTAGACGGTTCACCCCCCCCTTTCTGAATCATATTCTGCTGTGTGTGCTGGTGGGCACTGAGGAAGAGCAGACAGGAAGATATCGGTGCAGCTTGATGACGGCCGTAAATCACGGGAGGCTCAATTAGCTCATTCATTCATTCGCTCATTCATTTTTCATTCATTCACAGTGAAAGCTCCATGGACCCCATGAGGGGAAGCTCCAAACTGGGGGTTAGGAACTGGGGACACTCCCCACATCACACCTTGACAGGTGCCTTGGGACCAATCCTTCCCGGGGCATCCTGTTGATGATGTAAAGGGAAGAAAACCGAGACATCTTCCCAGCCTCTCTGCAGGGATCGCGGGTGGCAGAATCATATCCTTCCTGGCTCTCCCAGTGCAGGCCCAGATTCTTTCTTCCTCTGCCTGAGCCCTTCCACCGTGGCTGTTAAGCATTTCCTTAGCTCGCTCCCACACCTGCAGGGAGAGACTTCCGCCTGGTTCCTGTTTGCACCCCCAACGCCTAGCCCGGATCCTGCCATGTGGTGGATGCTCAGGAAATGTTTGTCAATTGAAAGGCATGTGTGAGACTGACTAGCACGCAGAGGCCGCTCCGTCAGTGCTCAGCAAGGAAATGCACCCAAACATTTAGGTCCCTCATGGAGAAATCAAGAGGTCTCTTTGGGAAGACAATGACCAGAGGAGACCTTAAACAGCAAAGCAGGGAGGCTCAGGTGCACACATACACCTGGAAACCCGCCTGAGCCTTTTCCAGTACAACAAGCTGCCAGCCACCCTTGAACCCCGCGGTCACTGTATTTCTTGCCTCCTCGATGTTTGACACAACCATGTGACTTGCTTTAGCCAATGGGCTGTGAGCAGACACGATGGTGTTTTAAGGTCTTAAATGGGTTTGTGCCCTTATCCACTTTGTATTTTTCTTTCTTTCTTTCTTCCTTTCTTTCTTTTTTTTTTAAGATTTTACTGATTTATTCAAGAGAGAGAGCATGACTGAAAGGGGGCGCAGATGGAGAGGAGGAAGCAAACTCCCCGCTGAGTGCAGAGCCCCATGCAGGGCTCAGACCCAGGACTGTGAGATCAGGGCCCCAGCCAAAGTCAGACACTCAACCAACTGAGCCACCCAGGTGCCCTGCTCCCTTACATTTCTGTCCCTTCTTCCTGGCCGCCCAGAAAGAACACACGTGGAACAGACGTGACTGAGCCCAGACTACATCCTGGAACCAAGACAACCTATAACCAAGTCAACCCACAAACACGTGAGCCAAAAACACATGCTGAATGCCCCTGAGCTCCGGGATGGCTTGTCACCCAGCATTATGGTGGATGTCGCCGACCAGTGCGCTAGGTTCGAAGACCACCCACACGGTTGCATTTATTTGGTAGGAGAATCTGGCCCCCGTGAACAAGAGACTGACATTTTGAGAGACAAGGGAAGAGGAAGACAAGACAGCACGAGAAGCGTTTCCTCGGCATTTTCAACATCAAGTTCACAGCATACAGGCACTGCTGGCACATTTCATCCTGATACATTGTTCAGACATCTTTAATTCGCCCTCCTCCTCCTCTGCCTCCCACGGCCTTTGTTCAAGTCTTAGTCCACTCTTCTGCCAGGGCTGCTCCGGGGCTGGCCTGGCTCCCCGAAGCCCCCAGAGGTAAATAAGAAACCCCTGCTATCCTCAGAGGCCCCCAGCCCTGTGGCGGAGAAAGATGTGGGTACAAGTAACTGTTACTCAGCTCTGATACTGAAGGCCCGGAGTGCAGGGGGGGACAGTCTCAGTGTCCAGCTATCGGACCGCTTATACAAATTGTCTCTATATGATTTTACAGTTGTTCCAAAAGATGGGGGTGGTCTTAAGCACTGGTATGAAAAACAATTCATGATTTTATATACAAGTATTTATGTATGTATATGTATGTGTGTGTTACATACCTAGCTGTCTACATCTATCTATCATCGTCAAGGACTAATAAACCAAACCATTATTAGAGAATATCTAGTGGGCTCATAAGAGACTCTCATTTCTCATTTATGCATTTAAGGATCATTGTAATTTTTATAACAAGAGTGTATGCTGTTAAAACCCATGTTCATTTTTCATCCACTCAACAGGCTTTGCTCCTGGGTACTGGGGACACAGTGAGTCACAAAGGAGACAAAAATCCCTGCCCTCAGGGAGCTGACCCTCTACACTGCAGGCAGGAATAAGTGACGTGCAGGGGTAGAGAGGGACTTAGCAGGAGGAAGGGCTGCGATGAGAGGATGCTCAAGGAAGGCTCCCTCTGTGACACTGAACCAAAATCTGAATGATGAGAGGGACCAGCTGTGCAGAAAGCGGATGGAACAGTATTCCCAGAGCAGGGAACAACAAGTGCAAAGGTCCTGAGGCACACACTCGTTTGGCTGACTCAAGGAACCATCAGGATTTGGGGGAGCTGGAGTGTGGTGAGGGAGAGGATATTGCAAGAGATGAGACCCAGAAGTTCAAGGCCAGATCCCACAGACCTCACAGGCCTCCATGAGAATGTTTGCTTTTTCTCTGAAAGTGCGATGGAAGCCAAGGGAGGGCTTTAAACAGGGATTCACATGAGATGACTTATGCCTTAAAAAGATCATTCTGACACAAGTGAATCAGGGGGCAAGAATGGAAGGAGGTAAGCAGTTAAGAGATTGTGGCAGGAATCCAGATGAAAAATGAATGGGACTTAGGCTAGTATAAAACAAAAAGATATTTCCCATGTGAAGCACAAAACTACAACGGTCAGGCACCAAGGAAGAAAAATGTGTGTCGTGGTAAAAATACCGATGACGGACAGCTATTTTTTCCAGGGGACAGGGTTGGGAAGCAAGGGCTGAGAGGGTACTGAAGAAAATGGCAGAGTGGGTGCTGTCTGTGAAGGTCTTTGAAAGCATGACTGTGGCTTGCCAGGTGGAAGGAGGTCAAGAAAAGAAGGGGAGCACTGGCCTGAGAACACTCTGAACTCAACTCAGAGGTCTTGGTGAAGGAGGAAGGGGAAGAAACGCGCATCACACACACACACACACACACACACACACACACACACTCGCGGAGTCTTGGAAGGTCTAGCTTTTCAGAAGAACCAGGCATTTAAGAGCCAAACCACTCAGGTTCAAACCCCAGCATCTTATCTGTATGACCTCAGGCAAGTCAATTAACACTCGATGCCTCAGTTTCCTCATCTGTGAAATAAGGATTAAAATGAGCCAATGCAGGGGGGGCGCCTGGGTGGCTCAGTCATTAAACGTCTACCTACGGCTCAGGTCATGATCCCGGGCTGCTGGGATCCAGCCCTGCATCGGGCTTCCTGTGGAGCAGGGAGCCCGCTTCTCCCTCGCCCTCTGTGATCTCTCTCACTTTTGCTGTCTCTCAAATAAATAAATAAAATCTTTTTAAAAATTTTAAAAATAAACCAAATAAAATGAGCCAAGGCATGTAAAGTTCTCAGAGCAGCGCTCAGCACTTAGTAAGCACTGCCTCAAGCCAATTAGCGTGAGTCCCATGATTATTGCCATATCTGGAGGACCAGAAGGTAAGTCACAGAGGGAGCGCGTGCAGGGATGAGAATGCAGGAGGAGAGTGTGCTTTGGGAGAGGACACACCTGGGCTCGAACACCAGCCCCAGACTCCCGCTGTGGCCTCAAACCACACACGCCACCTCCGCAGCTAGGGGTCCGCGTCTGTG
Source organism: Enhydra lutris kenyoni (assembly GCF_002288905.1). Classification (NCBI taxonomy): domain Eukaryota; kingdom Metazoa; phylum Chordata; class Mammalia; order Carnivora; family Mustelidae; genus Enhydra; species Enhydra lutris. The sequence goes on from NW_019154174.1 coordinate 4,886,904, forward strand.
AGACAGACAGTCCTGATGGGAGGTGAGCACAGGATCTGGAGGGCCAGGTTGGGGATGGGAGGCTGTGTGACAAAGCCCGCTGATCCAAGGGACAGCTGACGTGCTTGACAGGCAGTGAGTACGTGCAAATCGTCCTGCCACTTGGTGGCAAAGCCAACCCACTCAGCCTCCTTATAAACATTTTTACACACTCAGCCAGAAGGTCCGTGGCGTGGCCACCAAGCCCCAAAAGAAAAATCACAAGGCCAGTAAAACACAAAGATACCATCTCTCTGGGGCTCTCGGGCCTCCTAGAAGAAACAAGAATAAAGGTCAAATGTCCCCAAGAGGAGGACAAGCAACCCACGTGCCACCGTACAGGGACACACGTGTACACTCTCCACATGCGCTCACACATGCGTGCACACACCCATGCAGGTTCACCCTTGGAAACACACACATGCACGGACTCAGCCGGGCACGCGAGCCCATACACGTTCATACGGGCACATGTGTGTGCATGCTCAGCTACCAGCAGGCGTGCGGGCACACGCAGGAGACCTGTGTGCACCTATCCACGGGAGCACCTGCTCGTGCGTGCATACGCTCACCCTGCCCCTGACACACAAGCACGCTTACGCGTGCACACCCAGGCGGTGCTTCCTAGAAGCCAGACGGGGAGCCCAGGGGGCCCCGGAGCTCCAAGGTCTGGCGGTTTTTGGCTGAGCCCTGGTGAGGGGCCGCCCCCGGGTAGGGGCTTGTAAGACGCAGGACAGCAGAGGGGTTTCTGAAGCCTGGGCTCGGCCCCGCCTGGGGAGGGACTCTTCAGGTGGCTTCATGTCTGAAAGGCGCAGATTCCTCAGCTGGCAGTGGAGTGAGTTTGTCATCCTCTTCCTCCCAAGGTCCTTCTCGTTTACTGCCTGGGAGCACAGGGCTGAGCACGGAGGGACCGCGGCTTGGCGCGCATGCGCATGTGTTAGCTGTGGTATTCCTCGCGCTTCTTGACCTCAGCTTGGAAGCCGGGCCCCAGATGCTCAGCTCAAAACTTTAGGAGTGGCCACCTGCAGCAGCCAAACGGGGTGCCGTCGCTGAGAAACCAGGAAAGTAACTGAGCCAGCAGCTCCCCGCTGCCTAAAGCCTGCTCAGCGGGGTGTGGCTAGGCCTTTTCCTATGCCTGGGGGTCCCCTCCTCACGAGCTGCCACTTGGCTGGAGCTCACCAAGGGGATAGTGTCTGCAAGACATGAACCTCACCAGCCTCCATGGCACATGGCCCCCTCGCCCGTGCCGCCTCTACCAACACCCGGGATGGGTCAGAGACAGGATGTCTGACCCTTCAGACACTCACCGCAGGGAAGCAGGGAGCCCGGCCCCACCAGCAGGGGGCGTCAGTGCCCCCCCAAGCCCTGGTTGAGCATTTCTCCTGAGCCAGGCACCCAAGATTCCCCCTTGCTGGGACAGTTTCTAGGACTGGACTTCTGCTTCAGTTTCCCCACCCTGGCACCCAGAACCAGAGCTCTCTCCTAATCTCCAGGCTATTGGAAGACACCAGCACACCTGCTCTCTCCTGGCTGTCCTCCTTGGCGGCAGGGACTAGGCAGGTCCGGAGGTGGCCAAGCCCCTATGTTCCTTGGCCAGCATGTCCTCCAGCATCTGCTCCCTTGCTCTCCCATAAAAATAAAGCCCCTGACTTAGCTGAGCGCATGGCTGCCAGGATAACGACCTCATTTCCCAGCCTCCCTTGCAGCTGAGTCTGGCCCTGGGATCAAGCTCTGGCCAAGGAGGCATGAGCAGGTGCTATGGGCAACTTCTAGAAACCTTGGAGCTGACATGCAACCTTTGCCTTTTCTCCTTTGCCCCCTCTAAGCTGCTGCCCAGAAGGCAGGTGTGACAGCTGGAGCACCAGCTGCCATCTTAGACCATGAAGACCGAAGCACAGAGACAATGGAAAGGGGCAGCAAGGTTCTGGACCAGAGCCATCCTGGATTGCCTACTTTAAAACTTTAGATTTTATTTATTTATTTGACAGAGAGATCACAGGTGGGCAGAGAGGCAGGCAGAGGAGGAAGCAGGCTTCCTGCTGAGCAGAGAGCCCAATGTGGGGCTCGATCCCAGGACCCTGAGATCATGACCTGAGCAGAAGGCAGAGGCTTAACCCACTGAGCCACCCAGGCACCCCCTACTTTGAAACTTTAATAAAAGCAATGCACATTTCTCTTCTGAAGCCGACTATATTGGACCACCATTCCCTACAGCTAAAGCTAATCCTGACTGCTGTGCTAGCCCCACACGCGACCTGGGGCCAGCCCCTGACCATCCTATCTGAGCAGAATCTCTGCTCTCGGGCGCTGTGCACTAGGGAGTGACAGACACAGATGTGGGTGTACCTGGGTGGGTGGACTCCCCCACCCAGGTCAAATCCTGCAGCTGGGATGCAGTAACCCCAACACTGGTGTAGCCTGACCCTAGCTTCCGCACACCCATCCTACCTCCCCCCCAAATCCTGGTGTGCACTGGAAGTATGAAAGCATAATGACTCTCAGGATCACCCCACTCGGGGGAAGGACAAGGTGATCTTCCCCCTCCTCTATCCCCTTCCCGACTGCTCAAGATTATGGCTCTTTGGGGAGCCAACACCCAGGGACACTGCTGGAGAAACCCTCACTGGGCTGTGGGAAGCCACCTGGGCAGGAAGGGTCTCTGAAGGGCTCTGGGTTTGCACACCTGAGGGGGGGCCACACTTACCCTTCTCCGATGCTGGGGCCAGGTCAATGAAGCTGCGACATTTTTCACCTTCAAAAAGAAAAGAAGGATTTTCAGAATGTGAGTGGAAGTGAGAGCTTCAGGCTTTTGCCTCTCCCCTTCCCTGAGCCTAGTCACTGAGCACCAAGTCTCTCTAACCCTTATTCCTGGAAACTCAGTCTCCCTGAGGGAATTGTGGACAGCAAACCTGCAAACTCAGCTAACCAGCATCGGGGATATGGTCTCCGGGCTCACCCCCGATCCAACCCATCCAGCCAGGTGGCTTGCACCTGCTCCACGCCCTCGGGCCCCTTCCACAACCCCCACCCCATCCAGACCCAGCAGGAGGAAGGCAACCCCTCACTGGGCTCCCCAGGGCTCCACACTGTTGTGACCAGATGGATGGTCTCAGGACACATGGCTCTGATCACGTCACACATGCACGTAGGCATATACACTCTTGCTCAAACCCTCTGATGACTTCCCAAAGAATGAAGCTCAAGTTCCTTCATGGGGACCCCTACACTCAACCCAACACTCCACCACGAACCCTCACATGTGCTCTTCCCCCTGCGGGGGACACGCTTCCCCTATCATGAACTCTCAGGGTGCTCTGGCCCTCTCCAACACCAGTCACCTTATGATTCCATTTTTTGCATATGATCCTTGGGTGGGCGGCCCACAAGTTGTGAGCACCATGAGGGCGCACCTCGTATCCTCAGTGTGTCCCCAGCTCGGGAAAAGACAACTCCGTCCTCCCGCATGCTCAAGCCCAAACCTTGGCGTCAACCTTGATCTCCTTGTCTCATACCTCCACATCTGATCTGTGGCTTTGGTTTGGCAGTATATCTAGACTCCGACCACTTCTCACCCCTTCCAAGTTCCTAGCCACCATCCTCCATCTAGATGTCAAAAATTAATTGACTATAAATGGGAGACTTTATTTTGTTCTCTCAATTCTATTCCATTGATCTATATAACTAACCTCATACTGGTACCACACTGGTTTTGTTTTGTTTTTTTTTACTTTTTTTTCTGATTTTGGCCATTCTGGGTCTCTTGCATTTCCATATATGAATTTTGTGGGTTTTTTTAAGATTTACTTATTTATTTTAGGGGTGGGGAGGGACAGAGGGAGAAAGAGAGAGAATTTCCAGCAGACTTCCCACTGAGCACAGAGCTTGACGTGGGCCTCGATCCCACAACCCTGACATCATGACCTGAGCCAAATCAAGATTCAGACACTTAACCAACAGAGCCATCCAGCACCACTCTATATGGATTTTAAAATCAACTTGTCATTTCTGGGGGGAAAAAAGACAGCTGGATTTTTCTTTTAAGATTTTTATTTTTAAGTAATCTCTACCCAGTATGGGGTTTGAACTTACAACCCAGAGATCAAGAATTGCATTCTCTACTGACTAAGACAGCCAGGAACCATGCCAGTTAGAATTTTAATAGGAATTGCACTGAGTCTGTAGATCAATTTGGGGAATATTGCCATTTTAATAATATTAAGTTTTCCAATCCATGAACATGGGATGTCTTTCCATTTATTTAGATCCTCTTTAGTTTCTTCTGTAATGTTCTATAATTTATGGAATATAAGTTTTGCACTTCTATTGTTAGATTTATTCCTAAGAATTTTATTCTTTCCAATGCTATTGTACATGGGATTGTTTTCTTTTCTTTTTTTTTTTTTAAAGATTTTATTTATTTGACACACAGAGAGAGAAATCACAAGCAGGCAGAGAGGCAGGCAGAGAGAGAGAGAGAGGAGGAAACAGGCTCCCTGCTCAGCAGAGAGCCCGATGTGGGGCTCGATCCCAGGACCCCGAGACCATGACCTGAGCCGAAGGCAGAGGCTTTAACCCACTGAGCCACCCAGGCGCCCCGGGATTGTTTTCTTAATTCCATTTTCAGAGTATTCATTGCTACAGTATAAAAATATGATAATTTGATGTATATTGGTGAGGTACCCTGAAATCTTGCTGAATTTTCTTATGAGTTCTAATAGTTTTCAGTGGAGTCTTATGATTTACTATATACAAGTTCATGTTATCCACAAATATAGTTTTACTTCTCCCTTTCTAATCTTGACATCTTCTATTTCCTTTTCTTGCCAATTTCTCTGGCTAAAATCTCCAGCATAATATTGAATAGAAGTGGCAGGAGCAAATGTCCTTGTCTTGTTCCTGATCTTAGGGAGAAATCATTCTTATACTATGAAGTATGATGTTTACTATAGGTTTTTCATAGATAATCTTTACCAGGTTGAGGACATTCCTCCTATTCCTAACTTGTTGAGTGGTTTTATTGTAAAATTGTGTTTGCCTTCTCTTTGATCCCATAATAACCTGCAATGATGCAGCTCTGAGAATCCCTATTTAGAGACAAGCAAACTGAGGCTCTGAGCTTTCAGTGACTTGCCCAAGACCACACAGCCAGTAATGATGGAGCAGTACTCAGTCCAAATCTGTAGACTTCAAATTCCATACCCTAAAACTTTTCCAGCTATCTATTCCAATTTGCTATGTCAGAACTTCCTACTGCAGCTGGCCATTCCCACTGAGTAGAGCTGCCAGATCCTGAAAGGAATCCCCCTGAGAACATTTACCCCCACACACACCAGTGTAGACAGGGAAAATCCACCAAGGGCCAAATGAAATGGCTCTCACACTTCTATTTCTGCTACAGGGACAAGACTGAATAGAAGATGTTTGAGCAGACATGGTCAATGCTGAAGTTTAAGAAAAAATCATAGTAATGACATAAGGAAGAATGGATATTTCAGTGGTCTAATAACTGAAATCCAAACACAGAGGGAGTTTTTTCTCCAAACCCTGTTCCTCGTGGTAAAAATTGGCTAACCATTTGTGTGGTTAGCCACACTGTACCATATTGTCTTATTGCTTTTAGAAGTAGCCTTTAAAACATCTTCGTCAATTATCATTAAGTTGATATGTTTAACTAAAAGACTTAATTGGGGAATAAAACTAAAGACAAGAGCACTTTATCTCTTCAGACTGAGGCTTGTCAATTAGATCATGGAGCTGTGGCTTGTTACTGACACCTGATGGCGGCGTACCTTCTGTGAACCCTAGAACATGAAAGCTGGGAAGGATCCTAGAGTTCATCCAACTTAAGTAAGTGGTTCTCAGCCCTCGCAAGCCCAAGCCTCACCCAGAGAGACCGTGATTTAATTGATCGCTGTGGGGCCTAAACTTCCGTGGGGTTTTAAAAACTCCCCAAGTAATTCCAGCATGCAGCGAGGCTGAGATCTGTACTCCAATCTGACTTGTAAAAAAAAAAAAAAATCTATTTGCAACATTAAAAAAACAAGAGTAAGTCATCTTAGTGATGGATCGTAGTATTGTAATGGACACTCCTCCAAGCAACAGTGTCTGTGGGTCAGAACAGCAGAGGGGACAAGAACCTAAGTTCTGGGATCAGCAGAGCTGGGTTCAAATCCCGGCCCTGTCATTTCCTGCCATGTGAGTTCCCAGTCTTTCTGTGCCTTGATTTTCTTGAATTTTTAATGGGTATAGAACCTATAGGGGCATTGTAAAGACCTGACAGGGGCACAGCGCTTAGATATGATGCCTAGACCAGAGCGGGTGCTTAGGAAGTGGTGGCTATTGTCATCATTGTCAACAAACAGGACTCAGAGGAAACAAGGGGCATGGCCTCTGCGGTCTACTGAGAGATCAGACTGATGAACAGACCACCATCATGGTGGGTGGAGGTGAGGAGTAGGGCTGAGAGCAGAGCTCCTGTCGCCAGACCTGCCTGTGTTCAGCGTGGCTCCATCACTTACTAGACGTATGACTCAATATATTAACCTTATGGTGCCTCAGTTCCCTATCTGTAAAAGGTGAAAACCACCAATGCTAGTGTTTCCGTAGTACCTATAACAGAGTGGACCAGTAGGCATGGTGGCCACCACCAGGTGGTACAGCTAGGGCAGCTCAGTGGGCAGGAATCCACACTGCCAAGTGGCAGCGGCAAGGACGGGACGTATGGTTCCCCCATGAGTTTGTGCCTGGGATGTGGCCCTGCACTGTCCCATGTCTTCCCCAAACCTATGGACACTGTCCAGTAATTCCCTTATTTTTGTCCCTTGAAGTTGCCCTCTCTCCCATTGCTGCCTCTCACTCTGATTCCCTTTGGCTCACAGTGAGCTACTAAGAAGCTACTAAGAATTGAGAAGGCCAAAGAGAGCATCTCATCCCCTGGAAGGAAAGTTCCCTAAAGACCCACTGTGTTTGTTCCCAGAGGTCCACTGGAGGGTAATGCTGTCCCACTTCAGAGAGGACGCAGAAAGCGGGAATTTGTGCAGGAAGAGGGTGGGTCCAGCAGGGAAAATGTTTTGGGGATCCACGAGCTACAGAACCTCCCCAGACCCCTAAGGAGATGTCAGAAACTTCCAGGAAACCAATCTGAGAAAGCTGGACATCGGGTTCTGGGCTCAGAGGCTTAGCAAAACTCCTGCACCCCTCTGGAACCAGAAAACCATTAGTGCAGGGAGGAAGAAGGGCAGGAAAAAACTAGAAGGCTCTCCCCCAAAGTTCGGAAGACTTCCTGTGCCCCAGGGGCTGACGAGAAGCCACAATTATGTGGGGCCTGAATTTCTCCCTACCTTGGAGAGGGGAAGCTCAGTCCGATTAGATTCGAGAAATAAAGTAATGGGAGATTCCTTTCCTGTAAGAAGTGAGCGTACGTATTCATACCCACACAACCTCCTGTAAGGGGTCCTCATCTCTGCACCTTGCCCCAAGACAGGTGACCGATGGGGGGGCTTGGTGCCTAGGCCCAGTGCAAGGGTGGCTGGCCCATTCATGAGATTTCAATGGCTGGCAGTGACCGAGGCAAGCCAGAGGGGAGTGGGTAACCTAGCGAGGGTGTACCCTGTCTAAAGGAATATGAAGTGACCTCCTGGCCATCTGGACCAGTCGGGCACCCCAGAAAGAGCTCACTGAAGACAACTGAGTGAAGGGAGTCTTCCCGGAAGGGTGGACAGGGGTGAGAGCCTAGCAATAGCAGATGTGGCTCACCTCTCCCAGCTGAGGGGGTCAGGCAAGAGAAAGGAGCCTGCGAGAAGTGAAGCCATAGGAGAGGCGCTGGCACTGGGAGCTCAGCCACACTGAAACGAGCATCAGAACAGGAGATTCTGGGGTGGGACTCAAGAATCTGCATTTGTAACCAGTTCCCAGGTGCTGCTGATGCTGCTGGTCTGGGAACCCGTTTTGAGAACCACTCCTTAGAGGAATGCATTACTGCCCAAACCTCAACAGGGAGAAAGTGAGACAGGAGAGGGGGTAAATACCCCAGCCTTCTGATTTCCTACTATCTCCTCCCACTGGCCAGAACCAACGAGAAACCAGAGGGCACAGGGGTCATTCCATCTGCGGAGGGCAGTCTCCCATGCCACCAACTCCCCTTTTCTTCCCATCCCCCCTTCCTCCCACCCCGCCACCACCACCAGTCCCACCCCCCGCCTCCCCGGCTGAGAGACGTTGGAGGACAGACTTCCACCACCACTATCTGAAGTGATCTTGTATATGTATTTGATTATTTGTTTATTGTCTGTGTCCTCCGCGGGATGTATGAGGGACTTCTGGGCTGTGGGTTATTCCCAAGCAGATAGGTGCTGACCGTGGTACTGACCATATTCTCTCGCAGGTTGGAGGCTGCGTGCCAGGAAAGGATGCAATCATGCAGAATTCTCCCCGACTCCCCATTCCTCCTTACCCACCCTCTTCCTCTCTCTCTCTCTCTCTGAATTCTAGGAATCGAAAGCACATCAAGCAGTGATGTGGGGAAGTGTTTGAATGAATTCCGATCCTGACATTCTTCTCTTAGATACCCACTGCCACTGCTTTGTATTCATACAGTGGTATTCAACCAACATTTACTGGGCACCTCCCATGTGCCAGGTGCTTTTCTAGGTGCTGGGGGAATAGAACAGCGAACCAAAAGGTAAGTCCCTGCCCTTGATGCTCTTCCATTCTTATATTAAAGTATATGTTAATCAGCCACTCGAAATCCTTGCTCCACAGAAGGGCATTCCCCAGCTCTTCTGAATAACTGCCTAGAGTCTCCGCAACAACTTGAAGCTCTGGGACCACAGGTCCCACTCACTGCTGCATCTTCAATGCCTGGGACAGTAACAGGGGCTCCAGGCATGATCGTAGGTTAATGAATAAATGAAGAGCATTTCATAAAGAATTACACCAAATGGGGGATTCTAGTCTGTAGGACCCCACAGGTGTGGAGGCAAAGGTGAGACAGGAAGCTGAGCTGAGCTGGAGGGTCTTGGGGCGAAAGAGAAAGGGGGTGTCTTCCCTATTGAGTGACAAGGAGGAGCCCCATGGGACAGCCATACTCAGTCTCACGCCCGCCACAACGCATGGATGTCTGGATATCGCCTGGACACGACTCTTTGAACGTCACACACCCCCTCCTTTCCTGCTGCTTTATACCTGAGGGCTTCCAATGTATAGCCTTACATTTTCCCACCTCTCCACCTCAACATTTCTCCTTCCACTTCTCGGTATCTGAGCTGTCCCTCACCTTCAGGATCCAACTCAATGCCCACACTATACTCCCACCAAGAAGACTGCCTTGTTCACCAAGCACCTACCCTCCCCGCAAAAGAGATGTCTCCCTGCTCTGAATTTCTGGTATTTTATCACAATATCTCTCATTATATTGTCTCACTCTATCTCAGGCAGAGCTTGGTCCCTCTGGCTTGGCCCCCTTGGGGGCTGAAAATGGCAGATCTCCCCCACCAGCAGGTGGAAGCTATAATGTGTTATGTTGCCTAAGATCCAGGATCCAATGACCCTAGGAGAGCCCAGGACAAGCATCACGCAACAAACCTGGCATGCATCACAACTGAATATGATCAGTATCTAGCCCCATTTTACAGATGAGGAAGTGAAGCTCACACAAGCAAAGTGACCTACCCAAGGTTACACAGCCAGGAGGTGGCAGAATCAAGATGTGGGCTCAGCTCCCTGTCTTTCCAAAGCTCTTTCCATCGTGCAAGGGACTAATTGTCCAGAAGCAGGACAGAGACTCAGGACATTCCACGGCCAGACAAGATTCCTGGCCTCGGGCAAATCAACAGTGTCTCTGAAATGTCTTTCTTAAGCATTTTATTATGGGAAATTCCCACCTTGTACAAAAGCAGAGAGACTAGTGCAACGAGACCCATGTCCCCACCCCCAGCTTGGAAGCGTCACTCTGCAGCCAGTCCTGTCTCTTTATGCCCATAGCCCCCATCCCATGGGGTTATCTTGAAACAAATCCCAGAAGTTGTGTCTAAATGTCTTTTTCTAAAGGTTTGCTCCCTTGCTCAGAAAAGACAAATGGAAGGTCATTTCTTCCTAGACTCTGTGACATCACCGCATGGGGCCGGTGGCTTTTGGCAGCGCGGGAAGAAAAGATCTAACCTCAGAGGCCCCGACCTGCCCTCCCTGCTGACAGCTTCTGACCCACTGTCTGCAGGGATGCAGCTGAACTGAGGGCGGGGAAGGGGAGCCTCAGAAATTGCCCTCGGCATAGCGGCTGGAGCTTGCCAGCAGGCGCATCAATCCGGCCCCAACGGGAGCACCTGGCATGCATCCCCAGCAGAAACGAGGCTTCCAGGAATCCACCGTGGACACAACCGGCCAGGTCACAGCTGCCCCCGCTCTGGCTCACCACTCCAGCCTGATGCCAGGAAGCCCACCCCACAGTCCCTACTCTGGGTCCAGTCTACTTGAGGAAAAGGCAGGGGTGTGGCCGTGGCAAGTGGTGCCACATGCACCGGGGCACGCCGAGGCCAGCAGTGTGTGTTCCCTGGTGAAAAGCCCAGGCTCTGACTGCAAAGGGACCTGAGTTCAAATCCCAGCTCTGCCACCTGTTAGCTGTGGGACTGTGGGGGAACAATGGTTTTTATTTATTTGGTTGGGGGGTTCATTTCCAAGGCCAAACAAGGCAAAACAAGACATCTCCCCTTGGGATTTAAACCACCAGATGACATCTGCAGAAGGACCAGCTTGATGGGCTGCTGACTCCACCATTGTCACTCATCTGAGTTCTCAAGGCTCTGTCCTTAAAAAGGGTGCTCTTCACAGGCAAATGAAGGTGTCTGGGCTCAGAGGCCAGAAGACGCGAGTTCAAATCCCTCCTCTGCCTCTTCTTAGTCATGTGACTTTGCCTCTCAGACCCTCTTCCTCTCCAGCGGAATGGCAGTCATCAGACACCTGGCTTGCAAAGCGGATGCTTGCAAAAGGGATGAAAACAGGAGAGGGCACGCAAACTCCTGTCGTGTGCTTGGCTCTGTAAATAGGAGCCATTTTTGGTTTTGGATTCCTTCTCTGGATCCTAGGTTAGAGACACATTGCACTCTTCCCAAGGAGAACTGGGAAGTCCTTCCAAGCCAGAAGCAGGAGGCTGTAACGGTGCGACCTCACCCTGAGCAGGTGGAGGAAACCTGGCAGGGGTGCAGGCAGAAGGCAGGGGGGTGGCCAGAAGCAGATGCCCAAAGCTGGCAGAAGGTCTGGGGAGCGCTGAGGGTTGGCCAAGTTGCCCTTGGCATGAACACGCAGGAGCCTGGGTCTGGCTGGCAGTGGGAAGATGGGCAGCAAGTGGGAGGGGTGCTGGGGAGACCAGAGTCCTTGGCTGGGTCGCCAGATCCCCGGGTCTGAGGATTGTGACTTAATTCCATATCCCACCAGACGGTGTAGTTGAGGTTTCTGTGGAGGACAGGGTGGGGAACGGCGTCAGGGGACTCATGGGGAGGGGACTGGTGAGAAAGAGGCAGTCATACCTGTCTCACAAAGCCAGCCATCAAATATTTGCTAACATATATGGCACATGGACTTGGTGCCAGGTCCAGCGCATTTTACAAGCTACCATGCCCACATTTACTGATGAAGAAACCGAGGCACAGGAAGACCAAGAAACTCGTCTACATTCACTTAGCCCACGGTGGGAGCCAGGGTTCAAACTGAGCCGGCTCAGCAAAGCCTCTGCATTTGGCCACGACGGCCTCCTTGCAGAATCAGCAGGTTCCAGAGAACTCCATTCTCCCCAAGGGAAGTCCTGGACGCCCTCCAAAGAGGACTCCACACGGGACAGGAGAAATCAGCAGCCACTAGGATGGGACCACATCTACAGGTGTCCAGCCAACAGGACCCAAATGTGGCTGATTCTGAGTTTGGGTCTGAGACACAGATTCCAAAGAACCTGACCCTCCTGGCAGACGCATGGTTCGTTTTTCCCTGTAGCAGGTGCTCTCGACTTGCTAGGAGAGCAGAGAAGAGCTGGTCCTGGCCCCAACAGCCTTGGCCAATGTGAAATCATTTTAACTGTTTGGCAAGGGCAAGAGTTCACACACCTTCGCTGGCTGAATTCAAGGAATTCAGCTCCAAGATCAGAGAATAAAGGAAAATGCCAGCAGATCTTGTGCGAAGCTTCTCCTCTCGCGATCCAGGCTGGCAGCGGAGTGTTGGCAAGCCCTCCCTTGGAATTCTCCAGAGGCCTCTGCCAGTTCAACTGATAGGGCAGCAGATGGTACACAGTTATCTGCTGATGATATTTTGATTTATTTATCTCTTACAGATGGTACCATGCCTTGATTTCTGGCAGGAGTCCAAAATGTGGGTCAACTTTCTGGGGATAATCATTTCTCCAAGTGGATAAAATCCTGGAGACTGAAATCCTGCCTGGCATCATGACCTCATCACCACAGTCTCCAGACATAACCTACTCGGGCATTTCAGGCACGGTGGGAAAACCATAGGGGAAAAAAATGTTCTAAAGAATTTTCTAGCTGAAAGAAGCTAAATGCTTATCTTAAATTGATATAGTAGTAGTGGAATGTAAGAGCTCTGAGCTCAACAGAGTCTTGAGTTGAAGTCCCAGCTCTGCGTCTTACAAGCTCCATGACCCAGCCCAGACACTCTGGATCTTAGTTTCCTCATCTGTAAAATGGGTGTGATTATCCTCTCTACCACATAAGCTGTGATAGAAACAGCTGGCGGTCCATCAAATATTGTGCTACTCCTTCTGTAGTGGGAGGTCATTGCTAGGAAGTGGCCACCCAGCCAGGCATGATATTTACCAGCAGCCTTACATCCTTGTGAGGTCATGTGACTCGTTCTATCGTGAATAGGGAATGGTGCCTGGCCCTTCCTGGAGATGCCTTTTAGGAAGGGGACATGCCTTCGCTTTCCTCTGCCACCGAGATACAGAGGGCTCCGAGACCCCCAGGAAGTGGTGAAGCCACAATATGGAAATTGCCTGGTCCCCGAATCACTGTGTGGAGGAGAGCTGCCATGCGAATCACCCACACTGAAACGTTATGTGAGCAAACAATGAATTGCTACTATGTTAACCCACAGATGTCCACAGATTTCTTTGTTACAGCAGCTATTATTGGCTTGTACGTAGTCAGGGATCAAATGGGACCACACACATGAGACAGCTGGTGCCTGACAAGGACTCAGTAAATGTTCACAATTATTAGTATCATCTTCTTTCATGGGAGCTTGATAAATTAAGGAGATCGTGACTTTTTTATGCCATCCCATCTGTTGGATTTGGTTAAAGCTACACAAATCTGCTTTTTCTAATACCTCGGTCTTATTTCCACCCTTTTTTTTTTTAATACCATCAGGAATCCATGAGCTGTCCTGTCTTCCTCCCCAAAATCATTTTTCGAAAGAGAAATTTAAGAGGCGCCTGAGTGGCTCAGTCAGTTGAGCGTCCAACTCTTGATTTCAGCTCAGGTCATGATCTCGGGGTCCTGGGATTGAGTCCTGTCCTCAGTGGGGAATCTGTTCAAGGATTCTCTCCTCCCTCTTTCTCTCTCTGCTCCTCACTGCCCCCACACACCCAGTTCATTCTCTCTCACTCTCTCAAGTAAGTAAATAGATCTTAAAAAAAAAAAAGTTTGGGGAGTGATGCCTGGGTGGCTCAGTTGGTTAAGCATCTGCCTTTGGCTCAGGTCATCATCCCAGGGTCATGGGATCGAGTCCCATATTGGGCTCCCTGCTCAGCGGGAAACTCGTTTCTCCCTCTGCCTGCTGCTCCCCCTGCTTGTGCCCGTGTTCTCTCTCTTTCTCTCTCTCTCTCTCTCTCTGACAAATAAATAAATAAAGTCTTTTTTTTTTAATCTTTAAAAAAAGAAATTTAAAAGGAGAAAGGGAGCATAGATCATTTTCTTGTGACACATGGTGGCTAACATGGAGATTATGGTCCTCCGTTCTCTCGTCCTGGTATTTCCTCTCTGCCCTGGGCACAGAATTATCCAAATCAGTTACAGATGGAGGAAGAATGTAAGAACCACAGAGCCCACCGTTTCTGAATGTAGAAACAAAGACCCAGGGAGCGCCCACAGGTTGCCTGAGTTCTCGTCATCAGTCAGATACTGAGCTGAAGCTGGAACCCAAATCCTCTGCTTTCTGATCCAGGAGAAGGTAAGGGAGGATGAGAAGCCCACAGTCCCTTGCTACAGAAAACAAAAGCAGACACTTCTGAGCACTCACTATATTCCAGGTGCTGTTCTAAGTCTCCACAGGTACTCACTGGTCTAGTTCTCAACCACATAAAGGAGGTACTGTTATTGTTCCCATTTATCAGATGAAGAAGCTGAGGCCTGGTGAAGTTGAGTACCTTACCCAAAGACACAGAGACAGTATGTGGTGGATCCAGGATTCCACCCGGGGTGCTGTAACTCATAGAGAGGCCCCACCTTTAATCGCATTTGGAGAGAGATAACTTAGAAGAAAGATCTGACTTTTCTGCTTGATTCCAAGGAGCGGAACTAAACCAACTTGGGCCCAAGGAGCAGGCGTCTATCCAATCAACTCAAGAAGAGCCCAGCCATAGAAAAGACCCCTCCAAGATAACGTTAAATTTCCCAGTGGTGAAAGAATATAAGCAAGGCTTAGCCCAACCTGCGGAAATACTGCCAAGAGCTTCAAGTTGCCTGGAGTGGGTGGCATATCAGCCTGGGCCAGTGTTTCCTCACACATCCCGTGAGTGGCTCATGACGGGGGGATATGGTGCGAAATTACCCTGAATCACATCATGGAGAATGATTTCCCTTCCCAATTCCCTTCCAACCCTTCCAATCCAACCTGCTTCTAGGAGAAAATTTCCGTTTTGTGCTAGCTTGTCCTTAACATCATTCTAATACCTGCTAATCCTCCATTTCAAACAAAGAGAAAAGGCAGACGTATCCAGCAAGAATTTGATAACATTGCTTTGTTTTATGCATGCACACACGCATACACACACACACACATGCGCGTGTACACATAGTTCTTCTATTTTTAGCAAGTTGTGCTGGTTTCCTATTTCCAATTGTAATATAAAGTTTCCCTTTTAAATTCATTTAGGTAAAGAAAATGTGAGCCAATATAGAGAAAGAAAAAAAAAATAGGATGACAAAGGTATATGGCTAAGAACAAATCCACAAAAGTGAGATGAGAAAAACTAAAATGTGGGAAACACTGGGATAAAAGAGTTCTGCACTTCCAGGCCCAGTCCAGGCCAAGAGCTTCCTGGAGAATAAAGGACCACCCTGCACAACCCTGAGAGCACCATCCACGCCTTGGTTTATACAAATGAAAGTCTCAGGAGTTGTGCAGTGCACAGCCTGCATGACTGTACAGAGCGGCCATGAATATTTTTAGAGTAACAAATATCCCAAACAGAGGAAGGAAGTGGGGTAATCTTTTGCTCGGCTGCCCTGAAACTGGCAGCCAAAAGTTCCTCCTTGCAAAAGATGACACTCTCTGACCCCCCAACAGTGTCCCCATGCTCAGGGAGCCACCAGACCACCCAAGAAGAGCTGGCACTCAACCCATCCTCAGGAGAAATGGAAGAAACACAGGGACAGTGTTCTTGTTGGGGGAGGCTTCAGGAAGATAAATAGCAAGGGAGCAGCACGTTCAAGTCTAAAGGCAACGGGCTGACATCCTCAGCCATGAAAGTGTTTGAAGAGCAGAGGATCCCCGAGCTGATCTCAAAAAAGCTAGATGACACTGAAACCCAGCTCACCTAGGGAAGAGTCAAAATTAGCTCAAGAATGAAGAATTCATAGTAAAAACATCAAAGTAAAAAAAAAAAAGAGAGAGAGAGAGACCTAGGTAAACACAGAACCAGAATAAAAAAAACTGGAGATAATGTGTTACAACACCCCAGACATAACTATAAAAGTCATAAGAGCATAGGAAATCTGAAAGTCAGAGGCAGTATGAACCCTACTGATCTCTCAGCTCTTCCTCAGAAGGGGTCTCACCTGGAAACACCTTGTTCAAATGCTACAATGACACATTTCTCTATTCCTCCCGGCCCCCTGCCCCCACATCACAAAGGTAGTGACCCGCCTGGGGTCAAAGTGGGCAGGTAGAAGAGAGACTAGAATCCAGGCTCACTGGCCCCCCGGGATCCTGGCCCCACACCCCACAGGGCGCTCTCAACCAGGGCCACTGAGAACAAGCCTCTCATGTCCTAGAGATTTCTTACACTGATTAAAAAAAAAAAAAGAAAATCAACTTACACTAGGTCAGGTCAGTCCAGAACATATTCTCTCTCTCTCTCTTTCTCCGCCCCCCTCTCTCACACAAACACATACACACACACACACACTCATCTCTCTTGAGACCCCCTGCCTCAGTCTCTCCCCTAGCCTCCCTGTGTCCGCCCCATCAGCCATGGGGATGTTTACAGAACCCAGATCTGAATTCTGTTCAGCAACCTCCATGTTAATTTCAGTTCTCACCAGAAGCATCATGCCCTCGGACATTTATTAAAAATGCAGACTCCCAAAGATGCATATTCTCTGTGACCCAACAATTTCACTGCTTAGAACTCATCTTACAGACATACTCATACGTGTGCAAAATAACACAAGGTCAAGATAACGGCAGCATTATTTTAGGAACAAAGGGCTGCAAATAACCTAAATGTCTGTTAATTAAACAAGAAATATACATTCAATTTATGGAAAATTCACACTCATTAAAACAAACGAGGCAGCTCTCTCTTTCTCAGAGAATATTAATTAATTAATATTAATTAATATTAATACAGAATACAGAGTATCAGTATTACGTGAAAAAGTGGGAAGCTCACAGAAGTCTGAGACCCAGTGCGCATATAGAACAGACCTGATCAGCTCCCCCTAACCCTTCCTTATGTCCAGTATGGCCAACTTGACCTTCCCCATCAGATGCTGTATTCATTGCCCATTGCTGCTGTAACAAATTACCACAGACTTAATGGCTTGAATGATACAAAAACCTTTCTTACAATTCTGTATGTCAGAATTCCAATGTGGGTCCCACTGGGTGACAGTCAAGGGGTTGACAGCACTCTGTTCCTTTGGAGAGGCTCTAGGGAAGATTCTCTTCCCTCTCCTTCTAAGCTTCTCGGCTACGCACACTCGTCTCCCACCTTCCCTTCCACCATCTACAACTTCAGCCCTGTTGATTCTCTCCTCTCTGATACAAACGCCCCCTTCTCCCACTATGGCTAAGATTCTCTACTTTTAAGGATTTGTGTGATCAGCTTGAGCTCATCTGGAAAATCCAGGATAATCTTCCCAACTCAAAAAATCCTTAATTGAATCACATCTGAAAAAGTCCTGTTCACCATTTAAGGTGGCACAGTCACAGGTCACAGGGATTGCTGTGGACATTTCAGGGAGAGGGGACAATGTTCGGGCTGCTGTGGATAGGCTGGATTCCAGCCCCCAGAACATTCATCACTCTCAAACAGACACAAGACCTCGTGATAATGTGCCTGTCCCTCTACCTGAAATGCTCCTTCTCAGCTGATTCTTATGCAGACCTTCAAGACAGAATGCTGATGTCCTCTCCTTTGTGAAGCCCTTCCTGGCTTCCCCAAGCAGAATGAGGGACACCACCAGCACTTTGAAAAGACCCCCTACATGACACGTGTCACTTGGCCTTTGAACTATTTGCCTTCCTGTGCATCTCAGCAGTCTGCAAGCAACTTAATAGTGAAACTGACTTATTCATCCATGTGTCCCACCATTCAGCATGATGCCTGCCTGGCACATGGGGTGTGGGGTAGCGGTGGGTTCACAGACACTGAAGGAACAGGTGACCAAGTCAATTTCTACAATACCGTGTCAATCCAGAACACAATTTTATGTGCCTGTGGTTGTTATGATGATTCCATGGGCCTGACATATGACAGAAGTTCAGTAAATATTTGCTTTGTAAATAAATTAATATGCACACTTAGTATTTATTGAACATTTTCTACATGTGAAGCACTTTGCTAAGCTATTTATGAGTTCTGCCTCCCTATTAAATTTTTCATAATAACTCTCAAAGGAGTCCCACTGTATTCCTTTGGGCAGTTAACACTAGTTGCTGTCACAAACCCCCCCAAAATCCCAAAGTCTTATCTTTCAGCCCTCTCTCCTGCATGACTTCCATCCACACAGTGACTCAGGGACCCAGGCTCCTTCCATGGCGTAGCTGCATCACAGTCATGGGAGAGAAAGTGTGGGGGGGCATACTGTGTGCTTCCCCACCTCAGCCTGGAAAGGACACATGTCACTTCCGCTCATACCACACTGGCCACGCCAGTCACATGGCCAATCCAACGGCAGAGGAAGCTGGGAAATGCAGGGAGCTCTTGGATATCGACAAGCATAGCGATCACTGCCACATCTATGACCTTCCTCATTTTATTGCTGAAGCAACAGAGGTTCAGAAGAATGGAGACGCTGCCCAGGGTTTGTAACTAATGTGCATCAGCCTCAAGTTCAAGCCTGTCTACACAGACCACGCCCCTCATCATTGCTTGCTCACAGGTGCACATCCCATGTGCTCACAACTCAGGCCGCCACGGAGGGCGAGGCCTGGGATGTTGCTGAGAGGCAGGAAGGAAGGACCCAGGGATGGGACATCTCTGGACAAGCCCCACTCGATGATCCACACAGAGATCACGGGGAAGCGGCTGGGTCGCATTTCCCCATCTATTTGCTTACCCCCACCGGTATCAGTTTATTCATCAGCGTCTAAATGATGACACAAGGCAGCTGTTCTATGCTTGATTTTCCCCTCCAGACTGTTACAAGAGGGGAAACAAAATCTATTTTTTTTTTAAGCGAGCGTCAGATGAAGCTTGAACAAAACCAATAACTCTTTGAGGACAAGCCACTCTCTGAGCTTCCCACAGATGCTCTTGGAGCGTTGTTTCTGGTGGTCATTTGGCAGTTTACGTCTAGGAAGAAATACTGCTCCTTCCTCTGTATGTTTCTCATCTCCTCCTCCCTGAAACCTTCCCCCAGCGATGTTAGCCCTTTGCACTTGGAGTTTAAAACAGTAATTAAAAAATGTCCCCTCATCTCCAAGTGGCTTTGCCTTGACCCGGGCTGCTGCACCCTCTTTCCAGACAGAACCTCTCATTCTCGTCCCCGCCAGTTCCTTGTCTCCCAGATTCAGCATCTCTAGGGCAAGACAACTACAATGCCCCCATTAACTCTCCATTATTCAGGGCTGATTATTCAAGGAGTGGATGATTCGGGCTTTTAGGCTCCTTGCTTCCCCCTCACCACCCCCCACACCAGCCCCCAACCCCGGCACTAATCATCGGCACATCCATCCGCAGGCAAGGAAGGAAACAAAAGTTTGTAGAACCCCAGCCCACAAAGACGGGCTGATGACCAGCCGTTTCTATCTGGCAGGGAGGTGAGGGGAACTCTGCCCCATGTCCGCTCATCCTGCCTCTTCCCCATTCACGTAGGTAATCCAGGGTTTGCCATCCTGTTTCCAGAGAGAACACGAGCTACGGCCAACACTAGCCCAGGTTTTCTACCCTGGGGGCTCTCCCACCAGCCTGTGATGTCTGTGCAGCCTGACGACAGGGTGGTCTCTTTACAACACGAAATATGTCACAGGATCATGGTGTGATGGCATATCTAATAAATAAAATTACATTTTATTTATTTATTTGATAGGGAGGGAGCAGGTGCCTGTATACGAGAAAAAGAGAGAGGAAACACAAGCAGAGAGGAGAGGTAGATGGAGAAGCAGGCTCCCCACTGAATTGGAAGCCTGAGGCGGGACTCAATCCCAGGGCCCTGGGATCATGACCTGAGCCGAAGGCAGACACTTAAACGATTGAGCCACCCAGGTGCCCAATACAATGAATTTTTTTTTTTAAACAAAGCAGAGAGAGACAGGCAGAAGGTGACTCACCCTTGCGTGAAATGGTTTCTCTCACCAGTTCATCCAAGCAGGGGCTCGCTGTCAGACACAAGACCCTTCCCAGGGCCAAAGCCCCCAGTCTCAGGAAATCTGAACTGTAGTCACTTACTAAAGGACTCTGGTGAAGACAGGGGACTCTCCTGGGAAATCATACCCAGAGTCCACAAGAGAAAGAGCAGACGCTGGCCCGGTGAGTGGAGCGCATGTCAGCCCAGAAGGGGACAGGAGGGGCCCAGGAGGATCCCCCACTCCACTGCGCTCACCACCTCCTTGTGGCCTGGCCACCTGGTCTCCACCCACCACTTGGAAGCCTACTGGGTCAGAGCAGCCGATGGGTAAAAGGAGTGGTCCTGCCTGTGCCTGAGAGTGAGATGCGTCCTTTAACTCCCTCCCGCAGACCCAGCCAAGCTCCAGGGCATCTCTCAGCCCTTTTACCATTTCTTTCGCATTCGATTGGCTAATCTTCATTGAGCACCTACTATAGGTCAGGCACTGTTTGAAGCACTGAAAATTCAGGAGTGAACAAGATAGGAAGTTCCAGCAGGGGAGACAGACTGTAAACAGGTAAACAAAGAAGTCAACAGATGACAACAACAACGTGCACTCTGAATGAAACAAAACAGGGAGCTGGGATGGAGTGAGGGGCGGGGGTGAGACACCTTCGACAAGGTGACCAGGGCCTTCTCTCCTGTGAGAGCATGTTCTACCTTTAACCTGATGAAGACAAGCCAGCCATGTAAGGATCCGGTGGGGAGAGCATCCCAGGGAGGAGCCTATCAAGTGCAAAGGCCCTGGGGCAGGAATACAGTGGAGCACAGGAGGGAGGAGCAGCAAAGAGGCTGGAGGACCTAGGGTGAAGTGGGGTGAAGTGGGTGCTGGGCGAACAGAAGGAGGGGACACGGAAGGAGTGAGCAAGGCTGGATCATGCAGGCCTTGGGCTGGGGCACACGTGGGGAGCTGTGCTGGGGCTCTGGGAAGTCACTGGAGGGAGCCAAGCACAGAGCGCTATGGTCTGATTTGCATTTTTAAAAGTTCTGTCTGAAGGCTGTGTGGTTGCAAAAAACAAAACCCACTCACAAGGCAAGGCATGGAAGCGTGTTAACACGGAAGATTGTAAGGCTGTCTCCCTGAGCCCAGATGCAGGCGCTGCTGGGAGAGGGGAGCCACCTGCAGCCAGTGCAGCTTCTCTCTCTCTCTCTCTCTCTCGTTCCCTCGGCTCCAGGGTCTTTCTTCCGGGCCCTTCTCTGCTCCTCAACACAGGCAGTCGCTTCAGCCCCAACCTGGCAAGTGGCCCTATGGATGCGAGAAGCTTCCCACACAGAGCAACAGGGGACCCAGACACAGGGGCAACAGAGGGGACAGGCCAGATCTTCGATGTTGAGGCTGGGGTGTGGCAGGCAGGACTGCCCTGCAGATCCCGAAAATAGGAGCAAGGAGCCGATAACAAACAAGAGTCACTGCGTCAAGGTCAAGGTGATGGCCGGAACATGCTCATGGCCGGTGTCCCATGCCAGCCAGGCCTGGTGGGGCAGCTGGGCTGACAGCCACTCAGTTGGAACATTCTGTGTGCCCAGCAGGATCCAGAGGAAGGAAGAGAGGCCACAGGAGGAGCGGGGGAGGGGAGGGGAGGCTGCCCTCCTCTTGCGGCTCATGGGCCTCTGCACCAGCCCGCTGACGGCCAACCCAGAGCCACCGCCACCAAGGCCCCCAGCAGAGCCAGAGCTGGCATCCTGGGACTCAGGCACGCCTGCGCCTTGATCTGACAGCACTGCAATTACAGAGGAGTGCTCTGGGAGACACAGTGGCCAGAGGGAGCTGGGGGAGCCTGGAGGCAGGAGCCCGGGAGGGGTGCCCTCTCGGTCCCGTCCACAGGGGAAGGAGGGAGACAAAAAGGATTTGGCCGGATTAAGCAATCAGGAGACAGGGGGACAGGGAATGATAAAAAGACAGAAGATAAGAGAAAGATCCGGACAGAGCAAGGCAGAAGCGAAGGAAGTAAAAAGAGAGAGGAGGTAGAGATGAGAACAAGGAGACAACAGTCTGCCCAAGAGGAGGTCAGGTTCAAAGCCAGGAGCCACAGCTAACATAAAATACCTGTGTCGGTTTGCTAGAACCACAAGTGGGGGCCTTAGAAGACAGAAACCGACTGTCTTACCGTTCTGAAGGCCAGAAGTCCAAGATCAAGGCATCAGCAAGGTACATCCTTGACTCCTAGCTGGCCGACTTCACATTCACGGGGTGTCCTCCTTGCATGCACGTGTATCACCAAACTTCCCCTTTGCATAAGGACACCACCCTCATGACCTCCTTTAACTCAATTACCTCTGTAAACACCCTGTCTCCAAACAGCGTTGCCGTCTGAGATACCAAGAGTTAGGACTGCAACCTATGAATTCTCGGGGTAGGGGGCGCTGACATAATTCAACCCATATCATTACCTAACCCCTCTGTGCCTCAGTCTCCTCTTCTGTAAAATGAGCATAACATCAAAGGCTCATTCTGAGGATTCGGTGAGTTGCTGAACACAAAGGGTGTCATGGAGTAAATACTTAATAAGTGTTAATTACATTACAATCTTTATTATTGTTATTGGGTGAGTCGGGCAGACTAACAGCCCCCAAAGATGTCCACCTTAATCATCAGGCCTTCATCATCAGGACCTGTAAGTATGTTCCTTTCCATGACAGAAGGGATTCTGCGGATATGATTAAGTTTGCCAATCTGGAGATGGTGAGATTATCTGGGAATATCCAACAGGACCCAATGCAGTCACATGAGTTGTAAAAGCAGAGAACCTTTCCCAGCCCTGCACAGAGACAGATGCAACATGGAAAGACCTTGACCGCCTATTGTTGGCCCTGAAGGTGGAGAAAGGGCTCATGAGGACCAGACCATGGCGACCTCTGGAAGCCAAAGACAGTCGTTATCAGTTCACAGCCAGTGAGAAAATGGGGATCTCATTCCTACAACCTTGAGGACCTGAATTCTGCCAACGATAAGCATTAGCAGAAACAGATCTTCCCCTAGAGCGTCCAAAAAGAAACACACCTTGCCAACCACCTTGGTTGTAAGTGGGTGACATGGCACCACTGATCTCCAGAACTAAGATCATAAATCTGTATTATGAAGCCACTAAATTTGTAGTAAATTTGTTACAGCAGCGGTAGGAAACTAATACATTCTGGAAACACCAGGCAAATGGGAGTGAGTGATCTGGTGGACCAAGCCCTCTGGCTAGAACCCAGAATGACATCGGTGTCCCCTAAGGCCAGTGGGCAACTCTGGCAACCACAAAAGTCCTCTGTCCTCCTGGGGGAACCCCGAAACGCCAACCTTTGTTGCTGGCACAGCATTTAAGGTAGAGAGCAAAAGCCAAGGCGTAGCTGTGCTCAGGCAGGGAGACATCTGAGGTCCCCGGAGGAACGAAGAGAGTCCCAGGGCCCCAAGCCACAGACCCTCCACCGAGGGCTGCATGATGGACCCAAAGATGTCCACACCTGACCTCCAGAGACTATAAATACGTGACCCCACATAGCAAAAGGGACTCTGCAGCCATGATTAAGGATTTTGAGTTGAAAGATTAACCTGGATTACCTGGGTAGGTCCAAGGTCATCCTAAAGGTCCATATAAAAAGGAGACCAAAGCCTCAGAGTTGCAAAAAAGAAAAGATGCGACAATAGAACTAGAGCTTGGCATGTGATGTGTTTTGAAGATGGAGGAAGGGCCATGAGTCAAAGGATATAGGCCTCCTTGAGAAGCAAGAGAAAGCAAGCAGACTCTCCCCTGAAGCCTCCAGAAGGAACAAAGATCTACAGATACTTTGATTTTAGTCCCTCTCACCTCCAGAACTGTAAGAGAATTATGTTGGTTAAGCCACTTAAGTTTGTCGTAATTTGAGGGCTGCCCCCCAATCCCCTACTCCCCCATCCCCCCACCCCGCCACCATGGGTTTCCTTGGCAGCCAGCTCTGTCCTTCCCCTGGACCATGACAGCAGCCTCCCTGTGGCCTCCCTGCCTTCTCTCCCACTGCCTTCCATCTATTCCAAGTCCCACCAGGGAGAGCTTCCAGAAAAGTAAGTCAGATTGTGCTGCTTCCGTGCCTGCCCTCCCAGCACTTTCTGCCACACTTAGAATAAAACCCAAGTCCTCTTGGTGGCCCGGGGGAACCCTAGACCATGGTCTTCAACGCTATGTGCTATGCATATGAGCCACCTGGGGACCCAGGAGGTGGGTTCAAGTGTCAGGATTTTTAACTCCCCACGTGGCTCCAAAGCACAGCGAAGACCCAGCTCAAGGACCCCAACAAGGTGCCCTTCCTACTCCCCGCCCCAGCCCAGCCCCTCACTGTACTCACACCCTGGGGCATGCGCACTGCTCCGCACATCCTGGGCGCTGTCCAGCCTCGGACCTTTGCACCTGCTTCCCCTTTACCTTCTTCGGTGGGGTTCATGCCCTCCAAGGGGCCTTCCTGAACCCCAGTAGAAGATCACACATGCCCCCGCACCCCCTGCCCCTTAACCCCCCCGTATGCAGCTCAGCAGCACTCATATCCAACCGTGGGAAGACACATTCGTGTGCGAGCTCATTGTCAGTCCCTGCGGGCTCAACTCCATGGGCGCCAGGGCTCTCCCTCTGTCTCCTTTACGTACAGAAGGCAGGCTCTTATGTACTGAAAGGGTAAACAAATATTTTGTTGCTCCCCTTGGTCCCCGGTCATCCCAGGAGGGCTCAAGATGGAAACAAACTCAGCACCACACCCCAGCAAAGAGCCCTGGATCTGGTGTCCGTGGACCCCATGGAGTCTCTGCTCCCCTTCGTGGGTCCATTTCTCATCTGTAAAATGGGGGCGATGTCTTACTTCAGCCCGCTCTGTGGCTGTGAGCAACATCACCAGGTCGGGGACCTGTCTTGTCCTGGCTGCTGGCACCAGAATTCCTCTGGGGAACAGAAATTACTTTATTGAGGAAAATGGCTCAACAAGTGCTCGAGGAGAAGGTGAGGACCCCGTCACATGTGCACACGAGAGGGCGTGCTGGCTCCAACAAGGAAGACCTCAGGGGAGAAGGGACCCCGAAGCCTGTACCCGCGGAGCAGCAAGCCTCCCCGTCCTCCAGCACATCCATCCATATTTGCCCACGAGAGGAGAGCCATCCATCCCCCTCCCACCTGACAGAGCCCCAGGGATAAGGGTGGCCCCCATGATCCCTACCCGGGAAATCACTTCCAGGCAACTGGTCCCCAGCTGGAGAGGGAGAACGCAATCTAGGGCTTCCACAGGGCCGTGACTGTGAACTCCACAGGCAGCCCCACCATCCGCTGCCGTCCTTGACCCCCAGGGAATCTGAACAGCATCGCAGTCGGGATGGCTGGCTCCTGCTGGGCCAGCCTCAGCCCCTTCTAGGATGGAAGAGCAGGGGCTAGAGGGGGGCTGGGCGTGCTTGCCCACGTGGGGACTCCCGGTCAGAAGCGCTCCCAGGTCGGTGAATGACGGCCCAGGACACAGGTCCCAAGGGCCACTTGGAGAGAAAGCTCACCCTGATTTCCATCATGGTCTTCTGGAGAGTCCCAGGATTTGGAAGGCAGAGGGAGTGGCTGGGACCACATTCACTGGGAAGGGAAGCAAAAAGCCTGGGGGAGTGGAGGCAGAGCCAGGCCACCCGACCTGAGCCAGGCTCCCTGGCTCAGCACCTGCAGGGCCTCCCTGCCCCTCTGGGGTTGGGGGGACCTGGGGGCTGGGGGGCGTACAGATGACTGCTACCCAACTCTATCTGCTGGGCCGTGCATGACCACCAGAGCCTTCCTATTGCCCAAGAACCTGAATCCTGACTCTTACATGAAATCTCTTCATCTTTCCAGTTTGAACTGAGAGGGTCCTACTTGACGCGAATAGCCTGCCTTGTGGCTGGAATCTGGCCATGACCATGGTCCCTTTCAGCTCACGTGGACAAGGGCCGTGTCTTGGCGAACTGGTGAGTAAAGGAAGAATCCCAGGTCCCCAATATGGAGCCAAGGGACATAACTGATTGGGAGAAAGAAAAAAAGCTTCTATTTTGTTAACCCACTGTCATTTTAGGTGTTTGGCTCCGTGGTCAGAATCTTAACTAAGAGGCTTGGCCATGATTTCCACTGCCAGACCCCTGGGGAGCCCAGCCATTCCTGTGCCAGCAAGTACCAGCAGCCAGCCCTGACCTAAGGTGATTCTCTAATCATGTCACCCCCCATCCCACACCTACTTAGGAAACTGAGAATTCCCATCAGCTCAACTGAGCCCAAACTCCCTGGCAGCCCAAAGCAGGGCCTTCACAACGAGCCCACCATGTGGTCCCACCTTCCACACTCCCCCACTGTTGCTAGAGCTGCTCCAAACTACCCACGGCTCTGAGTCGTCAAGGTCACGGCCTCCTCCATGCAGCTATCCACTCCCGCAGGCTGAGTCAGTCATGTCCTCCTCTGCCCTCCCACCATCCCTTAAACTAATACCCTATTAATACCCTATTATAGCATACGTCATGAGGCATTCTCATTGTATTCAGCTGTGAAAGCAAGGGCTCTAGGGGAAGAGAGGCTGAAACCTCAGTGCCCAAACTCCGCAGCTGTGTGATCTTAGGCCAGTTGCTCAGCCTCTCTGGGCCTCAATTTCCTCATCTGTGAACTAGCAATAATACAGCTAAGATATGTAACAAGTCAAGAGAGAATGGTTATGGTGCCAGGTGTTCTGCTAGGAGCTTAGCACTCAGAAAGGCACCTGTCATCGTGCACCTTACACACTCACAGCAGGGACTGCATTGAAATAACATCTTATGCCCAAGAAACTTACTTCAATACAGCTGTGATAAAGTGATAGCAGGAAAGCACAATGTATGGATGAAGGGGAGGATCCGAAACAGTCTGGAAGTGGGGAGGCCAGAGAAAGCTTCCTTGAGTGGGTGACATTTACGAAGAAACACAAAGTAGGGGCCAGATTGGCAAGTGAGGAGGAGAGCCACAAGGAGAAGCAGCAACATATGCAAAGGCCCTGGGGCAGGAAGATAATTTCCTTTTCCAGGAACCCCAAAGGATAATGACAACAATGTTTGAGGTCTCCAGGCCCCAGAACAGCACTTGGCACACAGTAAATATTAACAGCTTTCTGCCGAGTGAGTGAGGGATTAATGACAGACTGTATCACCACACATCAACCATTTGCTGGTGCTGCATGGGCCTGAAGAAAGGCGCAGAAATGGGCCCGTCCTGAACCCTGCTCCCTCACCCTTTCCAGCACCAAAGGCGGGAAATGCAAACATGTGGGTCTCAAACACAAGGTAAAGCCCTCAAGTCCTGGGGTGAAGACCAGTCACCATCCACCAAACCCTGTTTCCCATTCTCCTACAATGTTAAAGCCAACATCTGGCCTCCCAGGCAGTAGGCACAGCCACAGAAAGCTCTTGCCCCAGCTCAGCGGTGAAGACATCAGGCAGGCCTCCTCCACACTCTGTCCCAGAGTCAACCATGTGGACACTGGGGTGCCCTAGAGGATGGTGGAGTAAGGAGCTGGAAGGAACCAGGGTTCTGAAATGGCTAGAGGGATGGGGCTGCCCCAGCAAGCAAAACTATTACCTAAGAGAGAAATAACTTCTCCATCCTTGAAGCATCGGTATGTCTGGGTTTCAGGGGAAAGCAAAGAGCTTTCCCCTGACTGATACAACATCTGAGTCAGGACAGGGCCCTAGGAGTTTGGAGCAAGAAGTGGCCATTATGTGCTCCAAGAATCAAGGAAGACTTCTTGGAGGAGGATAACATTTGCACTATGCTTTAAGGAAGACTATGTTCTGAAGAACTAAAAGGGCAGGTACACACTGGGGGAATACTAAACAGCAGTAACAGACAAGGAAGCAGAAAGAGAACGAGAATGGAATCCATGTTACAGACTTGGGGACCTGCCCGAGTTCTAGGTCAGGGAAAGCAAGCAAGTGGGGAATTGTACGCAAATGCTTCTGCCGCCCTCCACGAGGAAGCAGTTTTAGCTGGAGAGAAATTCACAGGAAAAAAATAAGACTCAACTGAAGAATGGAGCCAAAGAACAAAGGAAGGAGAGGAATTTTCTTAATTTTCACTTAATTTCACTTAATTTTGTCCTATTGGGCCAGGTTATCTTCTGACAACAAATACCTAGTTACGTTAAAATAAAATGTTTCTATGTCTCTACAGCAAACTAGAAATGGGCTTTTCCTGCCCTCTCAGGAATGGAGGCACTCTCAGTTCTTGCCTGGACACTGCCCAGCCCCACCAGGACAAGAGCCTAGGGTGGACGCCTGGGTACAACTTCTAGTCTTCAGAATGTGGGTTCGGGGTCCCTGGGGATAGGGACCCCTGTGGGAGGCAGGCAGGGAGGAGGAATCAATTTCCAATTAGTTAGGTCTGAGCTCAGTGGTTTGGCAGAGAGAGAAGTTATAGAGGCAGGGAATTTGGCCCCTCTGCCTGGGCCAAGAGCAAGGAAGTATGACCTCGCAGAGCGGGGAAATGGCTAGCCAGAAAAGGCTGAGGCGACATCCTGTCAGAAGGGGTGGGGACAGTCTACTGTTTCCTGGGGTACCAGGGGAGAATGGTGACTTGGAAAGGGAAGCTCACCCACACCAAAGGGGGCCAGATAAATCAGAGCTCCTTCAATGAGTGACTCCTCAGAGTGGATCTGTCCTTGGTCACAAAGGAGAAACTGAGGCAGCTCGGCTGACAAACAGTGAATTTGTCCCTACTGTTTCCTAGAGCCTCTTTGCTTTCAGCAGCAGAGCTTCATCATGACTGACACTGGGTTCTAGGATCCCAAAGCAGGAAAAGGCCATGGACACAGGAAATGGATGATTTTCCTAATTCCAGAACAGGGGTCAGGAAAGTCTGTAAAAAGCCAGATGATAAACATTCTAGGCTTTGTGGACCATTTGGTTCCTGCCACAATTCCCCAACCCTGACATTGTATCAAAAAAGCCACCATAGGGGCGCCTGGGTGGCTCAGTGGGTTAAAGCCTCTGCCTTCGGCTCAGGTCATGATCTCAGGGTCGTGGGATCGAGCCCCGCATCGGGCTCTCTGCTCTGCGAGGAGCCTGCTTCCCTCTCTCTCTCTGCCTGCCTCTCTGCCTACTTGTGACCTCTCTCTGTCAAATAAATAAATAAATAATCTAAAAAAAAAAAAAATAAGCCACCATAGGGGTGCCTGGGTGGCTCAGTTGGTTAAGCATCTGACTTTGGCTCAGGTCATGATCTCAGGGTCCTGGAATCAGGCCCCACATCGGGCTCCCTGATCAGTGGGGGTCTACTTGTCCCTCTCCCTCTGCTCTCCCCACCCCCCCGCTCATGCTTTCTCTCTCTCTCTCTCTCTCGCTCTCAAATAAATAAATAAATAAAACCTTTTTTAAAAAGCCAACATATATATATATATATATATATATATATATATATATATATAAAATACAAAAACAAATGACCACATCTATGTTCCAATAAAACTTTATTGACAGAACAGGACATGGGCACAGTAATGTGAATACCCTCTTTTTTTTCTGAGAGCGAGAGAGCTCCCAACTGTGGTGGTGAGGGTGGCGGGAGAGGCAGGAGAGGAAGACACTCTTAAGCAGACTCCATGTGCTGAGCTCGGAACCTACCACGGGGCTCAATCTCACAATCCTGAGATCATGACCTGAGCTGAAATCAAGAGCCTGACGCTTAGCCAACTGAGCCACCCAGGCTCCCTGACAATGGGACTATCCTTAACACTACTGTTGTTTGTTTGTTTGTTTGTTACCACAATTAAAAATAAAATTTTTAATTTTAATTAAAGAAAACTAGGTAGTGGGCCAGATTTGGCCCCCAAGCTGTAGTTTGCCAACCCCTGTTCTTGACCATTGGAACATAAAGACCCTCAGAGGGTACAGTCTGTTCCACGATGAGACAGGTTCCTTTAACACAGGGCACCCCATCCATGATTGATAAGTAAGGGAAGGATGGTGAAATCATGGAAACACTGTGTTCATACACGTTCTCCCCAGCATGTCAGTATTTTTTTTTAAGATTTTCATTTACTCATTTGACAGACAGAGATCACAAGTAGGCAGAGAGGCAGGCAGAGAGAGAGGGGGAAGCAGGCTCCCCGCTGAGCAGAGAGCCCAATGCGGGGCTCGATCCCACGACCCTGAGATCATGACCCGAGCCAAAGGCAGAGGCCTTAACCCACTGAGCCACCCAGGTGCCCCACCATGTCAGTATTTTTAAATAGGAACCTAAGAAATCCCCTTAGTAAGACTGAAGAACTTAAGAAAGAAGCTGGAGGTCTGTATACGTGGCCTCCCTTGTGGCAAGTAGTGGCTCGATTAGCGGCTTCAAGGACATCTGTGCTGTGGCGGGATGAAGCCGTCCACGGACACGGCCAAGGGAGACAAAGAAGGGTATCCAGTCATCCCTACCTCCCCCGGAAGCATGGATTCACGATGAATGCTACCCTTCCCGCTGCGTTTTTAGGGTTGATAAAATGGCTTCCGTGAGCAGCCCAGGTCTTCCAGGACCTGCATCTCCAAAGGCAGCCCACGGGCGCCTCGGGGTTTAAGGTCAACGTGGAGCTGATGGCGGGGTTGGGCGCAAATGAACCCTGGGGGTCGGCACGGTGTTTACGGGGACTGTTCCTGGTTTCGTCAGTGCTCAGAGGAAAAGCTTCCCTAGAGGTCCCCAGCTCTGTTTCTCTCACTGGCCCTGTCTTAGCACATCCTCGTACAGATCATGAGTCTAATGGGGCACATTTCCGGCATGGTAGCAGTGATGCCTGGGACGTCCTCAAACCCCCGCATTCCGCTGTACGGGTGAGAACTGCTACCAGCAGTGGCTGTTCACATTTATTGAGCACTTGCTGCATGCTGGCCTCGGGCTAACCAACACTGGGTACACCCCCTCTCCCACGATGACCCAGTATTATCACCCTTGTTTTAATAGAAGGGGACACTGAGGCTCAGAGAGGTTTGGGGACCTGTCCACACCAGTAACTAGACCTCAAGAGACGCTCTCTCATCCTGTCAAAACTGCCTACCTGTCAACCTTGTCCCCTACGCCCCTCCTCCCTGCAGCGCGCACGCCTGAGAATCCTGCAATTTGCCTCCACGTTTAGAGCTCATTATTCAAAAGACAGAGAGAGAACCCAGGGAGAGAAATTGGATGCTGACCTTCAGCAAAAGCTCAGCAAATTGAATCAGGAGCCGTTCTCGTGACTGGGAAAGTCAGATCGCTTTGTCCCCTGATTGGTAACTCCAAAATCAGTAGAACCCAGAGAGAAAGGCCACGAACAAGACAGCGGCCTTATTGTAGGACCCCAAGAATCACTCTGGGGTGTTCATGTAAAGAAGCATGAATGCTGATACTTAATGACAAGTGGGGGCAGGGCATCTTCAAAGGACAGAGGTCGACTCCGCTTGGCCACAGAGTCGTTCGGAACAGAACACAGCCAGGACGTGGTGTCGGTAAGATGTAAGCCACACGAGCTGTCAGGAATTAAAATTGGCCTGGCCACTTTGGAAGACCGCTTGGCATTATCTGATGGAGGTAGCAGGTGCGTTCCTAAGACCCAGCATCCCCATCAAAGGTGTATGCCCTCAAGTGACTCTTGCACATGTGACCACAGAGTAAACCCATCGCCTGCAAGCTAATCTTAGCAGAAAACTCTACAGGTGGGAGAATGACCGACCATCCCTGCACACCCGACCGGCACGGAACTCAAAAACATGACACATGACAAGTAGGACAAGAGACACAAATTACAAAAGGATGTGTAGAGTCTGCTTCCGTTCGTAGACAATTCAAGGACAGGCAAAATTAAATATGATGTTGTTTAGGGACACTTGAGGGGTAAAACCATGAAGCGACTAGCACAAAATTAAGGCTAGTAGTTAGCTTTGGGGAGAAGGGGTTCTGATGGAGAGGGACATGCAGAGTGTAAGGTTGCGTGATATTCTGATCTTTAACTGAGATGGTGAGTGTACGGGCATTGTATTATTATTCCTTATATGTGTACTTTTTTTTTTTTTTAGATTTTATTTATTTATTTGACAGAGATGACAAGCAGACAGAGAGGCAGGGGGGAAGCAGGCTTCCCGCCGAGCAGAGAGCCCGATGCGGGGCTCGATCCCAGGACCCTGGGATCACGACCTGAGCCGAAGGCAGAGGCTTCAACCCACTGAGCCACCCAGGCGCCCACGTGTACTTTTTTAAAGATTTTATTTATTTATTTGAGAGAGAGAGTGAGCAAACAAGAGCACGAGCAGGGGGAGGGGCCGAGGGAGAGAGAGAAGAAGGCTCCCTTCTGATCAGGGAGCCCAGTGCTGGGCTTGATCCCAGGATTCTGGGATCACGACCTGAGCCGAAGGCAGATGCTTAACTGACTGACTGAGCCACCCAGGTGCCCCTATACATGTATGTTTTACACATTCTTCTGCATAGGTGATATATTTGACAATTGAATTTTTTTTATTTTAGAGAAAATGGCCTAGGAGTAGGACAGAGAAAATTCAAGGCACTGTGAATGTTTAAGGGATGCTCCATTCTCCATACCCTCAGATGACATGCTCAAACATTCCCTATAATATTAAAAATGCAGTTTTTGGCTTAAAAAAATCAACTAACAGTGGCTTCAATAAGAAGAAGGAGGCTGAAAGTAGGTGGTTAAGGGTTAATCTAGTGACTCAGAGATACAACTCTCCAAAATTCTCCTAGAGGCACAAAACAGCTGCTGCAACTCCAGACATCACATCTTCACCCAATCACTCCCACATGTAGGAAACAGAGAAGCATCTGGGATGGTGAGAAAGACTTTACTCATACACCTACATCCTTTCATCGAAAGGAAAATATTTCTCAAAAAAAGTCCCCAGCAGAGATCCACTTACACGTTATTCACCAAAATTAGGTCATTTAACCGCTGCTAGCCATGAGGGAGTTTGGGAAAGTCTCTGCCCTTTTCAGTCTTCTTATCAGTTGGACAAGAAGGATGACAAGGAAGGAGAGGGAATGTCCATTGGGCAGAAAACCTCAATGCCTATCCTAACCCACCCCATCTCTAGGCAAGTTAAGTACATCTGTCCCACTATTGATGCCCTCGGATTTGTCAAATAACCCAGGTCCCACCTCGTATGGGAACTGAAGTCCGTACCACACAGCCCCAAAATGGACTTTGAGCTATGTCTCTTTCCTCCATGAGATGCCTGAAGGACGCTTTGAATTGCTTTGATCATGAACTGGCGTAGAATGGTAAACTTCACTTTGTCAATCAGTGAATGCTATCAGATGAGGGAAGTCAATAAATCTTCTCCACCACTGTGATCTGGGCCAAGCTGAACTCTGGCGTATGACGGGACCCAGTCATACATAGTGCTAACAGCCTATAGAAAAGAGAGAAGCTAGTGAGAGGAGGCCACTAGTCGCACATCAACTGGAAAACTCGAGCATTGAGGGACCAAAGCTTGGCAGGCCGTGGCAGGAAAGGGTTGAGAGGAGGGGGCAGAAATCCAGGCGGCACCGGCCTGCGGTCTTGCAGACAATGGCCCTGGACACGGGATATCTGTTTGCTTATTTGCCACAGTCCCCACTGCTCCCTATTGTCTCTCCAACACTGAGGCCAAGCATTTGGTGGCTGTTCGGCAACACGCTCACATGGAACAACGTGGCTCACATGGCTCTTTTCACCCTTGGCCACTTTCCCAACTGGGGTTACCTGCCTGTCCTTGTAGCACTTGAGTTTGGGATCTTCGAACTCAAACACGGAAGATGGTCAGGTTTCCCGTTCTTTGGTGAAAGTGACAAGTCTACTCTAACATCAATGGCTCCACTTGTTCTGGGGCGCTCATGTGGGGAGTGATTGAAGTCAAAGACTCAGAGCCTGGGCCCAAAGAGATTAAAATCAGCCCTCCTGTCTTGCTGGGCGTTGGTGACTCAGTCCACGCCATGAAGCCAGCATGCAAACGACTCTGCGGGGTACCATCTTTGTACAGCAGCTCGGAAACCGCTCTGACAGCCACTCCAAAGGGCAGCTCGTCCTGACTGTTACGCGCTGTGTCGTTCCAGGAAATCCAAGAGCTGACTTACAATCACAAAATCGGGAAGTCAGAGGAAACCCAGAAAAAGGCAGTAAGGTCATGCATTTCTGCAACAATACTAAAAACTAGCACTCATATATGAAGCTTACCATGGCATGCTCCAAGTACTTGCTGCCTGACGGATTCACTTAACCTCACTAAAGCCTGGGGGGGCGGGGGCGGGGTGCTATTGTCCCTATTTCAGATGGCACGTGGCAGCCAGCCTCTCTGTGACTGCCAGAGAGCCTCACCTCCTGCTCTTCACACCCTCGTCTGATCCCCCCTTGCCCTGAATCAGGAATGACCCGTGCGACCCATTGAATCCTGCAGCCCTGACACTGTGATACTTCCAAAGCCAGGTACCACGGGACGCCTGAGTGGCTCCGATGATTGAGCCTCTGCCTTCGGCTCGGGTCTCTATCCCAGGGTCCTGGGGTCGAGTCCGACATCGGGCTCGTGGCTCAGCAGGGAGTCTGCTTCTCCCTCTCCCTCTCCCCCTGCTCCTGCTCACTCGTTCTCTCTCTATCTGTCTCAAATGAATAAATAAAATCTTAAAAATAAACAAAAGGCACTGCAACTTCCGGCTTGGTCCGCTGGGCTCCTTGCTCTAGGGAAAGCCAGCCCACCTCATGGAAGAAGGATTCTCAAGCCACCCCGTGGCAGGTGCACATGGAGAGGGACCCACACTGGCCAGCCTGAACTTGGCAGCCACGTGAATGAGCACCACGAGGCTGACTCTCCAGCCCCCATCCCTGTCTACTGCGATGTTGAGAGAGACCTCCAACCTAGAACCACCCACCAAAATGCTCCCACTCCTGACCCATCGAAATCTGCGACCGATCAGCAAGGATTGTTGTTGTTTAAGTCACTAAATTCAGCGTAATTCCGCAGGCAGCATCGGACAGCTAATACAGAGAGGGAAAACTCAAGGAGAGGGAGAGAAGTTAAATAATCTGCCCAGTGTCCCACATCCCGCAAGTAGTAGAGCCAGGATTCAAACCCAGGACACCTGTTCTGGAGCCCATGCCTCTAACCTATGTGGCTTCTCCAGCCACTTCTGGAAGAAGTTCAGTTTCTGTTTACCTAGGTCCATTTCCCTCTTCCTGAACGCCTACACTGTGCTCCAGATTTTATCTGCATGAAATCATGGCCCTGCCCCAACACCTCCACCAAAGAGTTTTCTATTGTATTCTTCCTGTTACAATGTAATTCACCAAGTAAGGCATCTATACATCCCTCCTTTAGAAAAATCCAAATCACAGAGAAGATCCCTAAATATCCCGAGTGCACCCTCATCCCTACATCCAGGCCCCTCTTCCAAACTGACCTGCTCAATCTGCTGGGTACCTTTCCAGACCTCTCTTCCGAGCCATTCACGTTCATGTTTATTTCTCCCCCCAAAAAACACCACAGCAGAGCCACTATGGGGTGAAGTCCCACAGAATCATGCTGAGCAGACAACAGTCACGACATAATACATCGTGCGACTCCTTTAACGTTAACACAAAGCACCGGCAAATTTATACTATAGTGTTTAGGGTTGTAGGCTAAAGTGGCAAAATTAATTGAGTGAATCACGGCGGTGACCATTGTAAATGCCAGGAACTGGGTACTTCTCAGGGTAAAAGTTGGGGGGGGGGGTCGTTGCAGAGGCATGAGGGGAGTTTCTGGGTGATGACAAGTTTCTATTTTGACCTCAAAAGCTGTCATTGGCTTTCTGTTAAGCAGAGCATCTCCATTTTATGCACCTCTTTTTAAAAAAGATTTAATTTATCTCAGAGAGACAGAAAGCACAAGCAGGAGTGGAGAGGGGAAGAGGCAGAGGGAGAAGCAGACTCCCCGCTGAGCAGGGAGCCCGACACCACGGGGCTCCATCCCAGGACCTTAGGATCATGACCCGAGCCCAAGGCAGACGCTTAACTGACCGAGCCACCCAGGCAGGCGCCCCTTATGCACATTTCCATAAGCATAATTCACCATTTCTAAAGGCTTTAAGAAAATAGAAGTGTTCTGTTTCATATCAAATTTATCATTCTTTCTAAACACTGCTTTCCTTCACTCACCAGTAAGTATCCATTTGTCATCTGTACATTTACTCTGTTCATTCCAATAGGAGTATGTTCTGTAGAGCGAACATTCCACCACTTACTTAGCCCTCCCCCTAGGGATGAACACTTGGTTTCCCATTTGAACAAGTCTGCAATGAACATCTCCATGTCCACGTGCATTTCTCCAGCCACAGCCCCAGCAGTTGGGGTTGTTGCTGCAAAGGGTGTGAACATTTAGGGTTTTGTTTTTTTAAGATTTTGTTTATTTATTTGAGAGGAAGAAAGAGAGAGACCACAAGTGGGGAGAGGTGCAGAGGGAGAAGGAGAAGCCAACTCCCCACTGAGCATGGAAACCAATGCAGGGCTTGATCCTAGGACCCTGGGTTCATGACCTGAGCTGAAGGCAGACTCGTAACTGACTGAGCCCCCCCACCCAGGGAACCCCCAACACTTACAGTTTTAATAAATGTTGCCAAATTGCTGTCCATTATAGCTGCACTAGCATCATGTGGGGTTCCACCATTAGTACATGAAGCCCCCCATGTTCTTACATCCTTCCCAACTCCTGATATCATTGAAGTGTTCAATGTTTTTGCCACCTGGGGGAAGGAAAATGGTGCCTCCATTTCATGGATGAAGAAACAACCTGAAATGCTTTGCCTGGGACCACACAGCCAGGAAGCAGCAGCAAGAAGACTTGAATTCAGATCTTTGTCTCCAAATCCAAGCTCTCCCCCAAGACATGGAATTTTGCTCCTTAAAGAACAGGTGCTCCTGAGATTTGCCACAAGGCTACCTGCTGTGGGCTGCAGGCAATTTGATGTCCCCAGGGTCACAACTAGATGAGGTACGAGTGGAGCCTGGCCTGGGGGCTTGGCAGGTAGACCACCACCTGCACAGAAATCATCAAAGAGGAAATGAGCCCAGAATGAAATCGACAAGGTGCTGCGAGGACTCTGATAGTAAATTAGATACACTTGCAACTGACACGATGCATTTAGAGCAAGGGCACACCAGGTTCTCCGCTGCTCCCAAGCAATGAGCCACTGAGAGGGAAAAATAAAACAATCTATGAAGCTACAAACTGCAATAATGAATGATAACAGGCCCCAGAACAGCAGGGGAGAATTATTGGAAAATCAGCTAAGAGCCCATCAGAAGAGAGGCCCGGGTGGCTGGCAGCGGGAGTTGGTGACGTGTGGCAGAAAGAGGGCAGGGCCTGCAGTCAAGAGACGCCTGGCTTAAAGTGGCTCCCACACTTGCCAACTAGGTGACCTTAAACAAGTCCCTGGAGTGTCTCAAAGACTCAGTCTCCTTGACTGTAAAATAAGAGTGAAGACCGCCTAGCCCCGTTACAAGGATTAAATGAGATAGTGACTAGACAGGGCTTGGTTGCCAAGCACAGTTGTTCAAGCTGCACACAAACTTACCTGAGGCTCAGTGGGACTTCAGTGGAACCCATCCTCCATGCTCAGAGCAGGTGGCTTTTTCAAATTTACCAAAGCCCCCGTGTGCCGCAGCTGCCCTGAAAGGGCCAGGCACATATTAGGTGCTTGATAAACAGGAGTGTCATGATCATGGCAGCCTGATTTCCCACCTGGGGGCTCCAGCCACACTGACCACAGCCGTAACAAGACCTCATCTCCAGAACCAAAAGAAAGCCCCAGGTCCTGAAAGCAAACCTTGCAGGTCTGAGCAGAATGGGCTGTGGCCCCACAGCAACCCACACGGGAAAGGCAGGGGGCGCCAGCAAGAATAAATGAATCAGGTATCTGCACCCCCAGCCCAGGCTAGAGGGCTAACCGTATCTTAACCATCCTTGTAACACCCACTTCCTGTACGTGGACATAATTGGCTCTCAGTGTCTGAGAAAGTCACGAATACATCAGAAGAGAGCTGCGCCTTTACCCAGGAACCTATAAAAGATCAGGGATCTTCATCCCCAGCCTTGCTTTTATAATGAGGACCAGTAAGGTCTAAAGTCAGAGAAAAGTGTGTTAGGACAGGAGAAGGCTGACAGTCGGTGTGACGCACCTGTCACTCTGATGGCCCCAGGGACTACAACAGGAGTAAAATGTGACCCACAACCAAGGCAGAGAAATGCCATGGCAGGCGCTGGATGGAGGATAATGAGCTCAGGGGGGAACGTTCCTCGCACAAAAAGAGAAATCTCTAGGGCCCTTCAGTCTCGCTGGACGACCTACACTGAAGGACCACATTGAGATCCGATGGGCATCTTTAAAGAAGCTAGTAAGAAAAACACAGTGCTCTGGGTCGAAGGCCAGCCCTTGCTCAGCCAGCGGAGCCCCCAGATGTCTTGGCCTGGGTCTGCCAGAGTCCAGGTCCTGCCCGCCCATCACTCTCCTCTCCAGCAGCGAGCACTTGGAGAGCACGGACGGGTCCAGTGAGATCTTGCGGTTTCCGCACCCGGCGTATTGCAGGAGCTCGGGGAAATGTTTCTCAGTGAATGAATGGCAGCCCCAGAGAAATCAGGAGAAGAGCCCCTTTTGCTCCACAGGTAGCTCTTCCCTGGGGTTTGATTCTGCCACCGATCTGCCACTGTGTGCCTTTGGCACAAGCCCAAAGTTCTGGAGCCAGCACTCCAGAAGCAGGATGGGCCTGGGGCAAGAGGATTAGGTATGTACAAGGCGGCTTTTGCTGCAGCGAGAGGGAGTCCTCAAATCTCTGCAGATTTCAATACCAAACACTTATTTCTTGTTCTTGCTCTACCAGGGCGACAGGTCGGCCACAGCTCAATGGGGCTCAGCTGGGCTCAGCTGGTCCAGCCGCGCTGGGTGCCATGTGTCTTCTCCCTCTGGGACCAGACAGAAGAGACAGCCACTATCCAGAGCACTGTGCTGTCAGGACAGAGGCAGGACCTAACAGAAGAGGAAGGGTCCCCGACACCATTGGCCCACATCACATTTGCTCAGATTTCAGGAGTCAAAGCAAGTGACGTGACCAAATCCAAAGTCAAGGCAGGGTGGGGGGGGTGGAGGAGGGTTGCACAGCCTCAGAGACACGTGGCAATGGAGAAGGAAATGAAAAGTCGTGAACAAATAATACCGTCTCTCCCAGGATGTTATTTTTCACTCTCTAGCTTCACCTCTTTTCCATGCCGGAAACGCATTCCACGCGGTTTGAGCTGGTCTACTCACTGGCACCACTGGGTGGGCACATGATTTAGGCCAGCCAATCGGAGCACTCCATTTGCACCCCACCCCCAGGCCACAGCCATTGGTTCAAGAATGGCCATGTGATAGAAGCTGGCCAATGAGAACCTTCCCTGAGAGCCTTCTACCAGAGCCATGGGGGAAAAAAAATCTTCTGTCCAGTCTTGCAAAGCAGTAGGGCGTGAGTGCAGGACTACATCCTATATGATACCATATCCTATATGATAGCGATGAAGGAACTCTCCGTGATGCCTGCAAGAGAAATATGACTGGTGCGAGTGAGTTGCTCGGGTTTAAATTTTATTTGGGGTTTAATGTAAATTGTGTTTCATTTTTACCTGTTTACATTTCGATCTGATAGCCATGCAGCTAGAGGTGAACATACTGGACGCATCCAATGGAGAGAGAGTCTAAGATAGGAAGGAGCCTCTTGTGACATTTTTGGGCCCCTGTATCCAAAGGAACGTGATGCCACCTATACTTCCTTGTCAATAAAATCGATTTCTTTTCTGCATAAGCTGGTAGGAGTTCCATCATTAGAACTAGAAAGACTCTCAACTAATGCCATGGATGGCACTATCATCTTTCTAGATTCTGTCCTACTATGTGCCAGGCATTCAGCTGAGGCACACGTGTCACCTCATTGGTCTTTGCAGCTAAGCCCGTGAGGACCTCAGGAGCCAGACAGCTTGGGCTCAAACCCCAACTGCACCGCTTACTGTCTGCAGGGATTTGGGCAAGGGACTACACTTCTTGCTGCCTCAGTTTCCTTATCTGTCCAATGGGGAGGATGGCGGCCCATACCTCAAAGGGCCATGAAGGCCAAGTGAGTTATTACATGACAACAGTGCCGGGCTTGTGGCAAATGCTCCCTCGTGCTGACTTTTTTTTCCTTATTTTTCATCCTGATCCAGCACGAAAATAACCCGAGGCTCACCTAGGGTAAGTCACTTGCAAAGTGGCAAAGGTAATAGGCAACAAAGCCAGGACTGGAACAGGCCTCTAGGATTCCAGAGTATAAACTCTCTACTGCGACATTTTTCTGTTTGTGGCTTCAACTCTGTCTGTGGCGCTGATAAGAGTAATATTAATAAGAGTTAGCACATGTTGCATGCCCAAGAATTTAAATCCTGGGCAGTTTTGCTTCAAAGCCTAAGCTTCTAACTCTCAGAGGAAAAAAAAAAATTAGTCCCTTTTTAATGCTTCTCCTGCCCTTCTATTAATACCAAGAAGAAAGTCTCAGCTCGGTGCTGATAGGTCTTTAATGCCTCTCTAGAATATGCACAAAGAGAGAGCCAGCCTTGGGCTCATATTATCTAGAAGAGACCTAATAGGCCCTACGCTTAACTTCTATGCTACACACCCAGGAAGATATGGTAATTCCCTCTCTCTAGAGGGAGCTATGGCTCACTGTAGCCTGAGAGGCAGTGATTGGGTAGGGGAAAGGGTGGGGCAGGACTCAGCTTCTGGAGCTCTCAGAGCCCGCAGGGGTGACCCGCAGTCAGGCAGGCTCTCATTCCTGGCCCAGGTAAGTTACAGAGGGTGATAATGGCAGGGCACTGGGGGCCAGTAGCCTTCCCTGACACCACCAGTTGTCAAGCAGCCTGCATCAGCTGAGGGACAGAGTCTCAAGCTGCCATAAGCAGAGCTGCAGAGAGCTCGTTGCCACATAGCATGCCATCAGGAGCCACAGACCATATCTGAGGACCTTCTCCACCACGCCCACCGCGAAGATCCGTGGGCAGTTCCCTGCCCCCTCGGGGTCTCAGTGTCCTCAGCTGAGAAACAGAAACAGCAATGCCTACCCACAAAGGATGGTGCTAAGAAATAAGTGAGGCCACGCACGAGAAAGCACTGTATAAAGATTGAACAAACGTGAGCTGTCGCCACATTCATTATTGGAGTGCAAGTGTATCATACATAAGTGAGCATCATGAACATAAAGTAAATGGCTGACACTGGGGTGAGACGGGGCCACCTGTCACTTTTTTAATTATCTTTGCTTTTGTACCTGTCTCTCTCACTGTGTTTTGCTCTTTCATGGCAGGGATCTTCTTAGCCATCTGGACAGCCTATTGCCTAAGGCGGTGCCTGGCACAGCAGAGGTATCAACAAATATTTGCTATATGAGTGGATTGTGGATGATGCTTAAATGGTTAGCTGGATGTGTGGATAGATGAGGGCGTGAATGGATGGATAGAAGGATGAAGGATTGATGGGCGAGGGATGGATGGATGGAGAGATGGATAGATGGGTGATGGATGGATGGAAGGATGGGTAGAAGGATAAAGGATTGTTGGGTGAGGGATAGGTGAATGGAAAGATGGATGGATGTGTGATGAATGGAGATAGATGGGTGATGGATGGGTAAATGGGTAGATGGATGGATGGGTGACCAATGGATG
>NW_019154174.1:4928679-5163679 GCF_002288905.1 Enhydra lutris kenyoni
GGGGGGATGGATGGACAGATAGATGGGTGATGTACAGGTGGGTGGATGGAGGGATGGCTTGTGGATGGATGGAAGGAAGGAGGATTGTTGGGTGAGGGCTGGACAAATGGATAAGTATGGATGGGTGATAAAATCCAGATGCACTTTAGGATGGAATTCTTGAGTAGGTGAGATTCTTAGTCTGGTACTGGATCCCAACCACCCAAAGCCCTCAAACACACAGTGTGTATATGTGTGATCAGTTGTGCCATCCTGAGGGAGAATTTGGCAGAAAATGAGGATTGTAGGGGGAGAAATTTTCAAATACAAATGTAATTTTCAAATAGCTTCTGGAGTGTGTCCTCTGTGAGTCCTCCCCAATCTCTTAATACTGGCCACATGCCCAGACCCACATGTGGGTTTGTATTCAGGAGGCGGCCGGTGAGGCTGGTCAAAGTGAAAGACCCTGAGAAGGCATCTGGCATGCCATTCAGCACAGCACAGCACAGCCCCAAGGGGCACTGATTTATCTCAGATGGATTTTCAAGAACGGCCAGAACGAGAATGCCCTGGTTAACTGCCACAGGGACTTTCAGTTTCCGCCCCCTGCCCCCAGGGGCAGGCCTACTGATGATTTGTCTCAGAGTTCGTCTGCCTCCCAGTCGGTCTCTAGGGACCACACTGAGCCAGAGGTGGGGACAAGGCATCATTTCTCCATCCCGGCATGGTGTTGCTCACAGCCCCTCTTTCTGACCTCACTAAGGGGAGCACAGAGCAGTGGCTAACCACGTCTACAGGGGCCAAGGACACTTGATCAGGACTGACTGTGCATTAAGGCTGGAAGGATATGTAGGAGTCCACCGGAAGCCTCGGAGCGGCTTGCCAAGCGCACAGTCCAAATCCCGGGAACTCGGCCTCGTGCGCACTGCACTATCACTGGTGACACCGGGTGGGTGGAACGATGACTTCACATTTCTCCGTGAGCTGTGGAGACGGAACAGGGCGTGGTGAAGCATGCCAGGTCACAGACAGAGGGAGCCTCACACAACCTTGAAGGAAGAGGAGGAAGGAATTTTCCAGGAGGACCAGATGGGGGTCGCTTTGGAAGGGAACCGTGCGCACAAGGCAGGGAGTCATGGAGGAGCTCTTGGGAGAAAGAAGCAGCGAGATGCTGGCTGGCACCTGTGCTCCCCAGCTATGGGAGCGGCATCCTGACTCTCCTCTGGGGATGACCAATCTGGGTCTAGGAGATTCTGTTGGGGCTGAACAAAGCCCTAGCTCTGGAGGGGAGCAGATGACCCAGGCCTTGCCTTTCAGAGCCACACCCCTCACAATGACAGGCCTAAGGAGGAGGGCGAGTGACCCACGCCTAGCTAACAAACCCTCCCTGGGAGAATTGCTGGTGCTAAGATGGGGGGATAAAACATGGAGCTGTTAGGAGCTACTACATGAAAAAGTTTCCATAGAGTGAAGCCAACAAATGAAGCAGAGCTCTAAGAGAGGGAAGAAACACAGAAACAGAAGGAGAGACAAAGAAAGGTGAAGCGGAACAGAGACACTGAATCCTGTCGACATCCTGCAAGCACCTGGATCTAGCTGAGCCTGAAGCCCCATTCCCCAACATGAGCCAATCAAAATTCATCTTTTTGCTTAAGCTTGAGTTGGAATCGGCCAGTTGGGACCAAATAAATTGTCTCACTTGTTTTTGTATCCCAATGCCCACACTCAGAACTCAGGCCATGGGGAAGGGATAGAATGGGATGGATGGGATTCAGCCTGGCCCCCTATGATAATTGTACCCCTGCGTCACTGGATCTCATCTATTAACTTCTCCAAAATGGGGTGCCCAAGAGTGGGCAGCCCCTC
Organism: Enhydra lutris kenyoni; assembly: GCF_002288905.1. Classification (NCBI taxonomy): domain Eukaryota; kingdom Metazoa; phylum Chordata; class Mammalia; order Carnivora; family Mustelidae; genus Enhydra; species Enhydra lutris. The sequence continues at coordinate 4,930,525 of NW_019154174.1, forward strand.
TAGGTTATAAATGGATGTCCATTTGTCCATTCGTGAAAGCCTTGACCAGAAGGGTAACCTTCATTTCCTGCGTATTTGAAGATCCCAGATTTTTTGTAGCAAACTGATGCGGCCTGAGTTGTAAGCTCAGTTGTGACCCCAGCATACAGATCGTGCTCTGTAAATACCTTCCTGATTAATGAATTCATGCTATCTTATGTAAATGTTAACATAAATATGAGATACGAGATTCACTGGAGGTACCGAGTACCAACTCGGACAGAAGGTCCATTTCCAAAAAATAAAACCCAGCCACTCTGAGAAGAGAGTGCATTTCCCAATTCCATGACCTGATGTTTGGTGGGGGTTGGGAGATAATGTACCCTGGGGCTTCTGGAGTGTTGGCAGGGATTATAACCCCATTGGAAAGGAAAATAAGCTGGAAGTAGAGAAAATCAGGACTTACACTGAAAAAGCAACTGGAATTCATTATAGCGAGATCAGCGGGGATCCACATCTCCTGGGTATCCCAGAGACACCTGGCAGAGAAGAGCCAGCTCTGGCTCTTTACCAGAAGGTTCCTCTCCAGTGAGGACCCCTGACTTTCATGGTAGACATGTCTGGAGATGCACGAATGCGGGAAAACCAGAAAGGCTCTTTTCCTTCATTCGAGTACCTGGCTGACTTTGTTCTCACCCTAGATGAGGGAAAGCCATTAAAACAAGGAAGACAGACCTTAGAATACCAATATAAGCAGCCATACAATGTCTTTAAATTCACTACAGTCCATGTTTGTTTTGAAAAATTAGAAACAAAATCGAGGACAAAAATGCATCACAACACCCAGAGCTAGCACTGTTGGGCATCTAAGTAATAGAGTCAGTGCCCCTGGGGAACCTGGTCAGCCCCGGAGGGCCAATGACCTTGACCTTTTAAATCACTATCTCTGGCCTGGCTCACACTCTGACACCTGGGGCACAGTTTGCTTCCCCTCTTCCCCCCCACCCTCCCCCCCTTCCTCCTACCTCACACCTGACATTGCCTCTGGGCCATCACACAGACCTCACACACTTAACCCGCCCAGGTCTGAACTCAAAATCCCTCTCTTCTCACTGAATAATCAAAAAACCCCAAAACCGTTTCCACTTCAGACTTCCCCCTTTCCAGGAATAAACACATTCATTTGTTGAGGACAGAAATGTAGGAGCTATCCTCAGTGTCCCTGACTCCACATTCAACAGGCCCGTAGATTCTGTTGCCAACAGGCTCTACCTTCAAATTATGTCCTGAATCCATCTAGTTCTCTCGTCTCCCCCCGAAAGCCAAGCCACCAGCCCCTCTCACTTGGACTACCACCTGTCACCCCTCTTATTTCTGCCTCTAACCAACTTGCTCCATGCATCAGTCAGAAAGCTCTTTCGTTAAATGCTAATCATATCCTATCACCTTCCTGCATAAAAACCCTCAAAGGCAACCCAGTGTATTGAGAATGAAGTCCAAATATTATACCACAGCCAACAAGGCTCTGCGAGACCAGGTCCTTCCCAAGCAACTCAACCTCTCTTATTCTGCAACAGCCCCAGTGACCTCTTTCGAATTGTTCAAATCTGCCGAAAATCCTGACCCCAGGGCCTTTGCACTTGCTGCCTTGGCTTCCTGTTTCACTCTATTTCCTTCTTACCATCCTCTAGCTTTCCACTTAAATGTCACCTCCTCAGAGAGGCCTTCTTCACCTCCACACCCCCCCCACATCTAAAGGAGACCTGCTCCCACATACACCCACAGGCAGAACAGTGGGCAGACCATCACACCATTTATAAAGAAGGGTTATAGACAAATCCTTGAAAAATGCTACCAATGCTTGGCCCTGGGAGAGGGAGTGGGTGGCTGGGAACAAGGAGACTTTTTACTGTGCATTGCTTTTGCCTTTGAATTTCAAATCATGTGCATATATTATTATTCCAAAATTTTATCAAATCAAATAAGGAAGGAAAGAAGGGAGCAGGGAGAGAGCAAAAGGGACAGGGACAGGGAGAAGAAAGGGAGAGAGAGAAGACAGGGAGAAAGGAAAGGAGGGAGAGGAAAGGAGTGGTAGGGAGAAGGAAGAAGGGGAGGGAGGGAGAGAGAGAAAGATACTCTTGGGAAACTGTTCCAAGGAAATAATTCCACAAACAAAAATGATCTATTCAAGAAAATAATCATTGTGGTATTAAACTATAAAGGAACCAGAAAGATAAAATAAGACGCCGAGCAACACAGGAATGACTCAGAAAAGAGTGCTTTGTGAACAGAACAGAATAGTAAGACTCCCTTAATCATGATCATTATTGGGACTGCAGAAATGTGAAGGAATGTTTATGACAATAATTAATGAAAAAGCAGACTATAAAGGAGTCTATTAAGGAGGGGAAATGGCGTAGCGGGAAGAGGAAAGCCGTCAGAGAGAGCTGGTCCTGAGCCCTCAGCACCTGCTCTAAGGAGACCACGACAGAAACACACCAGCGACATCTCGGCTCTGAGCACACGCCGGGCTTGGAGACTGGAGACCAAGACTCATCAGGGCCCACGGAGGACCAGAGCAGTGGCAAAGGCAGCTGGGACCGGCGTTAGGACTCTGGGAGATCTTGCTGGGGTGACCCCAGGCAGGGTTTCTCAGGACTGGGCACGCCTGACATTGGGGGCTGGGTAGGTCTTTGCTGCTGGGACTGTGCTGTGCCCGGTGAGAGGTCTCACAGCAGCCCAGCCCTCACCCGCTGGACACCAGGAGCAGCCCCCCCGCCTCCATCATGACAAACGAATGTCTCCGGACATTGCCACGTGTCCCCCAGGGCGCAGAATCGCCCCAGGTGAGAACACCTGTATGAGGCAAATCACAGAGCCTCTCTGACCATCAGTTTCCCCAGCTGTAAAATGGGAGAGCACCTCAAACACAGGCCAATTCTCTCCCCTCCTCCGTACACACTAATTATGGCTATATTTTTTTAAAGAATATGTCTATTAAATGGGTTCTTGATGGTACCTTTTAAAAATCCAATAAAACGGGCGAGGCTCCTGCTCCCGTGGGACCCCCAGTCCCTAGCTTGTCGGTGGCACATCTCAAAGACAGTAATTATTTATCATCTACTCACCCCCTGGTTGCCATCCTGGTCTGGTTTTATAGCACATGTGCACTCCCTCACAAGGGGCTTTAATGGGGCCACAATTAATTCATAAAATATTAGGCAACACTTTGCCACACCATGGTAATAGCCCGAATTTCCACATAGGGTCTTTGTAGTTTAATGACAGCTCAAATAATAAATCGCCTTAATGTCTTATTCAAGCTTTTCCGGAGACCGAAAATGTCAGCTCTAGAATTAGAGATTTCCTCATCCAGCCCTCGGCTTACAGATGGGGAATCCGAGCTCCCTCCTCCCGAGGGAAAGTGACCTGTCTGAAGTCTCCCAGCAGAAAGCCGGGGATGAGGGCTGTTCCCCTGGATTGCTGGGCCACCTCCCTGCTCCCAGGCCACACTCCCTCGGGGAAACACCGTGAATCCGCTCAGGATTCGTCGGGGTCAGCAAACTGGACACTTGTGACCGGCAGCTGGCATCGAAGTGGGCTCCGTGTTTAGAATTAGCCAGAGAGTGAGGCTGGAGTGGGTGGTTTAAGGAAAGGAAAAAAAAAAACCAGCTTGAAAAGTTATTCTTCTACCACGTCCACCCACCTCCAAACTCCCCCAGTCACCTGCAGGATAACAAGGTCTGGGATTACAGCAGCTCCCGAGTGGGGAACGCAGGTAGAGGATACCCCAAAGTTTCCACATCTCCTGGGGCAGACTCAGCCCAGCTCCCCACCAGCAGTCACCCTGGACACGAAGCCCGCTCTGGAAACTCACTGCCTGCCAGGTCCCAGGTGCCACCCACGTGACCCTGGCCCTGGCCGCCTCCCATGGGCTCCACCAGCACCCAGAATGGGGAGAAGCTATTGACGCTCCGTGACGGACAGGTACCTGACTCCTTGCGTCGCAGGGGCCTCTCCCAGAGTCCACAGGTGACACTCTGTCTCCCCGCAACTCATCGCCGCTGGAATGTCTATAATCCCCTCCCAAGTACACTGCCACGCGTAGAGCCTCAAGTCCTCCACTCGCATTCGGTGTCGGGGCACCCCGCTAAGGCAGGGACCCAGCAGCCCAGGTGAATCGAGGGGAGCTTCCTTCTGTCAGTCCTCCCAGCACTGTCTCCCTCTGATGGTGACTCTGGGTCTCATAAGGACAAGGCAGACCCTTTTCTCCCACAGAAGCCTTTGACACATTTCAAAACAGCTCCCGGATACCCCAGAGCATTCTGTCTTCCATTCTTCCCTTGGCTTAAAATGGTGCTCCCCAACAGGTGAAACCCCCAATAGTGTTAGCTGCATCTCCAACTGTGGGTGAGAGCTGTGTGCCTGGCTTAGGTACCCTAGAAGAGTAGGCACACCACAAGCACAGAATTCCTCTGTTCCTTAATTCCTTGAACTGCAAGCCATTAATGGGTGAAGAAGACACAGCGTCCATTCTGCTGTGAACGTCACCCTCCCAGTTCCTCTCCAGAAGACCCAGTGTGGTTCATTAATGTCCCTCCTCGTTGGGGCCACCCAGAACTGAACCCAGCTGCTTCAGGTGTGCCTCTAACAGTGGAGAGGAAGAGAGGGACCACACCTCCCTCATACTGTATATGTTTCTATTGAAACACCAAGGTCACATTCTGGTTTGGGAATCTATTTTTCACTGTTGGCCCAGAACAACAGTGACAACGAGAGCAGCAGCATCGATAACAATAATAATACAAAGATACATATGCATTCTGATTATGTACCAGACCCTGTCCTCACATCAAATTCAGTTAACCAGAGCCTGGCCGCTGCTGGACTCACCAGCGACATCCTGTTTGTCTACTCTTTGGAGCTGAGTGCCGTATGTTACATTTTTCCATCTAATATTTCCCCTAGTGGGATACAGCCACCTCCAACCTCTCCCCAAGGCTCTGCACCCTGAGCCCTCCCCCAACTCCCTGATAGCTACGTATTTGATCTTAGTGCCCCCATCCCATCTTGTAGGTCATGGAGTAAATGTTTCCACATCAGCACCAAGGACAGGTCCTCATCACCCACCACCTCAAGACACACACACACACACACACACACACACACACTGACCCTCTGGCCGGACCCCCAGACAACCGATCCTGCAACTTATCCACTCCTCCCAATCCTGCCCCATCGAGCGTCAGGCTTGATGAAGTTCATTAGCTTCATAAACGCTCCATAGGCAGACCCGGTCCTACAAAGCTTTACAGATATCCATCCATTTAATCTTCATAACAACAACTGTGGAGTGGGGTACTCCTATTACCCCACTTACAGACGAGGAGCTGAGGAACAGAGAAGGTCAGCAATGTATGGTTCAGTATCGAGCGAGGCTAGAGCTGAGACACGCGCCCAGGTCGGCACCCAGCACGGCTCCGAGCTGCAGGAGTCGCGGTCCTAGTTCTCAAGGGCTCTTATTAAACACATAAATAAAATACAGTGAGGCCACGCATGGACTGAGGGTGAGAGGACATCGTGAACCACAGGCTTGGTTTGGTTGGTGTTACTTGTTTTTAATCAAGGGTTTTGATTGCTGCAAATCTGGGTTCCTGAGGTCCCTATTAACAATGTAGCAAGTGAGGTCACATTCTAGGATTTCAAAGCTCACAGAGCACTTCTTCCCTCCAGATGGAGTCTGGGCCCCCCCACCCCACAACCCTGTGGGGGGAAAGTACTTTATCTCCATTTAACGGATTAAGAGACAGGCTGCCAGAGGCTGAGTCATTTATCCATGATCGCACACTCCAGAAGGGACAGAGGCAGGGTTTGAACCCACAACCCTGGCTTTCAGATTCCAAGACACCGTCCCTCTCTGGAGCCTCCTCTGACTCCTCACTTCTGCCCAAGTCAGAAGGAGTTGTGGTAGAGGGAAGGGGAGGACATGCGTGTACCCGTGTATACCCAGTGCAGGAGCATGGAATGAGCTCCACGGAAAGGGGGGGGGTCTGTCTCCATGGTTACGCGGAACCTGAACAAAACATCACACACAGATTACCGTAGCCTTGAGCACCACCACTCCATCCTCCTGGCAATATAGCTTGAGAGACGACTGTCGGGCCTTCCAACCTGCCTGCCCGCTTCAGAGAGCCTTTCTTTTTCATTACTCCCATTATTAAACCTGGCACTTTATAACCGCTAAATGTTTTCTAATTATTTACAGGTTCACCTTCCCAGCACCCCATAAGATAATGATCCCGCTGTGCATTTCTGCAATATTCCGCCCGCCTCCAAAAACTCAAATTGAGTTACCAAGATTATCTCATTGATCCTCCCACTTAAGGCTCTGTCAGATCCATAGAAAGCGGTTAGCTTTGCTTTCAGCTGACACGCAGGGACACTGAGGCACAGACAGATAAAGACCTCTATCGAGGGTTTTACTGTAAATCAGTGTGTGGACCACAGACAGCATTCTGGGTTCTTTTTTTCTCCCCAGCCCTAGAACAGGGAGATCAAATGGGTTTCCTCTCATTACCAATCTCAGTCACTGATGACGGCTACTGGTCAATTGTGTTAAGAAGGATTCTGAGGCAGCGGATGAGATTTTTATGAGCAATTAATACGATCAACGAAGGATGTCTACCATGGGTGAGGAAGGGGGCGGTGCTGGCACCCGTTCTGTGTGTATTCCATTTCTTCCTACGATGGCAGTCAGCATCCCTGGGAAGACTGCACGTTGGCTGTTAGCCAGGAGCGATTCTGTACCCCGGAGGACATGTGAAAATGCTTGGAGATATTTTGATGGTCATTCTGACCCGCTGAGGTGGGTGCTAAGGGCACAGAGGCTTTTAAATGCCCTACAAGGCATAGACCAGCCCCCCCCCCAACAAAGAGTCTATCTAAAATGTCAATAGTGCCAATATTGACAAACCCTCCCCAGAATACAGCCACGCACACACACTCACACACGCACAGTCCTTGGTCCCCAGCAGGTCAGATGTCAACGTGACATTCACCCCTTGAACCTGTTCCTCTCTGTTTTTCTCCATCTCTCAGCACATGGCATCACCCACCAGTCTCTCAGATCAAAACCCCAGGGGTCACCCCCTACTCCTTTCCCTCCTTGGCTGGCCTCTTCATCAAGTCCTGTTGCTTCTTCCTGCAAAACAGTTCCCCAGCACCCCCACACACACCAATGCCCATTCCCCTCCCCCACCCCCGCCCTCTACCGTCTCCTGTGGATCAATGTCATCACCTCCTAACTTGACCCCCCAGCCACACCCACCGCTTCTCCACCCCAGCTCTGACTTCAGAGTCTACACATTTACTGTTCCCGCTGCCAGATCTTTCTCCACATCTTCACTGGGAGGCTCCTTTTTGACAGTAGGTTCTCAGGGAAAACATGGGGTCCCTAGAGAGACCTCCCTTCCCTGACCTCCCTTTCACTGTATTTCTCACCCTCTGAAACCACCTCATTAATTCATTTACTTGTGGCCTCGCCCCTCTTCCCATGAAAAAGGAATCAAAAGTTGGTAAGAGTAGAGAGACCTTGTCTTTTTTGTCACTGAAGTCTTGTTACCAAAAAATTAGCCCCCTATCACAAAAACAAACACACACAAAAAAGCCCTTAGCATATAGCACACATTCAAAAAACTTTTGAAGGAATGAATGAATTAAATTTCAAGGATAGAAAAGAAATGGAGCAAAGAAAGTGGAGACCCCCTTCCGTTGAGTGGGACCCAGGAGATGGAGACAGTCTCCCAGCCCCCAGAACCTAGAACCTTCCCTCCACTGAGCTCGGACCCTCTGGACATGTAGGCAGGTGAGCGACTTGCCAGCAGCTCCTGGGCCTCCCTCCCACCAGGCCGGGCAGTGCTGAGTGGCCGCCCGGCATCTCTTGGAAACAGCTAAGAGCCTAGTGTCTCTCTTTCCCCACCAGTGTCCCCATCCTGGACCATCTCCCTGCATTCCAAGAGCTCCATCCAGACCCGAAGGCAGCAAACGGGCTCCTGCATCCCGGTGGAAGCGACCTCACCTCTACTGCACCTTCTCAAGTTCACAGCGACCCTTCAGATATTTTGCATCTTGTGGCCATTTTACCGATGGGTAAAATGAGGCGCCACTAGGTTGAGTCATTTAGTCAAGAACACACTGAGCTGGTGCTAGAGGACTTCTTCCCAGGACAGAGACCCAAGGCTAGCCATTTTTGATCTCCTGTTCCTATCAGCATAAGGCACCTGACAAAATATTAATGTAGATCCAGAACCCAGTGAATAGTCGTGTAATGAAGGAGCGCGTGAGGAAATAAATGGGTCACTATGCCAACTCGTATTTTCTTGATTCGAAATCCAGTGGACATGTCTACCACCCTTTTCCCTCCTCTTTCTCAGAACCTGTGCCCATCAGAGGATGTGGGGCTTCTAGGTCATGACCGGTGGCAGGCCAGGGATGCGTGATCTGCCTCCTCTTATTCATCTTTCAACCGAATGTCAAGGAGACCCACGAAGCAGTGAAATGCTACAGGGGGAGCTACAAACGGCATCTGTCGGCAATGATCTCTGCCGGACCAGAAAAGAATTTCCATGAATCCGCTTATCTTTGCAACCCAGGAAGAGGAATCCTGAAGGGTTCCACCGTCCTGAGTCCATGACTTCACTGGGTGTGGCATAGGGAGTGCCCATCCTCTGGAGCACAGAGCCACTCTAATGGAGACCAGGATCGCTCACCCCCAGCTTCCAACCAGCCGGCCAGCCAGCCAGCATCTGCGATTCCCACTGAGGGCACATGCCGGAGAGCCTGAGTGGATGGGCAACAGTGCATTGCATCTTGGGTTGTCAAGAAAATTGGGTGAAGATGGGGGAAAAATGTAGGAAGGGTGCACCTGGGGCATTGTGGTTTTCTATCCACCATTTCTGTTAAGGAAAGTAATTCCTCTTGGCCATACTCAAGGCTCATCAGGAGGTGAACAAGGGAGGGCCAATCTCTAGCTAGCAGAGTCACAAAATATTTTTTGAATCCCCGAAAACAGAATTCAGCTTCACATTATAAATGCCAGCCATCAGGACCAGCTGAGATCTTAAGACAGGTTGAGCAGGAATGTAACTGCAGCCAGGTGTGAGTGAGAAGGATCAAAGAGAGCCCGCTCTATGTAGGAGCAAATACTAGGCCTGGAGAGACCGTTTCAGACCCCAAATGAGGAAGCACATGAAAAACAATCACACATAGGGTGCCGGGGGAACAATTCTACAACCTAAAAAGAGGAATGATAGGCTCAAGATAGAGAAGAGAAGCACCTCTTTGAAAGGCACTCATTGAAGGAAGCACGGATAATTCATAAAAACATTTGTTTATGTCCCTAAGGGAGCACAGACTCTAAACTCTATAACCAAGGTTTGGCAGATTGGAGACTAAGACAACAGATTGCATTGAGGAGAGCTGCCAGGAAGGCAGTCCAGGTGAAATGGGAGCCACCTGAGGACAGGAAGGACTGTAAGGTCCCACAGATACAAAGGCAGAGTCACCCATCAGAAACAATGAAGGGCAGACCCAGCCCTGGAGGAACCCGAACCAGCAACACAGTGTTAGTGACACTGAGCCCAAGACACTTAAAACTCTGCCCAAGGGAAGTCATTTGGCATGACTTAGGGACATAATGAGACCCAACTCAAGAGTCTTTTGTGTCTCTACTCCTCTGGGCTGGACTTGAAATTGGGTCTTCAGACCACCTCGTTGTCTCAGTGGAAACCCCACATGGCCCACCCTTAGAGGTCCCAGTAGAACCAGGCTGGGGGACGGGGGAGAGAAAAAGGCACAGTCAGAGCTCATCTAGCACAGTCTCACCTTGATCGCTAGAGTAGAAAAGTAGGAAGGATGTGGGGAAGGAGGCCTCTCTCCCAAACATCCAGAGATGCCAGAAGCTGGAGAACAAACTTTCCCAACTATTCCAGAACGCAAAAGAATGGGACCACGCAAGACCTCCAGCTTCTGCTCCAGCAGATAAGGACACAGCAAGTCACCAATCTGTCCTAACAGAAGTCAAAAGTGGAACAAGCTACACGGTCAGCTTCCCTAAGAAAAGTGAAGTCACAGGGCAAACTGCTGTCCCCAAAATTGGAAAGACAGAGGGTTACAGAGAATTACAACCCTACTGAAGCAGAAACCGCCATGGGAACCAGCCCTGGCAAAGGGAATCTGGAACTATAGCTGTTGAGTTGCCAGAGGCTCAGTGTGGACAAGTCTGAGAGAGGAAAACTCCAGGGAAGCCAGTCACTGGGGTCCCCACGCTTTTGTGAGTTTGACCTCCAGAAGCTCTATGAGGTCCTCACAGTGAATATCAAATAAATATCTTCCCATGATTCCAACAGGGGAGCAGGAAAGGAACTATTTTGAAATACACCAGAATATTCTGTTCTTCTTAAGGCCTGCCCTCCAGAAAAACTAGTTAACCAAATCCTAACCTGCTATGGTATTATCAGAGCCTAACTGACATGGGGGAAGGCAAATACCCAACCCTAGCCAGCTCTAAGCCTGTTTACAGCAGTTCCTCAGACCCAGCCCATCACGTCCAGCTGTCAGAAAAGCAATTACAGGGCATACCCCAAGGCAAAAATAAACAAAACAAAACAAAACAAAACAAAAACACAATTTGAAGAGACAGAACAAGCATCAGAACCAGACCCAGAAATGGCAATGCTGTTGGGACTATAAGACCAGGAATTGAAAACAATGATGATTAACATTTTAAGGGCTTTCATGGGTAAAGTAGACAGCATGCAAGAACAGACGAGCAATACAAAGTGGAAAAACTAACAAAGAACCAAAAAGAAATGCCAGAGATCAAGAACACTGTGACAGAAGTAAGGAATGCCTTTGGTATGCTGATGAACAGACTGGACACGGTTGAGGAAAGAATCTCTAAGCTTGAGGATATCTTTTTTTTTTTTTATAAAAAAATAATATTTTTTTTTATCCCCAGGGGTACAGGTCTGTGAATCGCCAGGTTTACACACTTCACAGCACTCACCATAGCACATACCCTCCCCAATGTCCATAACCCCACCCCCCCCTCTCCCAACCCTCCTCCCCCCATCAACCCTCAGTTTGTTTTGTGAGATTAAGAGTCACTTATGGTTTGTCTCCCTCCCAATCCCATCTTGTAAGCTTGAGGATATCTTAATAGAAACCTCCAAAACTAAAAACAAAGAGGAAAAAAGACAGGCAAAAAATAGAAAAGAATATCCAATGATGGTGGGACAACTGTAAATGGTGTAACATATGTATAATGGGAATAGGGGTGGAAGGAGAAAGGAACAAAAAAATGTTTGAAACAATAATGACTGAGAATTTCCCAAATTAATGTCAGACACCAAACCACAGATCCAGGAAGCTCAGAAAACACCAAGCAGGAAAAATTCCAAAAGAATGAGACAAAGAGAATATTAAAATTATGAGAGAGAGGCGCCTGGGCAGCTCAGTCATTAAGCGTCTGCCTTCGGCTGGAGTTGTGATCTCAGGGTCCTGGGATTGAGCCCTGCATTGGGCTCCCAGCTCTGCGGGAAGCCTGCTTCTCCCTCTCCCACTCCCCCTGCTTGTGTTCCTTCTCTCGTTCTCTCTCTCTCTCTCTCTCTGTCGAATAAATAAATAAATACTTTTAAAAATAATAAAATGAAATAAAATCATGAGAGAGAAAATAAGAGACAGAGAGGTCAGAGAACAGAAACCAATCACATAAATAAGTGGTATTCTTAAAGAAAATCTTCAAATAAATGGAACAGTAGAAATAACTGGAAAAAAAAACAGTACAATCAAGCCTCCTTAAGCTGATCTCAACAGGTACCCAGCCAATGTTAAAAATCAACATTCATAAATTCCATGAAAAGTTCTCTATATTGAGGATAAATGAGGAAAGAGTATACAAGAATTCAAGGGGACAAAAGATGCTTACAAAGGAAAAATTTGGCTAACTTTAGACATCCTTTCTTCAATTTAGATGCCAGAAAACATAGGGTGATGTCCACAGGATATTGAGGGAAAAGATTTAAACCTGTGGGTTCTACACCCAACCATGCTATCATTCATATCCAAAGACCAAGGAAAGCTGCTCCTAGTGTTTGGTTATTTGTTTCTTAAGAGCTAAGAGGCGGGTCATGTGCACTGAGGATAAAGTCCCCCCACCCGATCCATACTGACAAAGCCCTGATCTTGTCTCTGCTGCTTTCCTAATTCCTGGCTCACCCTGCTGTAGCCACATCCACCTGCCTTCTTCCTGCTCACCAAGCTCTGTCCCTACACAGAGCCTTTGCACGTGTCATTTCCTCCACCTGCCCATGGCCCACTTTCTCTCACTCTTCAAGTCTCAACTTAGATATCCCTCCTCAGAGGGGGTGAGTTTGCCTCCTTGTGTATTATTCACACACACACACACAAACATACACACACATACATACATACACTCTAGAAGTTCCATAAGGGCAGCGACCTACCTAGTCATCCTCTTCAAGATTATATCCCAGCATCTAGCATGGGACCCAGCACAACACTGGTTGTCATATGTCTCATTCAAACCCAGCCAACATATGAACAAAAGCAGAGGGAAAGTAAAATAAAGGGACTTGCAATTAACCCTGAGACCAGGTAAGTAAGTAAGTAAATAAATAAATAAATAAAATTGCAATTGTCATTACCAATACGAGTAAAAAACAGAATTCAAAAATTCTAAATTTGCATTATATGTTGTATTGCTCTGCATAGTCACAGAGAAATAGAAGTCTGAGCACTAAAAACAGAATTAATGGTAGTGTGTATATATTTTTAAATCATTAGCTAAGAAAAAAGAAACAAAACCTAACTCATGGAGCAAAAGATAAAACAAAGAAAATGTGTAAAAAAAAAAAAAGACTAAAAATTTGGAAGCCTTCAACAAAAAAGGAGAAATGAGATTGGATGTATTTATAAATGTTGTTTGGTTAAGACACCCCGGTTGTACCAGAAAACCGAATCTCTTGCCAGATAGGCACCTAGCAGAAAGACCAGGAACATTGAAATGAAAAGGCTACAGAGAGACACATCAGGGGACACAAACAAAACGAAGCTGGGATAGCAATATTAAAATATGAAAAAATAGAATCCAAAGCAAAAAGCATTCACTAGGGGAAAATAGTCATTTTATCTTGACAAAAGATAAAATCCACAATTTCACAATGAAAATATAACTGTCATGAATCGTTTTGTGATGAATAACATCGAATCAAACTTCATAAAAACTAAAACTAGCAGAGACACAAGTAAAAATGGAAAGAAAGAATTCTATGGAAGGGAAAGACTTTGACCTACTTCAGATTTTGGAATATCAAGACAGCAGAGAAATAAACAAGAAAGTCCTTGGATAATACTAGCTAAAAAGCTGCTTTACCCAACACACAGGGAATGTCCCTGCTTTTTCAGGGATATTTACCAAGACACTGCCCAAAAAATATTAAAGATTATAAAACAGAAAGTTCACAGGCCACTTTGTCACTCAGAAAAACTAGAAATTGATGTCAACCATTTCAGCAAATGAGACAAACCACTGGGAAGTTTCTAGTGCTCTACTAAATTATTCTTGGATTAATGAGAAATGAAACTGAAGTTTCAGAACCGTAAGAGAAAAGGGGGCCTGGGTGGCTCAGTTGGCTGGGTGCCTACCTTTGGCTCAGGCCATGATCCTGGGGTCTTAGAATTAAGTCCCAAGTCGGGCTCCCAGCTCAGTAAGGAATCTGCTTCTCCCTCTGCCCCTCCCTCTGCTAATGCTTTCTCTCTCTCTCTCCTACCTTCTCTCTCATATAAATAAAATCTTTTAAAAAAAAAAAAGAACTGTTAGAGACAAAATTATAATATCAAAAAAACATTTCAAAGAAAGCAATGTATTTTGAAACTCATAAGACAGGGCCAAAGTGAGGCTCAGAGGAAAACTCATAGCATTAAATGCATTCCTTTTTTTTTTTTTTTTTTAACTACGGAAACAAAGTTTTCGACTCAAATACTTGGAAACACTAATAAAACAAAGCTCAAAAAACTGAGCCAAAGGAAAATAGACCATATTTGAAAATTTAAACAAATAATTTGTACAGAAAACTGATTTTTAAAAACAGGAGGCGGTGGGGGGAGGGGGGCGGGGAGAACATAAAACAGCCTGGCAAGACCTGAGCTGAAAACTAAGGAGGGGAAGCTGGACCAAATGATCAGGGCCTCCAGAATGAGGATGTAACATCTCATCCCAGGTCCTACGTAAGGATTTCAAGCCAGTGTGCATTTTCTGGAGGGTGTGAAAAGCAACATTCACCAGGGCCCATATTACACTCAGCAGACGCCAGCAAGAAAAACAAGGAGTCCACAGGACAAGGAGCGCAAAAAGGAAACCATTCAAAGAGAGACTTTTCCTTTTAATCCTAAGAAAATACTGTGCTAAATTTTACGCAAGTCAATTCGAAACTCTGGATGAATAAATTATTTTCTGAGGAAACACAACTCACAGAAAATTGACTCTGTGGGTGGAAAACCAAAGCGACCCACCACTAGCGATGGACTTCTTCTGCCTAGAGTGCTCCTCGCCCCCAGAAGGCTGCCTTCCTTGGCTCATTCGGGTCTCACTTCAAGGAAGTTTCCATGGCACCCTATCAAAGACTCCAATCTCAGGGACACCTGAAGGGCTCAGTTGGTTAATCATCTCCCTTTGGCTCAGGTCATGATCTCAGGGTCCTGGAACTGAGCCCCATGTTGGGCTCCCTCCTCAGCGGGGAGTCTGCTTCTCCCTCTCCCTCTGCCCACCCCCATCCTGTTCATTCTCTCTCTCTCTCTCTCTCTCTCTCTAATAAATCAATAAAAGCTTGGGGGAAAAAAAGGAATCTCAAGTCTTCCCATCAGAGTAATTCCAACTGTTTGCTTCCTACCTATCCCAGGAAAACTGGTTTATTTGAGAGGGTGGGGAAGGGCTATATTTAAATAACCATTCTTCTGACAAATCGAGCAGAAGGCATGAAACTGAAGGTCAGGGTCTGCGGATCTTCAAGGAATAACCAAAGACCAGCAACTAGAAGCAAGGCCTAGGGGAAGCCATCTGGGTCCCAACACTAGCTCTGCAAGGAGGTCCTCTCCCCTCAAAGACAGAGTGTCCTTGTCCATAAAACAGAGCTGGTGTAGATCATGATCTTCAGAGAATGGGCTGCCTGTCATTGGGGCATTTGAGGTCCATGAATGTCAGTAGGAAAAGCGTTATAGAAAAAACAGATCAGGCTGCGTGGTGGAAGAGGGTATGCTGGGCGTGGGCAGTTAGTTTTAAATGGGTGACCAGAGAAGACCCCACACATTTTATTAGTGAGGGGGTGGGAATCTGGGAAACAGTGTTCGGGATGAGGAAAGTAAGTGTAAAGGCCCTGAGGCAGAAGCACGGGGGAGTAGTTTGCACAAAACCCAGCAGCAAAAGCAGGGAACAATGTAGTGGGACAACTTAGGTCCGGTTCTGCAGCCATTGGGAGGACTTTAGCTTTACCCAAATGAGATGAGGTCACGTGAGGGACATCATCCAATGTGTACAGGAACCCTCAGCCGACTATGGGGGACAAGGAGAGGCAGAAAGACCAGTGAGGGGGTTGCTGGAGTCATCCTGGCAAGGGACCATGCTGACTCAGCCACGGTAGCAGAGAGAGGGCGACAAATGGTTGCACTCTGGATGCATCTTTCAAAGAAGCCAGCAGGATTGGCTGATGGACTGAGCGCCGTGTGTGTGCATGTGTGTCTCTTGTCGTTTGTTGAGATGGGGGTGAGAGGGGTAGGGTGTGGGTGTGGGAGCCATCCCCGCCGTCCCCAGTCGTCCCAGCTCCGCTCTTCCTAGGCCCATGGTAGGACAGCCAAACCCCAGCCCCTGAGGATGTTAGATGTGACCTTGAGGTTTGTTCTGGCCAATGGCAGGTGCCCCTTCCAGGCAGAAACATATCCCGCTCTCTGACCTCAGCAGCCATGGAGGCCCGAAGATGGAGCCTCTCTTCTCTAGGTCCCTGATGAGGACAGCATGAGACACGGTCCCCACGGCTGCTTGGATCTTCCCAGATTTGCAGTGGGCTATGGCAGCGGGAGGCAGCCTGCTCCAGCTGGGGAGGATGGGAAAGCAGGGGTTTGTGTGGGCTTTGTTCATTCCCTTCGAACCTCCAAGCAGACGGAACAACTCAAGATTTGTGTCCACACCCCCCCAGCTGTGCTCCAGGAAGGCTCTCCCTCCCCTCTCTGCTTCTCCCAGGACAACCCAAAAGCGCTCTCCCAAGGCAAGGCTGGGAGGGGTGTGATGATGGGGGACAAGGGCGGGGAGAGACAGAAGCAGAGAGTTAAGCCTCCCCCTCCCCTTTTCCAGAACTGGACCCTCTTACAGAGAATACAGGGTGGACAGAGGCCTGGAGAGAAGGGAAGATAAACGGACACAGACAGAGGGGCGTGGAGGATCCACAAGTGTGTCCCCGAGGTGACAGGGTGAAGATCTAGTTGGCTCGCTGGGAAGCTGCCTCCCACAGACCGAGTTTCCTAGATCATGAATGACTGGTAAAAATAAGCTGGGACAGTCTGTAGGGGGGCCCCCCAACAGGGCATGGGTGGAGGGAGGAGGGAGAGGGGGCGAGGGGTGCCCTGCCTTCCCCACATGCCCAGGGCCAAGAGAGGAAGGCCCAGAGGGGCCGCAGACCCCGGTGCTCCTGGAAAAGAGCAGAGAAAGAGCCATATAGGCCCCCTCCGGCCTTCCGGGCTCCTTCAGGCTCCCCTCTGCTGCTCCCCTCCAGGTCCCCGGGCCTGCTCCCTCCGCATGCCTGTGTGCGTGTGTGCGTGTGTGTCCGTGTGTGTACCTGTGTGAGTCCCTGTGTCTGTGTCTCTCTCCCTCTGTGTCCCTTCGTCTCGCTCTGCCTCTCTCCACCCTACTCTGTCCTCTCCCCACCCTGGTCCAGCAGTCACCTTGGACCCGATCCCTGGGAGGCTGGGACACAGGACAAGGCCCCCAGAGCCGCTGGCCATCCCCCCCAGCAGGGAAGTGGCCAGGCCCCTCACCCTACCACCGAGTTATCCATGGGGCCAGGCCCCCTTCCACATCTCACCAACATCACCACCCAATTACAGAGTTTGGGTCCCTCCTGTTTGCTTCTGCAGCTGAGGGACTGTTTGGGGAAGCAGGGATTCTGGGCTTCCGTTTGGAGTAGATATCAACCAGGAACCCCTGGAAAAAGCCTATCCAGAAAGCCTGGTACCGTTACTCCCACTTTTTAGATACAGAAACTGAGGACCATGTTTCCTCTGAAAACTCAGAAGATGAAAAACTCATGCTTGCTCTGTTCCAAACCATGGTCTCCACCAGTGTCCCCACTAAAACCACTTCTTCCTTGGGATCCGTGAGATCTGGGAGATAGGCCTGGGGACCTCCAGGGGCTCCCTATGGGCCGGGAGTGCTGTGTGACCCTGCCCAGTCACATTCTCCTCCACCTTTCCCCCAACACACACACAGCCTGGCCCCCCCACCCCTCCTCAATGGTTCCTTGGGGTTTGAGCATTCCCAGGATGGGGAGACACTGGGTACCTACTCTCCAATCCCAAGGGATTTTGCCACTTCCTAAGGACCGCTGTGTCCCACCCCTGGGACACCACCACAGCGAGCTGAATACAGTCTCCCGTCTGCTCAGAGGGGCTCACTTTAGGACAAGAGCTACAAATCGTAAAGAGGCATGGAAACAAATAAAAAGGTCATTTCAGCAAGCTGCCTCGGGAGGACACAGGAGCTAGGGGTTTGACAAAGGTCTTCGGGCAGAGCAGAGACTTACAGATACAGGGGAACGAAATTCCGGGCCAGGAACGTCCAAGAGCAAACACCCCAAAGTGGGAAATCAGCTTGGAATGCCCAGAAGAGCAGGGAGGCCAGAGGGCAGAGCAGGGGGAGCAGAAGGTGATCAGGGAGACAAGAGAGCAGGAGGCAGGAGGAGCCCACAGGCAGGGGCTCAGGGTCAGGGGACGATGAGGGGGCCGGCTCCACTCCATACTCGGCAGAAGCCAGCTCCAGGCCTGCCCACTGCCTCATTCCCAGATGCAAAATGACAGGGCTGTCTCCCAACACTGGTGCTCATGCCTGCCCGTGTCCCCAAGACCCCTGGGGAGCTAGTTAGAAATACAGATTCCTGGGCCTCACCCAGGCCCACCAAGCAAAAAGTCCAAGGGCAGGACCCTGGGGCTTTGCATTCTAACAAGTTCTCTAGAAGAACTGGGGAACACAAGCCAAGGGGGTATTGTTGTTACGCAGCGTTCCATAGCAAGAACTCACTGCTACACCCCTCCCACTCTCAGAACCACGTGGCTCAGGCAAAGATGTCTCCATCTCTGGCACCACCCTCTGGGGTGTGACCATGGGACCAAGGGCACAATTGACCAAGGCCTGGCTACCCTCTTGGGCCAGACTGATCGGTTCAGGGCTGTTGATCCTCTGAGAACCAGTTCTGGGACTGTTTTGTTGGGATGTTGGGAAGGAAGACCTCATTTTTCCACCAAAATTCTTGGAAAGACAGGAGGTGAGCTCAAAGCTGTCAGGGACAAGGCGGGGCAGGAGGCACTTGAGAATGACGCTAACTCAGAGGAAGGCAGAGCCAAGTGCTGGAAAGACACAGATTCCCAACAGCCCTGCTTGATCCAGACATGACCCACACCCAGAATCTGCTCACGAGACTTTCTGTTAAGAGACATGACAGGGGCGCCTGGCTGGCTCAGTCAGGAGACTGTGCGACTCTTGATCTCAGGGTTGTGAGTTTGAGCCTGAGGCTGGGTGTAGATATTACTTAGAGGGGGGGGGGGGGGGTGGGGGGGAGACACCTGGGTGGCTCAGTGGGTTAAGCATCTGACTCTCGATTTGGGCTCAGGTCATGATCTCAGGGTCCTGGGATCGAGCCCCTCATCGGGGTCCAAGCTCGGCATAGCGTCTATTGGTCTCTCTACCTCTGCTTCTCCCCCAACTTGCACACGCTCTCTCTCAAAAAATAAATAAAATCTTTATTTTTTGTGAAGATTTTATTTATTTATTTGACAGAGAGAGAGATTACAAGTAGGCAGAGAGTTGAGGAGGCAGGCTCCCTGCTGAGCAGAGAGTCCGACGCAGGGCTCAATCCCAGGACCCTGAGATCACGACCTGAGCTGAAGGCAGAGGCTTAACCCACAGAGCCACCCAGGTGCCCCAATAAATAAAATCTTTAGAAAAAAAATCAGAATCTATACAAAGAGAGAAACCATAGTTCCTTTTTTTTTTTTTTTTTTTTTTTTCCTCCCGCTTAAGACCATTTCAAATGAGTTTCTTTTGCTTGCAGTGACTCCTAGAGTCCTGGCCAATAGGGCTCACTCCTTTCTGGAACATCTGCCCAAGCGCCACCCACTGCCCTGGTGCCCAGTTCTAGTCCCCTCTGCCCACAGGACCGGTTGTGTAATCCTACCCCCGCCTCCCAGAACACAGCGGACAGGACCAGCTGCGGCTCCCAGCACCATGCCGTCCCATCAGATTCTGTCTCAAGACCGTGAACCAAGAGATGTGGAATTGCATCTTGTTTCCAGCAGAGCTCGCCTCTAGGAATTGCAAACTGGCAAAAGGAGGGTTGGCTCGCCCCCCTCGGAAGTGTTAGCTTTTGGCCTGCAGGACAGGCTTTTTTTTTTTTTTTTTAAGATTTTATTTATTTATTTGAGAGAGAGAGAGAATGAGAGAGAGAGAGCATGAGAAGGGGGAGGGTCAGAGGGAGAAGCAGACTCCCTGCCGAGCAGGGAGCTCGATGCAGGACTCGATCCCGGGACTCCAGGATCATGACCTGAGCGGAAGGCAGTCACTTAACCAACTGAGCCACCCAGGCACCCACAGGACAGGCTTCTTATTTTTTAATCGAATCAGCTCCCAAAGTTTAACTGTCAAGAGGTTTCCCAAAAATACCTGGAGTTTTGACAAAATGGACAAGGGGGTCCCATGTGGGCTCCCACCCGGCAATAAGAATGGGTATCTGGGGCTCAGGTCCTCACAAACCCCCCTCTCCCTCTAGGGCCCTATCCTGTTGTCCTGGGCTGGCCCTTGTAGGATTTGAGTTTGCGGGAGGGCCCATCATCTCAGGCATCCAGGAACCCGGGTGGGCCTCTGCGAGGCCTGGTGATTGTGTCTCTGCCTGGACACGGTGGGGGACAGCTGCTCCCACAAAACACATCTTTTTCCATACTGGGGCTTGAATCTGCTTCTGTCCTTCTTGGGACCAAAAGAGCTTCACCACCACAGTCCTGAGGGCAACCCAGAGAGGCCCCAAGTCATGACACCCACAAAAGCCTGGTACCCCAGATTAAACAAGGGCAATGACCACACTGAACCCCTCCAGCTCCCCATGGGGTCCCACGGAGCACAGCTTCTCAGGAGCAGAGAAGAGCAGGGAGTGAAGAGGGAGGAACTGACAAGTCCGTGGGAATGACGGGCACGGAGCACAGAGCCGGGGCCACTGGCTGTACCCGGAAGTCCTGAGTTCTAGAATCCCAAATGCATTCAACACACAGTCACTCCATCCTTACTAAGTGCCAGCCTGTCTAGGTGCTGGAATGCAACATACCATGACATGAACCAAAGTCCTGTCCCCATGGAGCTGGCAGGGGAGCAGAGGAGAGAGATCATAAAGAACATAAACCAGTATGATATGTAGCGGGTAACACAACAGTCACAGCCATTGCGGGGAGAAGATGGGAGGGAAGTGCTGGGGGGAGAGGGGAGGTCGCTGATTGAGAGGGCGTGGTCAGAGAAGGCCCCCAGGAAAGAGGACACTTGAGCCCAGGCCAGCCTGCCTTGCAGACATCTAGGAGAAGAGTCTCCAGATGGCACGAACAGCAAGTACAAAGGCCCTGGGGCAGCAAGGCATGGGCCTCTTCCAGAACCAACAAGGAGGCTCTTGGGGCTGGGCAGAGTGAA
The DNA here is from genome assembly GCF_002288905.1 of Enhydra lutris kenyoni. Taxonomy (NCBI): domain Eukaryota; kingdom Metazoa; phylum Chordata; class Mammalia; order Carnivora; family Mustelidae; genus Enhydra; species Enhydra lutris. Next base: position 4,951,511 of record NW_019154174.1, read on the forward strand.
GGGGGTGGGGTCAGAGAGGCTATGCAGGTACATCACAGTGGGCCACAGGCATTGGCTCTGAGCCTGAATGAGACAGACTGCACAGGAGGGCTATGCACAGCGGAGGGAGGTGATCTGACTTAGGTTTCACCGCTGGGTGGAAAGCAGACCGTGGGTGCCGAGGGCAGAAGCAGGGAGCCCAGGGAAAACCTGCAGGGCCTGGTCAGGGCCAGGATTCTGAACGGAGAGCTGCAGGATTCACCAGCGGACGATATGGGGACATGAGGACCAGAGGTGCCAAGGAGGACTCGTCCAAGGCCAGAGCCCCTGGAAGAGGGAGGGTTGTGTCCACAGTGAGGGGGCGGGTGGGTCGGGGGCAGCCTGTGGCCTCCCGGGAGGGCCCCCTGCCACTCCCGTGGGATCCCAGACTCTGTGTTCACAGACCTGCCAAAAATCCATATGTTTCCGTGAAGTGTCTGCATTTTCAAATGTTGGCGACTCATTCCAAGACTAAACACTGTGGGGCTAAAAGAAACAGATGGAAAGTTCCAAGCGGACCCGCAGGCCACAGGGTCATTTCCAGCTCTTACTAGGTGTTTGCTGGGTGCCGACGGAGCGCCCACACCATCAGCTTTACCTCCAACAGGATTGGGAAGGCAGCTCTGATGGTCCCTGTGTCCCAGCCAAGGAAACTGAGGCCCAGAGAGGGCAAGCCTCCAACCAAAGCAACACAGCAGGAGAGCAGTGGTGTGGGGGCTGAGGCCCCGGCTGTCTGTCCCCAAAACCGGTCCTTGTGGGGTTCTCTGTTGCCTCCATCATCCAGACAGAAAAACACACACAGAAAACCTTCATTCCACACATGAGGAAAGAAAAGGCCAGAGTGGGAATGGGACTTAGCCAGAGTCACTCGGCAAGTTGGCACTGGAGCCCGGACTCAAACCTGGGGCTCATGACTCCCTTGCACAGCTCTTCTTCTGCTGGAGGAGCCCGGGGAGCCGGACTGAATTGGGTTGGTGGGGGTGTGATGCCGCATAGCAGGCAAAAACCAGGTTCTGGAAACTTCTGCTTGGGTGCACATCCCAGCCCTGCCACTGGGTAGCTGTGTGTGCTTGGGCAAGTCACTTCACCTCTCTGTGCCCCAGAAAAGAGCTTGAACCATGGCACTAAGCTGTCAGAGAGCTGTTCTGGAAATGGAAGAAAACAACATTGGTCTTGGGCTAGAGCCACGCCTTTCGAAGTCCCAGTCTTCACCCATCCGACTATCCTAACACAAAGCCCGTCTGATATTACACCGACACACTCCCAGCACTAGAAGCTTCCTCGGTGGGGACATTATGTCTGTCCTCATACTCATGAAAAAGATCGCGGCACGATTTAAGGGAGCAAGCAGAAGATCTGGGGGTTTCTGTAGAAAAGAAAGGGAAGCAAGAAAGGCAAGGGTCAGGGGTCAGCTAGGGGCTTTTCCTTCCTGAGTGAGAATGACCTCACCCCGCAAGCACTGGGGTGTGTAAAGGAGGGGTTGTGTGTGGTGGGCACCTCAGTGAAAGGGGAGAGGTCCCCTGTTGGCCTCCCTGCAGGGTAACAAGACACTTGGAGCCCAAGAGAGAGCAGCACTCCTAACAACAACGAATATTCATCCCACCAGTGTTTGCTGAGCACCTACTATGTGCCAGTGTCCTGAGCGCTAAGGGAGCGGGAGGGAACAGAGCAGGTGAACTCATCCACCACCTTCACAGAGCCAGCGGGCCATATACAAAACAGACAAGCAATGCTGAGGTAAAGTCCGTAGCAAGTGCTAGAAGGAAAAGCAAGCAGGAAATGTGTGGGGAGATCAATTCTGAACTGGGTGGTCAGAGAGAGCTTAGCACTGACTTGAAGAAGTTTCCAGAAATAGCTCTGCGGCCATCTTTCACCTCTGACAGGTGCCACTGGCTCGGATCCCCCATTCTACAGGGAAGCAAACTGAGGCTCTCGCCCAAACCACACTGCCAGCAGGAGACTCGAGGAGCTGCCATCCTTCACAAACGGCGGCGTCCCTCCACCCATCCCAGGGGAAACAGTGCTCCCGCTTCCCGTGACCCGTCCCTCCCTTCTCTGTGGCTGCCTCAGTCCCACCTGCCTCCAGGCATCCTGGCAAGCCCTCCTCGACCCTCCCTTGCCGCCCCTCCAGTCTCCTCGAGTCACCAACTTACTCAGGTTCAAACACAATCGAGATGAAGTCCAACCCCACCTGTGCTCCCAGTTAGGACCACCCCACGCCCCGCCAGCCCATCTCCCCACCCCCAGACCTTCACTATTCTTTTTCCAGACCTTTCCTCTGCTGCCCCCGCCCACAGAACACCACAACAGGCGACCACCCAGCCCTTCTGAGCACCTAATCCAGGGGAGAAATCCAATTTGCGTGAAGGGCTTGGGGTAATTCTGTGTCAAGGCCACATTCCCTTTCTGTTTGTTGAAGGAGGCTGATGCTCCTTCTTAGAGGAAAGAGAAAAGCTTTCTTTGTGCCCGGTCTGGTGAAATTGTGTCTGTTTAGGACAAGCTGCAGTTTTCCTTGGTGAACGCTGTAGATTTTTTCATGTGGGTAAAAGGGCTTATTAGATTTCCCCGTGGCTGCCCAGAGTGGGGAGAGGCTCTTCTGGGCACAGAAAGAAATTGCCGAACAAGCACTGGAGAGGAAGGAGCAGTTAGCAAGCACTGCTTCTCCCAAAGAGGTCGGGGTTTTGTGGTTGGCGTTTTCACTGGGGTGAACGTAAAATGCTGGGAAGCAGATAAAGCCTTCCCTGTAGTTTGGCCGGGAGGGACAGAACATGGCCCTTGAGGTCTCAGGGGGTGGGGAGAGAGGAGAGCAGGATTTCGTAGGGGGCAGGGGGGCGCTGGGGCATTTTTTTCCCCTCTTCAAGTAAAAAATAAATTAAAAAATGGTCACGGAACACAGAAGAAAGGTTGCCATAGCAACGAAAGTTTGAGGCCAGGTACTTCTGACATCCTTTCAGGACCACAGAGGGGGCGAGACAGGATTTGGGCATCGCGGGATCAGCCAGGGAAACCATCCAAGCTGGCTCAGACCTCCCAAATTCCTCACCGGCTCTGACAGGCTGATAACTATTTTCCAAGCGCTCGGGGAGGAAAATTGTGATTTTCTGGGAGGGGCGATCTCTAGCCAACGGCGAGGAAGAGAAAAGGGGAAACCGTGGGTTTGTTTTATTTACCCAACAAACGAACCACCCGTGTTTTTACAAACAGAGGACTGGGGAGGAGGGTCTGTGGCAGAGCGCGACCCCCCCCAAAATGGTGCCCGTCCTGGATCCCCCCCAATAGCATCCATCATTCACTTCACCCTGATCCCCTTCTGTCACTGAAGATAATCGGGGCCCCCTCACCAGCTGGGATGCCTGGACGAAAACCTCTCTGAACCCCCAATTCCTCATCTGATAAGTAGGCAGCCTTGGAGTGAGTGTCGGGCACGGAGGTGTTGGCAAGGAGTCAACCAGATCTGGCAGGTGAGCCGTTCTCGCAGCGCCTGGTGTGCCTTAAAGTCTCCGTAAATGGAAGCTAACATTGCTTTAAATGTTTTTCAATTAATAATTTTTATGGAAACTTCTTGGGCTTAAATATCCTGTGTCAAGCCCTGGCTGAGTGTTCCACGCAGGGAAATCACTGCAAGAGGTGGGCCGTGACCTTCAGGGAGAAGCCAGGCGATACCTCAGTGAAGACGCTCAGCCAGCCATCGGAGGGGCAGGGACACCCCCAGAGGCAGGGACCCCACCACTCCAGAGACGCAGCCTCGTGCTTTTAAGTCTGTGAGCAAAGAACGGACAGGGAGGCTGCGCTTCTACGCAAAGGGGAAACTCGGTGACAAGTGGAGGTGATGTGTGGGGACCTCTACCCCAAGAAGTGCAGATGTCCCCCAGGATAAGACGTTACGAGGCTTCTGTGGAAAAGGTCATGGTCAGACTGAGTGGAAAGCTGAAAATTTTGGCCAAGATACGTTTTGAGGTTCATTTTTTTTTTTTTAACTGCATCCCAGAGTAAAGACTTGAGTTCTGAGTGCACATCAGAAGGGAGTCTGATGGGGCGAGACCAGTTCCGAGGTTTAACCCTATTCAAACGGCAGGTGTCTGGGAGACGGCTAGCAACACACAGGTGGTGAGAGAAAAGTTCAGCGGGGCACCTCCAGGGGCAAGGCAGTGCGGACAGCACCCCATGAAACCCCTGGTTTATCATCCCAGGCCCTCATCCAACATGAATCCCACAAAAAAGTACTGATGACCTCCTATCCGCGAGACATTACCCAGCAGCTGGGGATGCCCATGAACCAGGAGGCCCCAGGCCCTGCCCTCACAGGGACATCCTGTGGACATGGGGGACAAGAAACTAGTGACCAGAGGCAGGCTCCAGAAAATCTCAGGTTGTGCCAAGAATGGTGGAGATAAAGGTGGTGACAAGGGACAAAGTTAGGGGACCCTACTCCCCAGGCCTCCTTGGGTTAATTTTACACCTTCTTGTCTCTCTATCCTTTAGACAAACAAGTCAGGCCAATGGCTTATTCTAAACAAACTCCATTGTCACCTGCCCCCATCCACATCAGAGTACACACATAAACCCCGTTGGAGCGCATGGGAGAGCTGGGCACGCACAGACTTTTAACCTTGGTGAGAGAGGTCAGTTCACTCAAGAGGGTCCCCACGCCCCGACCTAGAACACCACAAGGTCTGGGAGATGGTGTGGCTCAGCACCCACCCCAGGGCCTCACTGCCTGCCCCGGGGCGGGCAGGGAAGAGGAGCGAGGCCATGGGAACAGTCTCATCTGCCTTCTGAAAAGTCACCCTCCCACCGCCACCATCATCACTACCACCAATTTTGAGCCGAGCTGAGCCGAGCCGTCCCGCTTTCCCGCCGCCTCGCCCACCGCCCGCTGCATCCTCTCCCGGGCGGGGGCCAGGACACGAAGGGGCTCCCCGCTGGGAATCCACCGGCCTCCCCCCACCCCGACTCTCGTGCGGCCCCAGCCCCGACTAGGAGAACGACAACCACCCCAGGCTCCGGGGACCTGTGGGGTGGGCGGTGGAGGGTACCCGAAGCAGCAGTCGGTGCGACCGCCCCCAGGCGGGACGGGCCGGGAAGGGGGAGCCGGTGCCCCGCGAACGAAGGCGGGGGAGGGGGCGAGCCCAGAGACGAGTTCTGGCGCGGAAAGGAGCGCGCGTCCCGCCGACCGGCCGCTGGGCTGGATGCCCGGGAGACGCGCCTCCCCGGGGCGCGGCGACGTCCCCAAAGGCGCCAGGAGCTCGGGAAAGGAAGCAGTTCTGCCCGGAGCCCCGGCACAGCGGCGCGTCCCGGCCGCCCCCGACTCTCCCCTGGCCGGCTCCCGCGCGCTCCCCGCCCCCGGGCGTACGGCCGAGCCCTGCGGAGCGCGGGGCTCCTCGGCCGGCCGCCGGGAGGTAGCTCGGGGCCGGGGCTCGGGCCGCGGGGGCCGCGCCGCCGGGGGCTTGGTGCGGGGTGGGGGGAGGTTAGCGGGGCGCCGAGCCGCGGGCGCCGCCGCTCACTCACCGAGCCCGCCGAGCTCCTCCTCGCACGAGTACCAGATGCCGGTGTGGAAATTCCTGAAGAGGAAGCGGTCGTCGCCCGTCTCCCAGCTGTAGAGCGCGCCGCCAGGGGGGCCGTTCCCCGCGGCGGCGGCGGCGGCCGTGGCGGGGGCGGCGGTGCCGTTGGTCGTGGCGTTGGCGCCCGAGTTGGGGCAGTTGGCGCGCCCGCCCTGGCTGCAGCCGGGCTTGGGGACCCGCTGCGTGCCCTGGCACCAGTGCGTGGTGAGGAAGGCGGTGGTGGCGAAGAGCAGCGCCAGCAGGTTCAGGGCCACGGCCAGGAGCGCTCGGCCGCGGCGGCTCGTCTTCATGCCGCCCGCGCCGCCGGGACCGCGCCGCCGGGGGAGCTCCGCGCGCGAAGTTGGCAGCCGGCGCCCCGCGTCAGCGGCCGCTGCCCGCCGCGCCCCGGGGCTCGGGCGCCTGCGTTCGGCGGTGGCGGACGCGGCGCGGGCCCATGGCCCCTCCCCGGGGGTGAGGGCGCGGCGCGGGGAGAGCGGGGGGCGCGGGGGGCGGGAGGCAGCGGCGGAGCGGCTCCGGCGCGCCCGGAGCCCGGAGCGCGAGTGCACCTCGGCGAGGAGCCGCTGGCGCCTGGCAGCGGCCACGGCGCAGGGACGCGCGCCCCTCCGTGGGGAGACACCTGCAGGCGGCCGGCGACACTGTTCCGGCGCCCGCCCTAAGCAGGGAGAGGGGGCGCCCCACGCCGGGCGCGGGCGGGGGACCGGGAGAGAAGGGACGCCTCTGAGGAGCCCCGCACCCGATTGGAGGGGCTAAGAAGCGTGGAAAACGCCGGACAAGGCGCAGTCTTGGAGAAAGAGGATCCCTGCGGGGGGCGGGAGGGCGCGGGAGAGGCCACAGACCTGGCCAGGAGGGGGCATCCTACTCAGTAGAGAGTACTGGGCTCCCCAAGAGGGACAAGGACCGGCGGGAGGGAGCACTAGGAAGGAGTCCCAAAGGGTCAGGACTGCAAAGTTTCCTGGGCTTCCCGTAGCCAGGGAGCTTCAGGCTCAGCTGAAAGGGTTGCCTTCTGCGGGACTTGGACTCGCAGGACCCATCCGATGGGGTGTCCCCCCGCCAGGAATGCAGGGTTGTAGAATCTTTGGGGTTTGTGCTTTCTCTGGGAGTCACCCAGGGGGACTTAGACTGTGTAAACCAAAAGGAAGGGCTTGTCTGGCAGGTGAAAGCTACGGTCACGTGTGGTCTCTATTCCAGCATGGAACAGCAGCAAATGTGGCAAGTGCCCCACACAGGATGTTGTGTATGAGAAAATAAGTTTTCTCCTGCGGGTCGTCCCCGCTTGAGATCCAGGGCAACACCACCCAATGAGGTCTGTACACAACGTTGTAGCTGCTAGGTAAGGGTGTCCCATAGACACCATCTGCCCGGATGCTTCCATATTGGGCTGGGGACAGAATGGTCAAGAATACCGACTTTGGGGTCAGGCAGTTCTGGGGTTTGACCAGGTGGAGGCTTTGAAGGTGTCACTTAACCTCTGGGAGCCGCAAGTGTCTATCTATAAAAAAAAAAAAAAAAAAAAAAGGTGGGGGGGGGAGGGGTAGGTGTAATCAGGAGGCATTGTAATGAGATCCTGCTTGTAAAAAAGCATTTGGCACATAGTAGGTGATCAGTAAAATGCCAGCCACTATGATTAACATCTGAACCAAGATCAGTGGACCAAATCTGCACAGACCTTTTCGGGATCTCTAGTGCAAAGCGGTATTGCCCAACAGGGAGCACTCCCAGCCCCACGTTGTTCCGAGATGACCTGAACTCCCTTCTCACCAGCAGTGCATGGGGCCCAGATGCCCAGGGCTTATGACAATTAATTTTATGTTGATTACAAGCGCTCATTTGAATTCTGCCCAAGCTGAGAGCTGCTCCAGCAACCCCCAGCTTATGGGATGGCAGGGCTGGCAGAATTCAAGGTTAACAGAGTATGAATTGCCTTATTCTGGTGGGAGAACCTGTGCTCATGGTCAGCTGGCGGGTGGCAATAATTGTGGGCAGTGTCCCTGGCAGGATCTCTGATGAAGGATGGCCGGGGTCTCCAGATTCGTTCATTAGATCCCTTTTCTGGCCCTATGCAAGGCCTTCCCAACTATTTTGAGAAGGAGGACCTCCATGGGATAATTATGGAGTTGAGGGGATGGCTGGAGAGAGAAAATACATCATGGACAAAAACTTGCAAGGACTTCAGTATCACTTTTAAATAGCTGTGTAATATTCATCACAGAGTGTCTGTACACTTCTGAAAATCAATCCCTCAGATGGAGATTTGTGACAATGGACATGTGGGCAGGACTTGGTGACCTTCAGGCTGGGAACTCTGCCCTGGGCATTCAAAGCCAGCAGATCCCAACCAAAATATGACTCAGGGATCACACCTGAGTATTCAGAAATGCCCTGAGGAAGCACAGAGGGAGGTTGATATATCCTTCCACTCATTGAGCTCCCACTAGATGCTCAGAACCGGGGAGAAAAGAGAACACAAACGTTAATACCTATGATGTAAGGTGTGCAAGTGTTAAAGGCCAAGGGCAGAAATAAAGCAGGGGACAGGGATAGAAGTGAGGGGAGCAGGTTGGAATTTTAAAGCAGGATTTCAAGGAGAGCTCACTGAGAAGATGACATTGGAGCAAAGGCTTGAAGGAGGGTGGAAGCAAGTCATAGGGACATCCTGGAGAAAGGAAGTTCCAGGAAGAGGGAGTAGCCAGTGCAAAGGCCCTGAGGTAGAGCAATAACTCTGAGAGCAGTGTGGCTGGAGCTGAGCGGGCAGCAAGGAGAATAGCAGAAAATAAGGGTACAGAGGTGAGGAGGTGAAGGTGAGAGATCAAGGCCTGGGTAGACCCTTACGAAGACAGTGGCATTTACCCCAAGTAAGGTAGAAGCCTCAAGCAGCTCTGAGCAGAGGGGAGACATGATTTGATTTAGGGTATAACAGGACCTCTCTGGCTGCTGGGTGAAGAAGGGTACCAGCCAGTGACCAGTGAGTAACTCCAGGCAAGGTAAGGCTAGGTAGGAGCTCAGCCCAGGGTGATGACAAAAGCAGTGGAGGTTCTGGGTCTGTTTTGAAAGCAGGTCCAGCAAGAGTTGCTCCAGGATGGAACAGAGGGTGTGAAGACAACCCTGGGGCATTTTGCTGGAGCTTCTCCAAGGACAGAGTTGCCATTGGCTGAGACAGAAGGCCTTGGGAGAAGTCGATCCAGGACCACACAGGGAAGATCAGAAATTCTGGCTGATTCCACACCAGGCCTCGGACTCAAGCTGTGGGGAAGTTTGAAACAAAGACAAACTCCTTAGGCTGCCCCTTGGAGAAGATGGGTGTTTTCAAATCGTCACTAGCAGGTGAAATCACCTCGGGGGTGGCCAGGGGTAAGGAAAACAGCAATGGGGTGTTGCCCTGAGGGGAGAGAGATGGGGCTCAACTCTGAACACAAGGAAAAGAGGGGAGCTATAGCGGAGGGGCAGGGCAGGGGGCGATGGTGGGACATCATTAAGAGAAAACATCGTGGGGCGCCTGGGTGGCTCAGTGGGTTAAAGCCTCTGCCTTCGGCTCAGGTCATGATCTCAGGGCCCTGGGTTTGAGCCCCGCATCGGGCTCTCTGCTCAGCAGGGAACCTGCTTCCCTTCCGCCTCTCTCTGCCTGCCTCTCTGCCTGCTTGTGATCTCTGTCTGTCAAATAAATAAGTAAAATCTTAAAAAAAAAGAGAGAGAGAGAGAGAGAGAAAATATCGCAGCTGGCAGGAGTCCCGCTGAACGGCGTTGGCAGGACTCTGATTGGCAGCTCCGGGGGAGAAGATGTCCAGGGTGGGGATGAGGAAACTGAGTGGGTTTCAAGGGTGAGGGATTCTTGCTGAACCCACCCAGTGGGATTCTGGCTAAAATGAGACTAAGCTGGCCAAGGACGGAGCCCAAGTTCAGGGTTAGGTTAGGAAGAGGGCTCGGAGGGGCCTGACCCTGCTCTGGTCAAGGGGACTCTTTGTCAGGAGTGAGTGGGGGTGGGATTTGTTTAGGGGGCCCGAAATGTGGGCCCAAGCCCCTGGTTCCTCTCTCTTGAGCCACCGCCATAGGCCAAGACCTCCCGTTTCCCTGCTGCCCCCTAGCCAGCCCCGTCTAGCTCCCTCCCCTGTACTTGCTCCTACAGCCATGAGCCCAGCCCCTCGCCTTAACCTCCTTTCCCCATTGCCTGCCCCCCGACAAAGCCTAAACGCTGTTCCAGATCCTTGGAGATGGGCTCCGGCCTGCCCCTTAGCTTGCTCCTCCCACTGCCACAGACACCAAAACACTTGGCTGGTCTAACCATCCGGTCCTCAGACCATGACCTTGGATCCCTGCCCGCTGGCCTCCCTCTGCTGGAGCACCCTTGCTCTCCTTCTCTCAGCTGTCCTTCCAAGGGCTGTTTCAACATCACTCCTCTGCAGAGGCTTCCCTGGCCTTGCCCAGCCCTTCTCAGAGCTGCGAGGCCTGTGTCCACGCCTGTCTCCCTGGCAGGCCTGGGGGCCCCTCGAGGTCCCCCCCCACTGACAGTCTGAAGGCCAAGTTTGGCCCATGAGTGTGCCTTGTTTGGTCTGCTTGGGCTTGCCTCCATTGTGTGTTACATTGTCGTGAGTTACCAACGCTCCATAATCAGGAGATTTCATACAAAAATCTAGATTTCTAGATTCTTTCGTAATATCAGATTCTGTGCCCACACCAGGCCTGTATCTTTGCCTAGTAACCATCGGCAGAAGTCCCTGTGTGGGGGACACGAGGAGCCACAGTCCGTCCGGGCCACAGACACCTGTTGGGGCCCTGGGACTGGTGGGGGAGGGGGAAGAGGCAGGGGCACGCATTTGAAGCTGAGAGCTTGGAATCAAAGCCCAAAACGTTTTTTGATAAAACCAGTCCATGAGGGTTATGCTGGGAGGTGGCCTGGTGGCCGGGAGAGCCCCAATGGGGGGTGGGGGGGCTCTGGGGGCCGCTCACAAAGGTGGCTTCAGTTTATGAAAACTCATCAAGCCATACAGTTGGGAATTGCACACTTTTTTTATATTCCACAAATTTGACCAGAAAAAAAGTTGCTATTTGTAACGAAATTCCTACTTTTCAGGAAATATGTATATGCACTAAAGGGGCATGGCCCACAGACCTTTCGCTTCTGACTTTTCTTTGGAATTGGCTGATATAAAGGCACTGGGTAGCTTCTGGGCCTCCTAAGTTCCTTCCTGTTTCCTAACCCTTCAAAACAGAGCTTGGGAAACCAGAGCACCCCTTATCCTCTGGGCCCTCCTAATTATAACAAGGATTAGTCGATTAGCCATTATTGGAGGTTTTTTTAAAACATTCACTCTCAAGGTATCTAAGCATAATATCCTCTTTATTCCCCTGGTAAAGATGCCATTCCAGGCTTTCTTTGAAAGCAACCCCCCCCCCAATCCCAGTGCCGCTGTATTTAGAGGCTGTTTGGTGCTTGGGGCGAGTGCTCCCAGGAGAGGAAGGGACCCTAGAGCTCCGTGCAATCAAAGAAGTCCCAGGGGCTGGGTTCTGCCGAAGAGAAAGGAGCCAACTTCATTAGATCAGCCTGTTCTTTGAAACTGTCTTGGCTCTTCTGACAACTGTTCAAGAAGAATTTATCGAGTCTCTGCTCTGGGCCAGGCATGCAGCGAACGTGACAAGCCAGGTCCGTGACTCCACGGGGCTCGTGTTCTTGAGAGAGAGGCAATGATAAACAAGGACGCCGCTAATAAACTCGATAATTGTACATGGTCGTCAACGCAGTGGAGTGAATGAAAGAGGGTCGGGAGAGAGAGAAACCAGGGCCTCGCTAAGGAGGGGAGTTGGAGCTGGAGAGTGTCAGGTGTTAGGTTAAGGGTGGTATGTCTGAATTTTCATCCAGGCTCTGCCACATCTGGGCTACACCCATCTCTCAGCCGATTTTCTCATCTGAGAATAGGGGTGGGGGATGGGAATGCCAGCATGTGCTGAGCATGGGGAGCCAGTGATGGCTGTGGAGCAGAAGAATGAGGTGGCCTGGGAGTGTTTCCAGAAGGTGGCCCAGGTGGCTGGCAGGGAATGAGGAGTGGTGGATGGGAGGTGAGTGTCTTGAAGGTATGTCAGGCTCACGCCACACACTGAAGGCTGCTCTGAAGATCCTCGAGTCAGAGTCTGTGAACATTATTTGGCACCAACTGCATGCCAGGCATTTTGGCCAAAAAGATATCATTGAACCCTTATGGGACCCTTACAGAGAAACTGAAGCTCAGGAAGGAGCAGGGCAGGGGTCAGAATAATCCAGGGCTTGTCTCCCTGGCATCTTCGGATGAATCAATGGTCAGACCCACGACCCAAAGTGAACCCTCCTTCTTCACTCCCTGACCCCCCTCCTTGTTCTCAGCGCTCAGTGGGATTTTCCTCAGTCTCTAAGGTCTGAAGATGGTCTGTTTTACTCCAGTCTTGAGAGAGATGCCAGGAGAATTGGGGAGAAAAAAGATGTTTTCAGGCGTCTCCTGGACCAGCCCCTTCTTGGACTGTTTCTCTCTGAGCAGACCTTTGGAAGCACTTGTTTGCTTCCCTCTGCTGCCCTCTAGGGGCCAAGAGGAGCACAGCTGACCTTGCTTTCCGGGACTGGGGAAGAAGCGCCCCACCTCCCCACCCACCACCAAGAAGCTAATACTGCCTGGGAAGAGATCTGGGCGGGGCGGGGGGGACCTGGGACTCCATAAATGATTAAGAGCAGAAGTCTGGAGCTGAGTATCAATATTTATAAATTCCATAGTGATGCACAAATATATCACGAACAGTATAAAGCATGTATACAAAAACCAGAAGAATTTAAAGGGCATAAGGACTAGATAAACATGACTTTTAAATGTTTCTATTTTATTTGATAACAGCATAACAGACCTTTCAGCTTTCACTTGGACATTCTTAATGGGTTTTTTACCGCTTACGATGAAACTGGGTGTGTTTTGTTTGTTGATTTTGGAAAAGCATGGGTTAACACCACGTTGTGGTGGGTCAAGGTCTGGTTTTATGTAAGGTTCTTTCCATACATGATTTGAGCAGCTCTTAAAGCTGAAAGCGATGTTGAAATTTTGATTTACACAAAGATTGATCAATCCAAATGGAAGAAGAGTCTTGCGGGCTACACTTCCTGGGTATCGATACTCACATTCGAGTCCCATTCACAAAATAGGGAATCATTTTCGATGAAACTTGGCTAAGCACATGTTCTTTGATGTCCATCACTTAGTCTTGCAGACAAATCAGCCGATTGGTATGTGCGTGTTTTTAGCAAATGGATTCAAATCCCCCTCAAAGTTTTCTTTTGAAAGATTTTGGAATTGGTGGAAATTTTCTGTTTTCAAGTCCTTAAAGCATGCCGACTTGGAGAGTTTTTGAAGGAAACATAGTTTCATTGCTTTTCGGCAACAAATGTTCATTAAAATGGAAGGATTTCCAAACATCTGCTTCCAGAATGTTCTTCCCAACACCTGAGTTCCTCTCAAAAAGCAATGAGTCTCATGCATTGTTTAAAAGTCACCTTCTTCTTGAAGGAGCAGATTAGGTGCATTGTCTTTTGGGGGACAAATAGCTGACAGTCACGTGTCACCCCAGAAGAGGCCAGCTAATGTGGGCACTTGCCTTTTCCGTGAGAGAAAAACAAGAGCCTCACATTCAGCCTCAGCAGCTGTGGAAAGTCCTCCTCAGGGTCTCTCCCCGTCTCATAACAAAGGATCACGGAGATGTCGTCTGTGGAAAGGTCTTGTTCTTAGCGGTAATAATATACACGATGAATACAACGATAGAAAATATTGATTCTGTGCCAGGAGCTAAGCAGGCTCCCATCTATGAATTCATTATGCCCACAAGCCACACAATGAGGCAGGCACGAGTCTAGTCCTCTCTGATAGTGAGGGAAACTGAGGCACAGAACTGGGCAGAACTCGGAGGGGTTGACCAGAAAGCTTTCTTAGGACATGACAGCTGTGGTTGTGATAGACGATAGTGTCAAAAGGGAGACTGTTGGGAGGGCAAGGGGGAAGTCCCCAGGCTGAGAACATGGGGACCCTTGAACTTGGGGACCAGAGCTTTCCCCACCACGCAGGAGACACTGTGGGTTTCTAGCAAGCTGAAGTCCAGGACTGTGTGAGGGATGCCCGAGTCCCACACTCCCATGGAAGGTGAGGGGCAGAGAACTTGCTGGAAAAGAGTGCACCTTGCCTGTGTTGCTGAGTGCTGCCTTATCTTCCTCAGCTTTATAACAAGACACATCTTTTGGAGCCTTTTATCTTTACCACACAATCTGTTAACCAGTGTGTGCGTGCGCGCGCGCACACACACACACCTGTCTAACCTTCCATTCATTGGTTCAGTCTCCCAAGTAAAAGTAAAAGGACATCCACTAAACGCCACACACAGTCCCCAGAGCTTTACACACATGACCTTGATGGTGCCCTTATATCCGCATTTTATAGATAAGAAAACTGAGACTGGAAGAGGAGTGACCTCCCCAAGGTCAATGGCAGAGCTAAGGTTCAACCCTAGGCGTGTGACTCCCGACTCCGGTGGCCCAGGATGCCTTGACTTGGAAAGGGCCTCCTCGGGAGCCCTCTGAGAGGTCGACTCCATTCTGTGTGTTGGAATTTTTGGACCAGAAAAGCAATCTGTTGTATTAGAAGAGGGTTTCATTGAAATTGTGGAGTCAGGGCACCTGGGTGGCTCAGTGGGTTAAGCCTCTGCCTTCGGCTCAGGTCATGATCCCAGGGTCCCGGGATCGAGCCCCACATCGGGCTCTCTGCTCCGCAGGGAGCCTGTTCCCCCCACCGCCCCCTCTGCCTGCCTCTTTGCCTACTTGTCATCTCTGTCTGTTAAATAAATAAATAAAATCTTAAAAAAAAGAAAAGAAATTGTGGAGTCAGTGAAGCATGGAGGGAAGAATGGAGCCCCCGCTTGGGTTAAGGATATTATTGAAAGAAAATCTAGCCCTGGCCAGCACCCTCCAGCATGAACAGTGAACCAAGGATGGCACAAGAAGTAGGTGGCTTGGGGCTATAAATCAAAGGGGATGTAGTAAGTCTTCACGCTCAGGAATGTGGATATTACTAATCTCAAGGGGTCATAATCAATGGGAGGAGGAAGTAGACCAGGTGTTTGTGGCTTAGTGTGGCCCCTCCTGTGTACACCTGTCGTGTGGCTGCACAGCAGGGGTGCCTGGACCCTGGGAGAAGGTGGAGCCTGCCTTCTTGGTGGTTTGGGAGAAATACAGTGGAGTCTGGAAGCTACTGTGGCCTTTCTGCCTGGACTGTTGCTCTGGCTCTGATACTTATTTCTGTACCATATTCTATGTATTTCTGTGTCATACTTTTCGCCATGTAACTTTGGAGTAGCCTTCCACTGTGGGCGCATTGCCCTGGCTCTTGGCTTTGGATTTGGCCATGTGACTTGCTTTGCCAATAGTATAAGGTAGAAATATTGTTGGGCCAGTGCCAGGCTAGCCCTCAAGGTACCTTGCATGTTTCCAGATGCCCTCAGTCATTGCCAGGATAAGAATACACCTGAGCTAGGCTAGCTAGCCCCAGGAGGAGGATCTTGACTGACAGCCCCCCAGCTGACTTCCAGATAGGTGACTGAGCCCAACAAAGACCAGCAAAGCTCCCTCGCTGGGTGCAGCCTAGATCAGTCAACCAACCAACCCACAGGTCCACGCGAATAAGCAAGTATCGCTTCAAGGCACTGACTTGGGGGGGTCATTTGTTACATAGCATTTTGGGAGCAAAAGCTAACCAATACAGTGGACATTTGTGTTCTCATTCTTTCACATTTCCAGCGCCCAGCCCTGTCCCTGATGACCTGTGCGAGGCATGTCCTCAAAGAGGAAGGACACAGATGGAATCACTGGTGGCCCCAGGCATCCAGGCAGCAGGTCTGGGTCACCAGGAAGATGGGAAGAGGTCAAATGGAGACTTCTCCCAATTAGAACTCTCAAAGCTTCTCCAGAATCAAAGTATATAGGATCAACAGAACTGGAAAAGAAAGTGGAGAGCAGAAATGGCCAACATATGTCCCAGAGATGCTCGTAAAACATGCCTTCATAAAAACATTCCTTTGCGGTGGACAAGAGGGAAGAAAGAAAGGGGACTCACAAGGACATCGGCTGCTCTGTTGACTCTTGGTGTCTTCTCATGACGTGGCATCATGGGCAGAAGTGTAGCACCTTTGGAACCTGGCCATGTGAGTTTGAATCCCAGCTCTCCCACCAATCACTATGTCACCTTGGCCATTAAGTCTTTCCGTGTCTTAGTTTCTTTGTCTGTAAAGTGAGAATAGTAGTAGCCTCTGCCTCAGACTTCTTGTGAGAATTGCCTGAGTAATACAGGAAATGCTTCAAGCCATACTGACTCTACCTGAGAGTCTGTTGAGGGGTTCACCATAAGAATATTTGTGGGTTCCTGGAACAATGCGAGGGTTTCATAGGTGTGGGCTCCTCCCTCTTGGTGTACCAGTCAGCCATTGCTGTGTAACAAACGACCCCAAACACAATCACTTAAAACAGCAAGAAGATTTTATTAGCTCTCAGTATCTCTGAGTCAGGAATTTGGGATTGGCTTGTCAGGGGGGCTTCTGGCTCAGGTTCTCTCACAGGGCCGCTGTCAAGATGTCAGACGGGGCTACAGTCCCTGAAGGCTTGATTTCCAAGATGGCTGCCCCCAAAGTTCATGCTGGCTGTTGGCAGAAAGCACCGACCCCCCTGCCATGCTGACCTGTCTACAGTGTGGCTTGAGCTCATTCACAAGATGGCAGCTGGCTTCCTCAGAGCCAGTGATCTTGGAGAAAATGAGGCAAAGCTGCAATGTCCTTTATAATCTAGCTTTGGATGACACACTGTGTAATTTCCATAATATTCAAGGTGTTACAAAGGTCCATACCAGCCAGTGTGAGAGAGGACTCCTCAGAGATGTGAATGGAAAGCGGGGATCAGTTAGGGACCAGCTTGGAGGCTGTGGACCACCAGCTCAACATCCAACACTACCCCACAGAAGATGTTCTTTATCTTCCCAGAATTGTTTTACCATTTGAGAGCCATCTTCCTTGCTTTCTCCATTCTTTCCTTTCTTCTTTTCTCCCTTCTTCTCTTCCTTTCATTTTTCTAAAATTTTATTATTTATTTGAAAGAAAGCACTAGCCAGAAGGAGGGGCAGAGGGAGAAGGAAAACAGACGCCCTGCTGCACAGATAGCCCGATGGGGGGCTCCATCCCAGGACCCCACGATCATGACCTGAGCCGAAGGCAGGCGCTTAGTGGACTGAGCCACCCACATGCCCCCCTCCTTCCCTTATAATAGCTTTTCTTCTGATTATAAAGATAGCATGTTGCAAAAACTTCAGAGAATACAAAAAAGTGTTCATGTGGCCTATAATTTCACAATGATTGGGTACTCGTTTTGGTGGATAATTTGGTGTTTTCATGCAAAATTTTATGTACATTTTATAAAATCTTAATAACACCGCACACTCAGTTTTGTATCAAGCTTTTTACATTTGAAATCATATCACAATCACTGTTCAATGTCATTAGATGTTGTCAATAGTAATAGCCATTAGTTAAGAATTTAGGAATGTTCCAGACACTATATTGAGCTCTTCACATGGTTCACTTAATTAGCACAAAAATCCTCTGGGTGGGCATTATTACTGTGCCAATTTCACAGAGGAAGAAATTGAGGCTCAGAAGGGTTACATGACTAGCCTGGGGTCACACAGGAGATAAATGGCACCATCAAGACTTCCGTTCAGATCTGATGGCCCCAACTGCACTCTAATGGCTGCAGAGTGTCTCACTGTGTGGATGTCCCACCACTACAAGAATAATCTTCTGTTGTTTGACCGTTAGGTTATTTATAGTCACTCATTGGCTCATGCAATTGAAAAGCCCAGGGGGAGGTCTTGCTTCAGGTGTGGCTTGATCAAGCAGCTCAAAGATGTCAAGGACTTGGGTCCTCTTCAGCCTCTGGTTTCTTTCTTTGGCATTAGCTTCATCCTTCTGCCCTTGGCTCCATACGGAAGTCCCCAGAACGGATGCCTTGATTCCTGACCTTACATTTTCACATCATGCCAGCTCTTTCTCAGACAGTGGGGAGGTTTTCTCTCTCTAGGAATCCCCAGCCCATGATTCCTGATGCTTCATCATGGACGGGGAGAATGGGATGTTCCGATCGGCTTAAGCCAGTCAGGATGCACCCCTGGAGCTGTGGGCGGTTCAGCCCCCAACCAAACATCAGGGCTGAGACTGAGAGGTGGCTACAGCTGTGATCTAGTGCCATTTAACAAACTTGTAAAACTCAGCAGCATAAAGCAGCAATTACTTCTCATGATGCTATGGGTTAGAATCTGGGCAGCCCTGCTCCTCTCTACTGCTGTCATTCATGGCCTGCAGTTTTCTGATGGCTTGACTGGGGCTGAGGGGTGGCGGGGGGGCGGTCAATGATGACCTCACTGGCCCATCTGGCAGTTGTCACTGTGCTGGTTGGGCTATCTTAACTCTCCTCCTCGGGAGCCCTTCCCCTACGGTGAAAGTTGCCAGACTTCTGGAGCTCCGTCCGTCCTAGGCACTCATAGGAGTCCCTTCCGTGCATTCCATTGGTCAAAGCATCTCAGCCCGGACCTGGAGGGAGGGCAAAGAGACCCAATCTCTTGCTGGGAGTAGCATGTTACTGGTAGGTGTGCAGACACTCAGCGACGAGTGATTAGGGCAGAGGCGGGAGTGGGTGGCTCCCTCTGCCCACAGATGCCCTGAAGACAGTGTTGGTGTCAAACACAGGAATGTTCCTGGGACCAACTCCCGGAGATAATCTCCAAGATCAGAGCAGGAGGGGCTGGGATTACATGTCTCCCTCACTAAATGGAGTCATGAAACTTTTATTAAGGGATATAGTTTGTCAATGCCAAGAAAACAAAACAATTCTGGGCAGACTCATTAAGAGCAAATCCTTCTCCACCAGAGCAGGTGCCGAGTCTGATGGGATTGTGAAATGAGACGGCACAGGCACTAGGGGTTTGCGGAAGGGCTGGCTCCCCCGCCAAGCTCATGCGCAGTGCTTCCCCGGTCCGGAAGATGCAGGCGCAGAGGGACATCCGCTTTCCCAAAGTTTCTTTAACAAAAGGTTGGCTCCTTAACGAACAGCAGTGACAGCTGCTTCCATCAAATATGGGGGGTGTGCCTGGCCACCTCGTCATCAACTGAAGAGAGTCACATGTGACCTTGTCCATCCAGGAACCTGGACTTCAGTCTCTGGCCCACTCTGACTGGAGAGGGACCCGCTGTCCCAGCTGGAGAGAGACCCTCCGAGCTCTTCACCCTCCACCCAGTGAATGGGGCCCAGGGAGCCCTCGCTCAGAAAACTGCGAGGTCATGGACACACAGACTGGCCATCTTAGAGCTGTGTGTTCTTGGTCAGGGCCCCCTGAGCCGTCGTTAGATGGCTACATATCCGTTGGACATATGGAAAATTCCTGGCATGACTTTTTTTTCTAATTTGAGCCAAGATTTTCTTTTTTCTCTTGAGCCAAGTTTTTAAATCAGGAGATTTCACACAAACAATTGGATTCTCCACCTTCTCAGGAACATTCTAGAACTCTGCCAGCACTGGGCCTGCATTTCCAGCTAGCAGAATTAGATGAAGCTGAGTAATCACTGGAAGCCAGGAGATGGTCTCCCCACTTTGCCACACTCCCCGCCACTCCCAATTGTATTACATCAGACCTACTTTGCTCATTTACACCCCGACTTAATCTTGGCAGCCCCTGACCAGACTTGTCCATCCCTGGGTTAGAGGTTCAGCTCCACTGTCCTCAGAGCTGTACCCAGATGGTCATCCCAGTTTGCCAGCCTCCAGAATCCAAATCTATTTTAAGCCTCGGGGAGGTTTAACTCCTCGAGGAGTGTGCATGCTGCTTCATCACAGTCCCTGGGCTACCATCTGAAAGGAGCATCCAGCCACCACCCTGGAGGTATCTTCAGTTGGTCAGCAAACACTCAACGAGCACGTGTACAGGAAGCAGCCAACTGTGGCACCCCCGCACCAAATCCAGCCCACCACCTGGTCGACCCACCGGCTAAGAAGGTGATTTCTACATTCTTAAATAGTTGGGGAAAACAGTCAAAATAATATTTTGTGACACCGGAAAATTCTATGAAATTCAAATTTTGGCCTCCAAAAATAAAGTTTTATTGGAACACGGCCCTGTGGATTCTGTATCGTCTATGGCTGCCTTCATGCTCCATTGGCAGAGTTGGGCTGTGGCGACAGAGGCAAACGGCCCACTGAGCCTCCAGTGTTTGCTCTCTGGCCCTTTCCAGAAAAAGCTCCCTGCTCTGCGGCGTTTCTGCAGCGTTTCAGGGCCTGATCTGGGTACTGGTGACACAGAGCTGGTCTGATTCCCTAGGGCTGCCACAACCCATCACTACAAACCAGGCCACTTCAAACGACAAAGATGGGCTCTCCCAGTTCTGGAACCGGAAGTCTGAGATCAGGGGGTGGCAGGGGGTCACTGCCTCCCGGAGGCTCCTGGGGAGGGTCCTTCCCTGACTCTTCCAGCTTCTGTGCCTGCGACATTCCTGGGGGCTCCTCTATGGGTCTCTTATAAGGACACTTGTCATTGAAATTAGGGCCCATCGGACAAACCAGGATGGTCTCATCTCAAGATCCTCATTTAATTAAGGGGCCCAAGTGTCTAGGCTGCTTTTCGGCTGCCTGAGTTTGGGGTGGAGGCACGGAGGCCTCGGCAAGGGTTGCCGAGGAAGGGCTGAGGCTCCTGCCAAGCAAGGCGGCTGTGGCAAGATGTCAGCCCCTGCCTGGGCAGTATTGGGGGGCCGGGGAACACTGTGTTAAACACTTCAGACTTTCCAATACTGTTTA
Organism: Enhydra lutris kenyoni; assembly: GCF_002288905.1. NCBI lineage: Eukaryota > Metazoa > Chordata > Mammalia > Carnivora > Mustelidae > Enhydra > Enhydra lutris. The sequence continues at coordinate 4,971,962 of NW_019154174.1, forward strand.
AAATTCATGTCAAAATAATACCAACAAAAAATACCTCATAATACTCCTCCCTTGCCCTCTAAATTCTAGCCACACTGGTCTTCCTTCAGTTCTCAACCATGCCCAGCCGATTCTTGCCTCAGGACCTTTGCACGGCTGTTCCTCCTGCCTGACAAGCTCTCCATTTGTCCCCACCTCAGAGAGCCTCTCCCCCACCGCTGACCATCCATCCAAAGGTGGCCTCTCCCGTGACTGTGTACGTCCCATCACCAACACAGTCTTCGCTTGGCGCCGACTGAAATGGCCCATGTGTAGTTCCTCAGTTGTTTCATATCCCGGCTATTCTGTCTCCTCCCCTGGAACACCAGCTATCCGAGGGCAGGACCCAAGGGGGAGGCAAACAGAAGAGGATCCATGAAGAGCCACTTTCAGACGCCCCAAGCCCTTGTCAGTCTGAGATGAGCTTTGCCTCAGGACGCGGCAGGACCCGGTGACCGTGAACACAGGCTCCCGTGTCAGGCTCATCACGTGTTGGGATCCCGGACCCATCACTTGTGCCCTTGGACAGGACACTTAACCACCGCTGACTCAGTTGCCTCACCAGCAGAGTCGGGGTGGTCTCACGGGGGACGTGGAGACTCATTAAGATAATAGCTGGCTGGACCCCAAGGAGGGTTTTGTCCCTGCTTGGTAGCTAAGTGCCAAAGCCAAGGACCAAAGCTGTCCCGTCAAGTACCCCACCCCCGACACACACACACACACACACACACACACACACACACACACACACACACTCTTACAGAGAAGGAGGCTCTCTGAGAATTGCACAGACAGCCCGGGGATGCCTGCTGGGGAGGGGACTCTGGCCTCGTGCTTGCAGGCTGGAGGGTGGACCCCCGCCAGTGCCCCTGCCAGAGAGAAGCCCAGGCAGGAGCCTGGGGAGGTGAGTAATGCATCTTTATTTTCAGTCCCTCTCCCCCAGCGTGGGGCGGAAGATGGAGGTATGTCTTGGTTCCCTGGGGCCAGGATAATCCTGTATAACGAAGAGCCCCACTTGTTGAAGTGCCCACAACAACACGTGTTTATTTAGTTCAGGAAAAGCAGCTCACTGGGGCTGTTTGATCTAGAATGAGCTGGCTGGAGAGCTCTGCCGATCTCCCCGGGGCCCACTCGTGTGTGCGGGGAGGGGCGGAGGGGGGGGCGGGGCGGCGGGGTTGCGGCTGGCATCCTGCTCTCAGCTCTACCTGCTTGCCTGTCTGGGGTGGATCCGGGCTGGGTTCGGCCGCCCAGCTCAGGGCTCTGCGGCTGGCTGGTGTTGGCGAGCTAGACTGGCCTCGGCTCTTCCCCACATGTCCTCCACCCCCTCCTGGGACCAGTGGGGCTGTCCCCGCTGACTCTTCCTGACAATGGCAGACGGGGACACAAACAGGGAGTCTCTGAAGGTCCGGCCTCAGAAATGACCACCGTCACTTTCACTTACCCTCTAAGCCCAAGTCACAGGGCCAAACCCAGAGTCAAGGGGTGGGAAAGAAATTCCTCCTCTTTAGTGGAAGAGTGGCAAACCACAAGACAAAGGGGGTGAAGAACCAGGGCAATGGTGATCTACTGCTCAGGGCTTGGTTGCTGGAATTTGGGGGAGCCCTTTGGAAACTGGACATCAGTGGCATTTCTGGCACAGTGACTTTTGAAGGTGGGAGGTCCATTACAGGGGTCCAGGACCCTAGTTGATCTCAATCTGAAGGCCTCAGGACCTTTGCACTGACCTGGAGGGACCAAGGGGAAATCCCCTTTCTTTGTCCATGGTCCTCAGAGGATAGCAGAAGTTGTCTCAGGAACATGCCCAAGGCCATTCAACAGGAATCAAGAAGACTGGAATTCTGAGTCTATAGCTATGCTGTCTCCCATTTTAAAGAAATGAAACCATTTCATTAAACTCCAATGAGTTAAATGCCCCAACACAGCACTTAGTAGGTGCTCAAGAAATATTAACCCCCTGGCTTTTGCCCCATCTGCTGCTGACCAGCCATCACGAGGCCCCCGACAGCCCAGAGGACCCCTGTTTATTGAGCAACGACTGTGCCCCGAGTTCGAAGAGGAATGCTTCTGTCATCTCCCGTGGCCCTTCAAGATCCCCTGGGAGGAACGCGTCCTAAGGCTGCTCTGTAGATGAAGGCCCAGCACCAGAGAGCCTAAGTGATTTGCCCGAGGTCACACAGCTGGGCTGACGGACGTGCTCTTAGCTGCCCAAGAGATCAGCCTGCCTACAAGGGAAATAGTTCCACTTGAGAAATAGCAAATCTAACTCTCGGACTTTAGTATTGGTTTTGTTTCCCTCCCCTCACCGCAACCTCAGTTTTACTAGCTGACTGGTCTAACTGACTTAGAACTGCTTCTATTTGGAATTACTTAGCGGTGGGAGTGGCACTACGCTTTTTCCAACATTTAGGGCATGACCCTGCAGTGAGGATGCAGAAACATGGGAACTTGAACCCAGAACCCCAGATCTGCCCGCATCTGACTCTTGCCTCCTCGGTGAGGTCAGAGAGACCCTGACTCCCACAGCCAAGCCCTCAGACACCTACCTCTCCAGCTGCTTCCAGAGAGGTCGGGACTGGGAGAGGAAGACAGAGGGAGGGGGCCACCCCCCCACACCCACACACCCCTGGAAGACCCAGGCCTGCAGGCTTGCTCCGCTGGCCCCCCTCACGGAGGGGAGGGTCTGGGAGGCAGGTCTGGCTGGAAGAGGCCCAGGGATCCAGAAATACCTGTGTGGCCCCCTAGTGGGCACAGGTCACCTTGCAGGTACCCACCGCCTTTGAAATAGGCTTTGTGTCTGGGGGAAATTCTCAAGTCGGGAGTCCATCCCCACCCCCTACCTCCAGTGTAGATGGCGATACTTGCGTCCCAACCCCCCTTTTATCAGATGTGCAAGCTGGGAACGAGGCAAACCGCTTCTCAGAGCAGGAGGCCGAGCGTGTGCGGGGAAGGACATCAAGACTTCAGAGGCAGGCTGTAGGGCTGACTGGCGGTTGGAGTGTGGCTCCTAGTGGAAGAGCTCCGGGCCTGATTAAGGACTCCCCGGGCAGCCGGATGTCCTCATCAAGTCGCCTGGGTGAGCGCAGACATAAGGCATCAAAGCACCTTTCCCTACGGAAGTGGATTCCCTTGGTTCTCGCCAGTGTGAGTGGCCGGCCAGGAAGCTCCTGTCCCCTCAAGCGCATGAGTCCAAGACTGACCCCCAAACTCAGCCCCTGGGAGGCTGAAGGAAACTGGGGGATGGGAGAGAGAGAGGGCAGACAGACCACATGGAGAGAGGACCAGCGGCCACCACCCCCGTGACCTTCACCTGTTGTCACATCCAAGCTGCCAGAGCAAGGACTGACCACAGAGGATGGGGTGGTTGACAAGAGGGAAAACCCTAAACCCCTGGGGCCCAGGAGGACCAGAGGGAGGCCGCTGAGTCACCCGAGCCAGAGCAGGGGGGTGGGGAGGGGGCCAGTTCCCATGATGGGAGAGGAGGGCCGAGGCTCATGAGTAGGGGGACCCCTGTGCTGCCCAGAGCAACAGGCCACCTGGGCAGAGGGGAGCGGCTGCAGCACCCACGCCCAGACTGGGGGGCTGGGAAGGCAGGGGGGTTGCTCACACCCACTACAAACAACACTGAGGCCTCAAGGCCGCTGGCTCTGAACCTCTGGTCTGCTGACAGGGACAGTGGGGTCTGCAGGGGCCAGCAACAGCCTTCACTAATATCCACGGGCTGCATCCTGCGGGAGACTGGGAAAGGCCAGATATTACAGATGCGAGCATGGCCTATAGACTCACGGAGCCTTGGATCCGGAATCGAGTCCATTCTGGATATTCAAGCAGCCCTATCTACTGAGGGTCTAAAGTCTAAAACAAGGGCCAGAGGTCCCTCCTGCAACCCCATAGACACATGAGCTGCACCAGCCCCATTAAAGCCACCTTGGAAAGAGGAGGGATGAAGGGGAAGGGATACCTTTTGAGACAAGACAGTTTTGATGGAAGTTTGACAAATTCGCCATGGACAGCCGTGCAAGTTGTTCACTGTCCAAGAAGGCCTGGCTGAGGGGAGAGGTACCAGCTGAAATCGTGCCCACCCTCCACTCTCCTTGTACAGCGCTGCACCTGCTCGGAGGAAGAGAGCCTTTTGGAATTCGCACCAAGCCTGTCTAGAGTTTGAACTTTAACTGAACATTTTATCCGGAAGAGCCTGTTTTAAATCTGGAAAGAACGGGTTCTGTTAAATCCGCACATTTTTTCAAAACACATTTTTCCTGCCACCCGTTTTCCAGAGCACGAGGAGATCAGTTATAGAAGGAGGTACATTCTGTGCCCCTCTGACTCCGATCAGAGCACACACAGTACATTCTGTCCACCGCCTAGCATGTGTGCGTGTGCACTCACACACGCATATCCAAGTAAAGCCAGTAAATGGGGCACACAATAGGACCCCCCCCCCCTTTCTGAAGGACGGGACTCCTGTGTTATCCATGCTTCACATCTAACCCTTGACCTGGCACCCGTCACAGTGAAGACCATCAGCAAATGTCCGGTGATCAGCAAGACCGGACCATAAATGACATGCGTCCTTGAACTGAGGGTGGGTCGAGGTGCATGGTCACAGCAAGGGGAACCTACACAGCCGGCCCTGGAGTCCACAATCCCCAGCCATGTAGAAACCCCAAGGACCCTTGCCCTCCTGGGGCCAGAGTGCCCAGGGCCTCCCGGATGTGCAGCCCCATCTGGATCACGGGCAAACCTAATTCTGCAAACAGCTCTCAAAGCCCCCAGGACATGGAGGACAGAGGAGCAGGACCCCTGGCTATGGAGACCTGCCGTACCGTGCGCCAGGAAGCAGGTCCCCTCCTCACACCCGCTGGCTTGACTCCCCACCACATCTCCAGACAAACAGGGCCCAGAAAGGGACGGGGATGGGACGGGCAGGCACCATGAATCCAGGACGCACGGGGACCCCGACTCTGAGCTCTCAGCTCCCTGTTCTTCCCACAGCTCAGGCACCACCCACAAAGTGCCTCCACTCAGGTCTGTCACGAGGAGGAAAACAAAGCAAAGCAGTCACAGTGTCTCTGGCAGGGAACAGAGAAAGATTTGGAATTCTCCAGACTCTGGAGCCCTATGGACCTGAACGCGGACCCCAGCTTTGCCTGTTACTTGCTGTGTGGCCTTGGGCAAGTCACCACCCTCTCTGAACCTCGATATTCTCATTTCTAAGCTTTTGGTCTGAAGGCAGGGAATCCTAGGTTGGGGGGGAGCACCTGCAAAAGGACAAAGCTGGCTGTGTCTGGGAGGCGGTGATGGCCTGTCTCCTCCTGTCTCTTCCAGCATGGAGGAGGTGGGAACCATTTTTGGAAATGCCACAATACAGATCATTAACGTAATAAAAGCCCCCAGAGCTTCCTCTGGGCTCCTGGCAGCTCCCCAGGCAGGCTCGGCAGGGAAGATTGAAATGCTCCGCACATCTTTCTCTGGAGTCTGAATTCGTCCTTCTTGAGTGCCCTTCAGAGGCTGGAACCAAGGTCGCTGCCACTCCTGGGGAACTCGGGAGTCATCTGCTTCAGCATGGGAACGCGGGTAGGGATGGGGAGGAGGCAGTACAAGGACCTCCTGGAGGCCCTGGGCCTCGGGCTCCACCTCTGTATAATGGGGGTTGTGCCTTCCTCAGTGGCTCCAAGAATGACAGGGGTCCTCTCTCTTGACGTCAGGGAGAAGACTCACGTCTGGATGAGTCTCTGGCCTCAGCCCCCCGCTGGCTCCAGACACCACTGTGAGTCTGCGAGACGAGGTCCCAGATGAACCTCCCACAGTGTCCCAGCGGCCACCTCCACCTAACCACCCTGGCGTGGCTTAGACTGAAATAACCACGGAGACCTGGGGTCTCCCCACATGATTCGCCCAGAGGGGTGTGTGTTTTTGTGCAAAGAGGCTGCCACACACGTAACATGATCTTATTCCCACTGGGAGAAAGAGGTGTTATGTACGGACATATGTATGTAAATGCAAGGAAAGTTCTGGAAGGCCACCCACTGAGACATTATTAAATGGCTTTGTAGATCTTCATGTTGTTTATCTCCAAGGAATATGTATTATTTCTGTAATAAAGGGGGGTGAACGAAGCTTATTTTTATTTTAATAAAGATTTATTTACTTGAGAGAGAGTGTGCTTGCGTGTGAGCTGGGGAGGGGCAGAGGGAGAGGAGAACGGGAACCCCAAGCAGACGCTGTGCTGAGCTCGGACCCGAGGCGGGGTTTGATTCCACAACCCATGAGATCATGACCTGCGCTGAAATCAAGAGTCAGACGCTCAACCCACTGAGCCACGCAGGCTTATTTTTAAAAAGAAAATCTACCCCATTGCCAAAATGCTCACCTACATCTGGCCTATGTTTTACTTAAGTAATTTTTCAGCCCACCCTCAGCCCACCCCGGGCAGGCACCTGGCTTGGGCTCAGCAGGCGCTTCTGGTGCTCTTCAGGGCCCCTGGGGCTCTGAGCCAGCTTTGGGCCTAACCCAGGAGGCCGCATGACCTGTGTGCCCTGAACCACGCCACCCCCACCAACTCCAAGGCTGGAACCAATGAATTAACATGGATTTCTAAAGATGTTTCCAATGATGCACGCAGGGATGAGCGGAAAAGGGAGCCCTTGAAATCCTTCACTTAAGAGCTGTTTACTCGAGTGCTTTTCCCTGAGGAGCCCTGAAAAGTAAGGCCGCGTGTTCGCAGCAGACACCCAGAAGACAGCAAATACCCAGAAGACAGTAAATCTGGAAAACCCTCATGTGCTCGACATTTTGGGGCACCCACTGGGGGCTGAGCCCCACCCTCTGCCTTCATTCAGGTGGGGGCTACCACAGGGGCCGTTAAGGTGGGCTCAGGAGAGCTCCCGAGGTGGCGGTCAGGGAAGACCTCTGCTTTCCCCCAGAGCGGATCCCGGAGACGCCCCAGCGCCGCCAGACCACATCCTCCTGCGTGCTCGAGGCACAGAATGGGACGCTGCCCGTCAGCTGTGTGTCCCTGGGCTGGTCACGGCGGCGGGCCTTCGTCTCCGGCCATCTGTGCTGGCGTGCCAAGCCCCACAGAGCCAGAGGCCTTCTCTTCCGGGACGAGGGAGAGCGGAAGTCCCGGTTTGCCCTGCTGGCCCAGGATGGCTGCTGATAGTGTCTGCTGTCACTCCAGACATCCTTGTATGCAAAGAAAAGCAAAACTGTTGGGTCTCCCCAACCATTTCTCCATCAAAGCTTCACGGCAATTTGGCAATCTGCGAAGTCTCCAGGCAGCTCCCGCCTGCTGGCCTGCCTTCAGAGGCCGTCACCCCGTGTCCTCACCGGCTTGCCCACCGGGGAGCTCCTCCACACCCTCCAGGGACGAGTTCGGTGGTCACCATCCTCGGTGAAGCCCCCTGATCCTCGGTCCTCCATCTGTTTTCCAGCCCCTAACCCCCATCACTGTACTTAGCACATCTCTCTCGGCAACAACCCGTCTGTCTGTCTCCTCATGGCCTGCAAAGTCCTGGCGGGCACCAGCTGCCTGATTAGCCTCCAAGTCCTTCACTTGCAACCCAGCACCTGGCTTAGGCAGGGATTCCGTAAATAACGTTTGTTAAATTCAGGGCTGTCAATCAGGTTCCTGTCAAGGGCCCAGGAGTCAGCTAGAACCAACCGCACCTTTCCTCACCCTGGTCCCATCCTCCCTGCAGAGACGTCACTCTGGAATAAATGGTGACTCTCGGAAATGGGCAGGAGAGTCCCCAAGATCCACAAAAAGCCGGGGCTGATATGGTCAAATGATCTCAGTGGACCTTATCCGCTCAGACATTTTGCAACTCTCAAGTCTGTGACTTAGCTTCTTCAGAATAGGAATCAGGCCCAGCAGGATCCATCAGAAGCCTTGAGAACACTTGTGCTGTCACCTTCGCACGGAGGAGGAGAACCTGCGGAAACCCACGACACAAGCACGGACGTTCACGGGCACAGATGCTCACTGCAGCACCGCTGGGGATCCGGAAAACTGTACACAAAGCGAGCGCCTGGAGCGGCCCCCGCCATTAAAAATCAAGTTTTAGAAAAATGGTCACAACGTGATAATGAATAAAAAAGGTTGCAAGACAACACGAGCTTGAGTTCACAGAGGAAAAAAGGAAAAGGAAGAGCAAAACTGTTATGTATTTGTACGTATTTGGGAAAGAAAATTCACCAAAATATTAACAGTGGTTTTCTCTGAGCAGTAGAATTAGATGACTTTTTTAGCTTTCTGCATTCTTCACAATATGTTAGGAGGGGGAAAAAAGGCAACAGAAAAGAAAGTTGACCCTCCATGGTGTGAGGCTGATGGCAGGCAAGTGGAGGAAAATGCTAGAAGTTGGAAGTGTTTCATCAGACCCCTTCCCAGAGCCAGCGGCTGTGCCTCCGGTGGATGCCGCTGACGGGGACAGACTATCACGGCGGCCTGCCCGCACGCAAAGATGGCAGAGCAAGTGTCCTCTTCAGTGAAAACTTCGGTGTTGTCAGGACTGACCTAAAGCCTACCTGCTATCCATCTCTGGCCTCCCCGTCCCCTGCCTCAAATGCAGTCTCTGGGTTTGTCAAAGGCCTGAGAACATACCCCATTCCAGCCACACTCCTTAAAACCTGCAGGGTGGGGGGCGGGGGGCACTGCAGACAAGAGGGATGAATCAGGGGAACCCACCAGGGGAGCAGCTCACCCAGCCTCTGCTTGCACACCTCCAAGGACTGGGAGCTCACTACAACCCACACAGCTGGGGCCATGCCCAGCAGTCTTGGAACAGAACCGCTGGGCCCACCTTATTCCCCGCAGCCTTCCCCCTACCCGCCGGAGTCCTGCCTCGAGTTCCATCCAAGGGTGCAGCTCTCTTCGCCTCTTCCATCCGCGGGCATTCAAAAAGCCCTTTCACCAGCTCAGGCGTAGGCCACACCCGGGCCTTTCCGCACAGGCAGGTGAGGCGGTATTTATAGCCCAGGAATAATTGGATGCTAATTCCTTTCTGCAAAAGAGCGACTGGAGTTTCAATTTCCTCCTCTCCGAACTCTGAAGAGGGGCTAGCTGCAGCTGGGAGGCTGTGACTGACGTGCACGCACGCACCGCCCAGGTACCCCTGCCCACCCCCAGCCCCCTCCCCCCACTGATGCTAATAAAGGCCTCAGAAGCACAAGCCATCAGACCCCAGCTCCCTTCCTCCCCAGTTCTACCACCAAGCCAGCTGCCACCCTCACTGCAGGTGAGCGAGCCTCTTCCCGCCAGGGCTGGGCCCACATGACAACCCAGCCTCATCCAGGGGCGCCCGGCAGGCTCAGTCGGTGGAGCGTGCAACTCCTGATCTCAGTGTTGTAGCTTAGAGCTCCGTGCTGGGTGTAGAGCTCACTTAATAAAATCTTAAAAAAAAAAAAAAAAAAAAAAAAGAATCTAGCCTAGTCCTGTTGGTCCGGTCACGGGGACTTTAAGGCAGGAGGAGCTGCTGACACGACATCCCAGCAACTTCAGGACAAGCACCGCTGCCACACATGAACACGGCCGACAAGGCCCGGCTCTCAGACACACCCGTGAGCCCTGAGTGCTCCCCAGCCCCGACCTCTCCTGAGCACACCAGTCACCCAGCCCTCCCCGCTGCTGCTGACCTCCGGCAAGACTTTGGTCCACCGCCGGCCAATGCCCGGCTGGGTGTCTCGGGCGGTGTCCATTCTCTAGGATGATGAGCGTGAGCCCAGGCCTGAGGAGTAGGGGTGGTGGACCCTACCTGGCTCCAAGCCCACCCGCACCTCAAGGGGAACCGTACGGACAAGTCCCTACCCTCTGACTCTAAGAAACGGGGCCCTATGTCTTCCTGCCGCTTAATGGAGAGGCGGCCTAGGGGTCCCAGCGCGAGCCAGCCCTCCTCTGCTGGGCTCTCCCGCGGCCCCGCCGCAGGCCTTGTGGCTCACAGCCCCGCTCCCCACCAGGACAGCCCCTCCACTGCACACTGGCCCCGGCGAGCTGAGTGGAAAGATGCTCCCTGACCAGCGTTTATATAACAACAACATAAGCATTTTATTTTTTCATTAAGCTTCTTAGTTTCTTAGTATCACAATGGAATGATGAGAAAACAAGAACAAAACCCCGCAAGTCTGCAAATCTCTGACGAAGAGCAGAGACTTCAAGGCAATCGGAGGGGAGGGCGGGAGAGGCTTGACAGAAGCGCCCCAACAGTTCCAGCATCAAGTCTCTCCGGGGCCGGCCGGGCCGGAGGTGGGGGTGGAATGGTGAGAAGGTGGCACGGTCACGAGCAGTCCTTGGCGTTTCGGCCGCATGGCTGACGCCCGCGGGCATGGCGCAGACCAGCCCACAGGATTCCCGCGGGGACTCCCTGGCACCTGGCCGCACGAGCCTCTGCCCGCTCCCGATGCCCTGGGCACTCCAACCAGTGCTAAGGTGCACCCTGAAGCCAGCTCGGCTGGGTGGGCAGCAGGACAGGAGCGTGGAGAGGGACGGGGGCAGGCAGCACTGTTCAGGGTGCGAGAATCCAAGGAGTGGCCGAGGCCTGTCCGGGAGCCATGTGTGGCAGAGGCGGAGGGGAGGCGGGTGGCAGCAGTGGGAGCTCGTGTCCCTTGGCGACAAGCAGGCCGTGCCTAGAGCTTCACGGTGCCGGGGGGCAGGCTGTCATTGCAGAGTCTGTAGTAACGCAGGTCGTTGACCAGCCTGTGCACGTTCTGGGTGAACGAGGGCAGGTCCTGGAAGGTAGGGGCACAGCTGCAGCCCAGCCCCACCCAACACCCCAAATCACCCAGCAATCCCACCCCAGCTACTTCGATCCCGGGGCGGGCCGCAGAGGTCTGCAAATGCCTTATAGAAGTCAGAACTGCTGCTCATTCACTCACCCTGTGTCAGCAGCGGCCCTACGGGGGCAAAAGAACAGAAGCTAACATTCCCCAGGTGCCCACCACAGGCCAGGCCCTGCCCCAGGCCATCCGGGTGCTAAGCCACTCAGCTTCCCCATGAGCCTGCAACGCAGGTTTCAGTAGTGTCCCCGTGTGAAGGGTGAAGAAAGTGAAGCACAGAGAGCTTCCAAAACTTGCCCCAGTTTCCACGGTAAGAAGGGAAGGGAACCCAGACTGGACTCGCCCATGAACATGGGTATGTCCACCAACGCACAACTCTCCATCACCACAGCTGGCCAAGCCGTGTCCACAGACTCCTCCCCGCCCAGGGCTCCCGATCAGAAGGGACACCCCCGCAGGAGCCCACAGGCCTCAGACACCAGTGGAGAAGGTCCCTTGCAGCTGGAACCCCCAAGTCTCCCCCAATCCAGCAAGACCACCCCAGGTCCACCTCCTCATGCTTAGGCTGGGATCACTGGGGGCCAGACTGCAGGTCCAAATGCGGAGTAACATCAACGGTGCCTGCCACTGCCATGGGGCCTGTGGGACCCCATGTGGCTGGCAGTGCCACAGGAGTACCTTCTGGAAGCTCGCTGGCGGGGCCCCTCAGCATCTTTCCCCTGGCTAACCTCCTTTCTTCTTCAAACTCATCTCAAAGCCAGCCTCTGTCAAAGAGGCCCCAGACGGCTGAGGCCGGCCCCTCTGCTCCTCGTTCCCCAAGGGCCCGGGTCACCGGCACGTGGGCAGTGCTCATTGGCTCCGCAGCTGGAACCCCCAGCCAGGAGTCCCGCTTCCTGGCTCAAGCATTCCCAAGTTCTCTAACCGCCAACTACAGCTGAGCTTGCAGAACCTCCGCTCATCTGTGAAATGGGATTAGTAACAGGACCTCCCCTCGGAAGGCTGCTGGAGGCTTCCACGAGCCAGGGCACGTGAAGTGCTTGGCCCAGTGTCATCAACAGGGAGGCAATGTTGCCTGTCTTCCCAGCAAGGCTCCTCTGAAGGCGGGGAGGGGCTGGAGCCCCAATGCCCCCACAGGGCCGGAGAGCCAGCCAGTTTCAGGTACCCGTGAACAGATGAATGAAGGTGCAGGTTCTTTTACTTATTTTGTCCTCCAGAAAACAAACCAAAGAGGTGTCTCTTAGATCAGTGGCTCCCAAAGGCCAAATTCCAAATGTCCTGGGGGGAACAAAGAGTATGTCTCTGTACATTTAATAGGCCCCCAGGTGCGCTGATGCAGAACTAGACTTGGAAGCCACTGCTTTAAATCAAGAAGTTGACTGATAAGGACATCATTAGAAAGTGAGAGTTAGGTATCAGGACTTGGCCTCAAGGAGCAGGAAGGAAAACTACCCAAGCAGCTACAGTGAGCTTCCAGAAGCTCAGGAGAAGACAAGACAGATCCCGGGGAAAGAAAGATTACAGACAAAGGAAAACAGGAGCTGCTGAGTCTAAGAGAAAACTACGCTGACGCATATCACAGACGAGATAAGGAGCGAGCAGAGTCTGTTCCAGCGGGAGCAGCGTGTCCGTCTGCACACGAAGTGGGGCTGCGGCCCGGCCACTGCAGCAGAGAAGGCAAGGCAGGGACGCCACAAGGATGGGGGAGAAAGGTTTCATTTTGCCACACGTCAGGCGGTGAAGGATGAAACAGACTCGTCCTAGGAAGAGTTCCAGGAAGAGTCCAGCAGGCAAGTGCAGAGACCTAATGGCTGAGGAGGGCGGGTGAGTGCCCAGACACGACACCCTGGGACAGGAGAAGCTGGGCGCCGTGGGACTCAGACGCACCAGCAACCATGGCTCCGTGTATATCCTGGGCCTCCGCCTCCCTAGCCCCCACCCCCCTTCCCTGCCACGTTCCCTGGGCAGACAGCAGGGGGCGACAAGGGTCCTCCCAGGTCAAGCCCCGCTGAACCAGGAGGCCTGGGCAGAGCCCAGGGTCACATTCCTAACCCTGGCGGGACTCAGAGATGTGGCTCCTAAGCACCAGTCTTCCCAGACTACAAGTCTGGGCTATAGCAGCTCAGGACCCAGGAGGAAATGACTGTGGCTGGGGGGCTGTGTGCATGATGCGGGGCAGGGAGCCCAAAGAAGCAGAGGCAATCAGATGGACTGCTGGGGCCGGGGCTGGGGACTGATGGCTGGGACGAAGAATGCACTTGCTGCAGAAGCCCACACCGTGGGTAGGTGCGGCCCAGCGTCCAGCCACAGCACCGAGTCATTCAGAAGCCACCAGTGGGCACAGACCACACACGGAAGTGGCCTGCCCCTTCCTCCCTGAGCGGGCGCCAGGGTGAGAACCCACGTCTGCCCGCCCTTTAGCCTCGCCTCTCTCTCCTCACCCGATCCATCTTGAAATTCCGCCCCAGCACGTTTTTCTGATTGGCATCCACGCCGTCACAGCTGGTCAGAAACTCTGGGAGGAAGGCTGCAAAGAAGCCATCAAAGTCCACAGAGGCCATATTGTAAATGGCAATGCCGATCTCCTCCTGCAGCAGGTCATGGGACTTGTGCACCAGGACCTGCAGCAGCACGTTCACAAACTGGAACAGCATGGTGGTCCGGAAGATCTTCTGCAGACAGAGAGGGTGGGCTGAGCGATGGCCCAAGGGCTCACTCCGCCCCCAAGCCCGTCCACATGCCATCCCGTGGCCCACCCTGAGCCCCTGAGGCTGTCCCAGAAGGCTGGGACTCCTCCTGCCCCACTGCCCCCTCCTTCTGAGAGAGGGCACTGACCTTGTGGTATAGCTTCTGCTTGGTGTTGAGAGTTTCCAAGTAGAAGAGATTTTGTTTAAATAGGTGGATATCCGGCTGGAGAAAGGACTGTCCGAAAGCCTAGGGAATAAGACCACTGTGTTAGGAGCAGCATTCAAAGCACCTCAGACCTGGCCCTTCTGGGGCCCCCACCCCACACCCAAAGAACCAACACTCTGCTGGTTCCTCGGGCCCAGCGGCAGAACAAGGGTACCCACGGCCTTAATGCCTCCGATCAGACCTTGGAATGTTCCTGAGTCATCTTAGCTCTAAAGCCCTCCTCCACTGGGCCTTACTTCACACATCAATCTCACCTTGACCTTTTGTAATAAACATCTGGAACCCATTATGGATTCCACCTTTGAAGCTAGAAGCTACTCAAGTGACTAGTCAAATCTTCAGCAATCCCAGCAGACTCTGAAGCCTGCCTCCTGCCTTCCCTAGAGCCAACCTCTGTCAGCAGACCCCTGGGCCCTTCCCTCAAGAGACTCCACTCAGCTTCTGGGCAAGGGTGCCTCAGTGTGCTGCAGGCAGCCCCCCACCCTTGGCAGCACCGGACAAGGCAGAGAGATAGGCATGTATCCAGCACCCCACTGGCCAGCTGCTGGGCAGAAGCGAACTCGGTCTCACAAAACAGGCAGCTTCTCTCTACAGATGGAGACCAAAGCTCCAAGAACTTAACTACCTGCCCAGCTGCTCAGCGGCAGCACCACGCTCGGACTGGAGACTATGGCGCTTCCCCATACACCAGGGCACCAAACCAAGGGACAGCCAGCCGAGGGAGCAGGTGGAACCCTCACGGGCCCTTCCCGCGTGTCACCTGCATGATGGCGCTGAACTGAGGCTCGTTCTCCATTGGCTCCTCGGTGACACCCCGCTGGACGCTGGCCAGGACACTGGACTTAAAGAAGTGCCTCCAGTTGTGATGGAGCGTGCGGAAGAGCAGCTCGAACAGTTCCGCCTTCACGTCAGGGGAGGGGCGCTGCGGGGACACACAGACCTTCACAACGGCCCTTCCTGCAGCTCCAGAGCAACACAGACCAAGCAAGCCTGCGACTGGCACCAGCACGGCACGGCACGGCATCAGAGTCAGTGTCCCGCCCACGTGCTCAACTGGTCAGGTGCCCTCTCGCGGGCAGCTCTAACCAGGCATCCTCTCGAAAAGACACGAGGCCCAGGTTGGGGCCAAGGGACCCTGTGTTCTTTTACTTTTTTCTAACAATTTTTTTTCTTAAGGATTTTATTTTTATGTAATCTCTACCCCAACATGGCGCTCAAACTCACAACCCCGAGATCACGAGTCACATTGTTTTACCGACTGAGCCAGCCAGGAAAAAAAGGCTACCTATTGCAGAACAATCAGAAATATGGCTTTCCTATTTAGAAAGCAGCTGGTATGACCTGTCACGTCGTCATGTAGTTCCTTTTCCCAGAACAAAGAATGCTGTTCCCAGCTAACCTGTTGATCTTACGCAAAACAAGTAAGAAGCTTTAAAAGCAGTTCTGCCCTCTGTGGAACAGGAGTTTAAAGTGCACCTAGAGCCACGGAAAGCAGCGGCAGAGGACTCCAGTGGGAGGCAGCGGGTGGGACTGGCTGCTCCCTGGGCCTGTCTCCGCTGTCACCGGTAGCAGGATTCGGGGAGGAGGGGATGGAGGGAGGAAGGCTCAGCAGTATTTTCTAACTGAACCGAAAACCTCCAAGTCATTGGAGGGCAGGCCAGGTCACAATATTCTAGATGTCTCTGTAAAATTAAAACTGTAAGGCCCAGATAATATTTAATTCACTCTTGATTAAAATTAAATTGGGACCAGAGGGCACGAGCTCCCATGGCAGGAATCCTTACAGGACCCAAGCGTGTTTAATGATGCAAAGCAACTGACTTATTTAAGCCTTAGTTGGGGAATTACAATGATTAGCTCTTATTTAACTATCACATAAAATGTAGTTAAATCCACACCTATTCTGGATCATGTCATTCTGAATGCCTGTTTTCTACGGAGGAAGAATGTCCCTTTAACAATAAAACCTTTGCACGGATCCAAGAACTAGCCTTAGAGTCTTGAGATCAATGGACGTTCTTACTGGAAAGTACATGTGTTACAGTGTTCGCTGGAGAAAACCACGTATTCACCTAAAGTGAGTGTTTGCCAGGGCAGACTGATCTCCCTCACCAACCAGCCTTGCTGTGCTTTCACTAGACCAGCTCGGATTAATCCAACCAGAAAGACTGGACTGAAGGCATTCTTTCTTGGAAAAAATTATTTTTACAAGAAAAATAACAAATTAGCTTTAAAACACAATGCGTTTTCTTCACTACTTCATTTCCTCCCCAGGTGCAGACCGGAGGCAGCACCGGGGGCCAGGCCCCCCCATACCTCGGCAATGATGGGATACACCTGCTCCATGCAGAGGGAGATGATGCTGGGGAGGAAAGGCTTGAACACCTGGCCAGGCTCCTGGACCACCACCTGCAGGATCTTCAGGAACTTCTCCACCACCCGGCAGCCGGTGCTGCCTTCGTTGAGGATGCTGTCGGCCAACTGTTCTCTGCAGACAAGGGGAAACGCGTGGTAGCCAAGGAAGCGTTTCTCTGCGGGCCAGCATGAACACCAGCGCTTGTGGCAAGTGAAGAGAAGGAGCAGAAAGCCCCAGGCTCTGTAGCCGGGGCCCCCCTACTTCTCGCTTGGGAGTCTGGAAGCCACGGAGAGCAGGTGTGCGGTTACCTGGTAAACATGTTGAGGAAAGTCTGTATGATCTGCTCTGTGAAAGGCACGCCCATCTGTACTCTGAGGCCTCGAAACAGAGTGAGGAAGAAGCTCAGCATCTCGTCGGTCACATCTAAATGAAGGCGCAAAGCCGAAGGTCAGAAGCCGGCGCACGGGGTAAGCAGAAGCGGCGGCCCATGGCCGTCCTCTGACAAGCCGCACTACTATCTCGACCGAAGGCTTCCTGCTTGAAGAAGTTTCCCCAACGCCCCCGGAGCCCATGATGGAAAGTGGGAAACCATCAGGGACATGCCGGAAAAATAGCTCTGGAGTCGTGAACCTCTGGCTGACCACAGCTCACTAGAGGAAGGGAAGGTCACTGGGCAGCCATCCTTACCGGCCGGCACCCAGCGTCACTTTTCTCCCTCCGACCACTAATCCGGGCACTTGGGTCAGGGGTTAAGTGGCTGAAAGTGGGTAAGGTGGATAAGGAGGGTGTATTCAGGCTGAATGGCCCCGGCCCACGAAAAGGGATTAATCGCAGAAAATACTGGCTACAGATCTAAACCATCATCTTGTGCAGTGTGTTTTGGCTCTAACCTCACACACTCTGCTCACAAGAGGCAATGAGGGAGCGCGTGCTGATTGACAAGACTCGTGCAAGGGCTCTCAGGAGAGCCAGGCCACGTGCACCGGGAGAGCCTCTGTAGGTGACACTGACGGAGGGCGGGAACCGTATCAGCAAAAGCCACCCTGCCCTCTAAGGAAATAAGCAGCACTCATGGGAAAAAGCTCTTTCCTCTCCTGTACCATGACCCCATCGCCTCATCCTCGCACATTTTGCACTGGGAGAAGGCAAAGACTTAGAAGTGCACGAGGCAAGATGCCCCAAGTGATTCTGGGCCACACAACACAGGCGCAAGACCCAGGTGAGGGCTCCCGGGGTGGGGGCTTGACCCCAGACTCTCCATAACCAACCCCCACTCTGCCTTCAGTGTCAAGGCCCGCGCTACCCACTTGGGTGGGCTCTACAGAGCCCAGCAGTCACTCTGGGACTTGCGGGCACCCGCCACCACGGGGCCTGCCACCAGCTCCTACCTGACTGATGGATAAAAGCTGGAAAGAGGGCCAAGGAGACCTGCACGGATTCCTGCAGCGACTGGTAGCAGATCTGCCGGGACTTGGTGGACTCCCCAGAGATATTCTCCACGATGTCTTCCAAGACACTAAGTGTCTGGTGGATAATCACTTTGGCTGCAAATCAAGATTCAGTGTGTGTTAGGACTTGTCTGAGGATAAAGCAGGATAACGGGAAACATACGGGAAGGGGACATTTGCACAGGTGGTTTAGGGGACAGCTGCAGAAGTCTTGCTAAAAGAACATGGTCTCTCTTGATGGAGTGTCCTCTCTCTCTCTTTTCCTACATCCTTTTCTCTCTTCTTTTTCCCCTTTTTACCGCCAGGACTCCGCTGGTCTGCCTACTCAGGTTTTTTTTTTTTGCCTCTCTTCTGCTTCTGTCCACCAGAAAAAGTCCAGAGAGAGAGGAAGGTACAGTGCGGCCTCCAGTTAGATGACGGGTAAGAAAGTAAGCCTCACAAGGGGACTACCCCGGGCGAGAGTGGACATGTGCACATCAGACTCGCCATCAGTTCCAGGTCTACGGCTAGCGGGGCAGTCCGCACCGGCACCCAGCAGCACAGCTGCGGCTGCGGTTGCGCTTGGGAAGACGCCATCTGCACCCGGGGCCTGATGATACACGTACGATGATTATCATATGACTTTGTGTTATTAACCGCATCTACTCCTAACGAGACCCCGATGATGCCCCATGTAGCACCCCAAGAGAGCAGAGGCAGTGGTCGGCCAACAGCAGGAGCTCAAGACGACGCCGCAAGGGCCCGGCCCAGATGAGCCGCAGAGGAACGACAGGTGAGCACTAGATGGCCCTACAAGTGGGGCAGGACTCCCGTCAGGGCACTGGGGACAGCCAACAGCCCTAGCGCTGCAGGGCTGCTGGGAGGAGGACAAACAAGTTTGAGAATGTTTCCAGCAAAGTGCCTAGGATATCAGAAAGTTCCATACAGGGAAGCTGCCGTCCTTCTCCAGCACTGGTGGAGCTGCCTCTCACCCTCAGACACAGGGCTTGCCCCCAGCTGCCCCCAGCAGGCCCCCGTGGCTCAGCCTGAGCTTGCCACTCAGCCCTGGCAGAGCTCCACAGGTAGAACCAGAGGCTGAACCAGAGCTGGGCTGAGAGCTGGCCTCCAGCTGGCCATGCTTCTGGGGCCGCCCTGGCCCCCCATGCTCCTCAGCCTCTAGGGGGCTGAAGCAGCTTCCAGGGAAGGTACGGCAGAAAGAATCGATGCTCTGGAGGTAGATGCGATCAGGTTTGACTCCTGACTCCGCTGCGTTCTAAGTTGCAGTTCCTCTTCTGAAAATGTGGAGAGAGAGATGACCCCACCTCACTCAAAGGATTTTAAAATAATGGCTCATAGAGGCACCTGGGTGGCTGAGTGGGTTAAAGCCTCTGCCTTCGGCTCAGGTCATGGTCTCAGGGGTCTGGGATCAAGCCCCACACTGGGGGTCTCTGCTCAGCGTGGGGCCTCCTTCCCCCTCTCTCTCTGCCTGCCTCTCTGCCTACTTGTGATCTCTGTCAAATAAATAAATAAATCTTTAAAAATAAAATAATGGCTCACAACAGGCTGGTCTTCTAACAGCTGGTCACACGGATACTGGCACGTGAGCCAAAGACACGGCGTCCCACTCAAGGAGCCACTCACGCCCACTACTGCAAGCACAGAGACTTTAGCTAAGCCAGGACACCACACTTGGGTCAGAGGTTTCCCTAAGAATGCACAAGGCGCAGGGAAAGCAGTTTAGGGGGAAAGCTAAAAGGGTAAAGAGACCAAAATCTGACCTCTGGTGTATAAGGAAATTGAAACAAGAACCAAAATGCATTCACAGAAATGTACAAGAGGAAACTGAAAGCACCATTAAATACGTAATAGGAGAACAGGTCTATCACATGTACCCCCACTGGACAGGACGTTACCAGACCATTAAAAACAACACTTTCAAGAGCAAAGGGGCAATGTGGTGAAGAATCAGGATCCGGAGCCATTCAGACCCGGCTCTGACTCCTGACCGCACCACCTTCTCTCTGATTCTGAGCAACCTCCACCTGCCAAGCAGGGGACGAGGGGTGGGTGGGGACTTGACAGTGGAGAGACTAGCAGTGCTGCTGGAGCAGATGATCACCCCGAGCATGCCACAGGGGACGCACAGAAGCGGTGCGACAGAGAGTACACAACACTGCCCAGGCGGTATTCCTGCCCCAACGGCTGGAAACAATCAGAAGAGCTTCTGGGACGTTTTACGAGAATATGGTTTTGGACTCTGCAAAAACGTCAATGTCAGGTAAAACAAGAACCAGGAATGCTTTTCTGTATTAAAGGACTGGAAAGATGTAACCAGCAAAGAGAACACATGACCCCGGACTATATCTTGGATTTTTAAGAAGCAAACGAACATCTGTACAGAAAGTTCTCGGCCCAGTGCGGGTCCAGGGAACATGCCACAGATGTGAGCTCTGCCATTAAGTCTGTTCCCTGTGGAAATGGCTCCTCCTGTTCAGCAGATGGCCCCAGCATGGCACGGAGGGCAAGGGGGCAGCATCCGCTCTGCAGGGAAGCTGCGGCCACATACCCCGATGCTCTGGCCACTGAACTGTGAGCGAACATACAAAGGCCGCGTGTCACCTGCAGGCCGGTGCTTAGAGCCGCTGGGAGCGCCACTGCACCATCCCCTGCATCCCTGTCCCAGTGTAAGAACAGACTGTGGGGTGGCCCTCAGCAGCCCAAGGCCTCGAGTGACCAGAATTAACAAGCAGGATGTTGCCAACCCCTTAGCCCCAGGTGAACATGTAAGAGCAGCAAGAAATACATCTTTCCTGGATTAAGCCACTAAGATTTGGGGACTGTCTGTTACCACATAGCCTCTGCTGACTGATAATAAGTACGTGTAAGATAAAGGGAGAAAAGACCATCGAACTTTCTAAAGTGTGATTCCACACTAGCCCTATGTAACCCCTGGGCAAATCACGTTGTCTTACACTAGTTTCCTCCCGGACTAAATCAGGCAACAGCAACGGACTCATAGGCTCCTGTGAGAATTAAATGAATGACAGAACGCTCAACACTGAGACCCAAGACCAGACAAACACCGGACCGTGAAGGGCGGTGCCGGCACAGCAAGACGCAGAGATGGAGAGAAGATGGCCCAGGCAGGGGCCCGCACAGGGCGCCCTCGCTCACTCTGCCGCTCTCACGCACCCACAGAGCTACAGAAGACACTGAAACAGAGAAAAAGGAAGACAACAAGATGCTAAAATGGTTACTTCCTAAAACACTGAAACGAGAGATTTAGTTTTTCCCGTCTTCATAGTATTCTAATATTTTTGTACAGTGAGCACTTATTAATGTTCCCGATTCTAAAAATAATGTTCTTAACAAGAATGCTGAGTACTTATCACTATTTCTAACATTTCACAAAGTGTTTTTGTTGACATTCTATAAACAGTGTCTCCCAATGTTTCGGTACTTAGTGTGAAAATACTGTACTTTTATAGTATTTCTATAAGATTCCTAGAAATCTGATGCCTTCTACTTGAACTGAGTTTTCTTATCTTTTTCCTCTCTTTTGAATATAAACAATCAGACTTGAAGTGTCATTTGTGAAGATACCAAGTTTTTTCAAAGCCTCTGAAACACATGTTTTTAGAGAAAGGTTAAAAATAATTTCAGAAGACAGTACTTAAATCCATTTTTCCCAACATGCAAAGGTGAAGTGCTTTGATTGCTTATACAAGTATCTGAAACGGATCAATTAGTCACTGAAGATTGTTTATCCACGGAAGGCATCACCGATGGTTTGCTTATTTTTTACATTTTCACTAAGCGAAGGGGTGTCCTATACAGGAAACAGGTGCAGCTGACACGAGCACAGAACTCCACAGACAACCAGGACTCTACCACCTAATGCTGGCTCTCCCCAGCCAGCAGCTGTGCGACAACGGACAGGTGAATACTTCATCGGCCACAAAGGAAGACGGTGCCTGCCCTATCTCCCTGGCCATCCCTGCCTTGGGGACACTTACTGTCATCCAGTGGCATCTTCCTCTGCGGGGCGACAGCATTGGGTTTCAGGTTGCGATAGTCCCGCGAGAGTGCGGAGATGAGACTGGCGTGGTTGATGGAGCGCACAGGCCACTGCTGCTCGTTCTCGGGGAGGTTTGGCCATGGAAGCAGCAGGATATTGGAGAGGGCTCGGCACACCAACACCTGAGCCTGGAGGAGACCCACACGTCAAAGGGCGAAGAGCAACATGCAAGTGCACATGACACGACCTAGGCACCTGCCACACACACACACAGTTCTGACCTCCAGGCTCCTTTCTCACAGGCCGGCCTGGGGCTTTGGTCCCAGTCTAAGGTAATGGCGGGAGAAAATGAAACAGCGACACCTAGTCTGGGTCCAGCACACTCCTTGGCCAGCCCCAATAATCTTTCCTGGTGCCATCCCTTCCCCTCGGCACCAGAAGCATTACTATAGAGGGAGAAGTCACAGACACGGCAGACACTGGCCTTCGACACCCTCTGAGACGCTGCTCAGAATAGGGCTGAGAGCGCGAGGCCGCAAGAGCAGCTCTCACAGTCCCTGTGCCCTCGGCGCTGGGTCGGAAGCAGCACGTTGACAGCCAGGTGCTCTCAAGGAACTGCTTTGACTGCCCTGACACCACCTCTGTTTTGTTTGTTTTTAAACTTCTAGTCTGAGCCTCCTGAAGGATTTTATGAAAATCGTTGACTGGATGGAGTATCTCTACCTCAAGAAAATACAACAGAAACAGACTATTTGTAAACCAAAAGGAGTGCAAGGGGCCTCTGACAACACCAGCCACATGGCCAGCTCTCAAGGCAGCACCCCCGGCTGCCTCCTGGGAGGAACTGTTCATGTGTTCTGCACACCGTGCGGCCGCGTGGTAAGGGCCCATCGGGAGAGCACGGAGGCTGCCCCAAGTGCCACCTATGGAAGAAACCACCCCTGTCGGCGTGGCCTGTAAACTCCGAGTGCAAAAGAAGAGCCAGCCTCCTCCTCCTCGGCCTCCCCGAGTCTGAGCCACACGGCTCCAGGGCTGCTGCGGGTTGGCCCTGGGGTCTCACCTTATCGACAAGTCGCTGAGCAGAGGCATCGGTGATTCTGTTGAACACCTTTTGCACCGCGGGGATGCTGATCAGAAAGACAGGCCGCACGGTGGTGGCCAGGGACACCAGTAAGTGGCACGCAGACAGCAGCAACTTGTCCTGGACCTGGAGACAGAAGAGGACATACCGGCTCACTCGCTCTCCTGGGGGGCCGCTATTAGAAGAACTTTAATGAGGTAGCCGCAAGCCAGATACGGTGCTGGGAGCCATTATACCACCTAGGCTCTGCATCAAAGCTTCTAGGGATGATGGCCAGCAATGAGGCCCCCTCCTCTGTGCCACATCGCGGCTCCCAATGTCAAGATGGAAACAACCCCTTCTGGTTCCTCTTGGCCTTAGTCACCGAAACCTCTGGGCTCAGTCACTTGTCAGCTCTACAATCCCATGGCAAATCCCCTCGCATACCATTCAAACTACTCGGGATTGTTCATCTCACTCCAACCACGCCAACCTCTCTCTCCACTTGCCTTCCTGTACCCCACCAGTCATGCCAGGCTCTCCTGCTTCCTCCCTTCGGTGTGCCAATCAAAACCTTGGTTCAGGACCATCTGTCCTTTTCAAATTAGCAAAAGAGAAAACTACAGATAGGATCTAATGCTGGCAAGACTGGTGAAAAAAGGCACACTAAAGAGTCACGGGCATGCAGAACTATTTTGGAAAGAAGTATTAGAATTTCCTAGAACCATAAACTATCTCTAACCTTTAATCCCCCTTACTCTTAAAAAATCACCCAAAAGGATAAAGGTAAGCTCGGGAGTATATACATTTCAGAATTATCTAGGGTAACTTTTTTTCAAATGGAGGCAACTTTAAAGTCCAGCAATGGCTAGGTAAATTATAAATTATATACCCCCCCCTCATGGGACACTGTAACTCATTTACAAATTACAATTACAAACTCAACAAAAATTTATGGAAAACAATACACTGTGAAGAGCAGGGCAGAATGCTACCCGTGGTTAAAACTACAAAAAGACAAACAAACAATCTATATGTTACACAATATAAATCGGTGTCTTCTCGAAGGACAACTGAGTAGAATCTATCAAATTTACGTGGATCCACCTTTGACAGCAAATCCACTTCCCGGAATCCATCCTACAGGGATGTACACACCAAGAACTAACTTCCATCAACAGGAAAATTATAAAACATCCCACTCCAGAACGGCAGGGTTTCGGAGGAGGGAACCAAGGAGTATCACGACTTTCTGGTCTATAAATCTAAATGGTATTTTACATTCTCACAATGAGCATGTATTTATGTGGGACTTAGCTAAAAAAAATAAAGTTATATTTGAATTTATGTGGGCCACAGTTCAAAAGGAACATGATATGACACACTGCTCTACCACAGTGGTGAGAATTAAGGGTCTAATACCAAGCAAGATCTGGGTTCTCTAGTAAGTGCGTATTTGGACAGAAGGGCAAGGAGTCCGCT
Organism: Enhydra lutris kenyoni; assembly: GCF_002288905.1. Lineage (NCBI taxonomy): Eukaryota > Metazoa > Chordata > Mammalia > Carnivora > Mustelidae > Enhydra > Enhydra lutris. Next base: position 4,996,003 of record NW_019154174.1, read on the forward strand.
ACAAAGGGCAGCGCCCGCGGTTTCAGGACCTTGGTGCTGATCAGAGGTGTGACGGCATCCATGGTGGTGGAGATGAGCGTAACAAACTGTTGTGTGTTCTGCCGATGGGCTTCGCTGCAGTACTGCGCTAGCCAGTGCGAGTAAGCCTGAAGAGCGGCCAGCGACTGAGCGTGCCTGCGAAGGGGAGAGAAGATGCGATGTTAAAGGCCAAGGTCAAAATATGTTTGCATTAAAGGAAGAATCCCGCCCAGTGCATTTACTGTTTGAAGATACGTGTGATGGCACAGAAATCATTTACTTGCTCGGGTAGGACCTAAAAATGAAAACACCATCTAAACCTTGCCACCGCTGCCTCTAACACAGAAGGCAGTCAGCCCTCTAAGTAGCTGTGGCTCCTTTAGTGGAGAATGCACTTTAGAAACCAAGAGCCGGGGTCCTCAGGGGAATGTTCTTTCTGGGGTCTCACTGCTCCCAGGAACTTTTGGGGAACAGAGCTAGGACTCAGGCAAACCACATGGAAATCAAACTGAGCATCAACTCAGGAGGGCAAGCGGACCTCGAGGCAGGAAGAACACACGGCCACATAAATGTTAAACACCAATCTCATACAGTACAAAAACAACTAGACAAATTCAGACTTTTACGATTTTCTAAAATAAATAAATAAAGGTCTAAATGTCCAAAAATTCAGTTTCTCTTTCCCTCTCTTCCTCTCTCTTTCTCTCCCCGTCCCCTACCAACATGCACAATCTGGAGAGCTGGTCTAGATGACAGAAGGTAAATGTAACATGATTCGGCATTAGTTAGACCTTGGGTCAAAAAAAAAAAGATATAAAGGACATTTCTGAGATGACTGGGACAATCTGAGTAGGGAAAAATAATATAGATACACACACACATACACACACACACTCTTAAAAATGCTACATATTGGGGCGCCTGGGTGGCTCAGTGGGTTAAAGCCTCTGCCTTCGGCTCAGGTCATGATCCCAAGTTCTTGGGATCGAGCCCCGCATCGGGCTCTCTGCTCTGCGGGGAGCCTGCTTCCCCCTCTCTCTCTGCCTGCCTCTCTGCCTACTTGTGATCTGTCTGTCAAATAAATAAAATCTTAAAAAAAAAAAAAAATGCTACATATTGGGGCACCTGGGTGGCTCAGTTAGTTGAACGTCCCAAATCTTGGTTTCAGTTCAAGTCATGATCTCAAGGTCGTAAGATCCATCCCAGCACAGTACAGAGTCTGCTTAAGATTCTCTCCCTCTGAGGGGAGGGGGATGGGGGAATGGGTAAGCCAAGTGATGGGTATTAAGGAGGGCATGTATTGCATGGAGCACTGGGTGTTATATGCAAACAATGAATCTTAAGAACATCGTATCAAAAAAAACTAATGATGTACTGTATGGTGACTAACATAATAAAAAATTATTCAAAAAATTTTAAAAAAAGATTCTCTCCCTCTCCCTCCACTCATGTGTGCTCGCTCTCTACCTCAAATAAATAAAATCGGATGACTTTGTTCCTAGAGAAACATGCTGAAGGATTTATAGGTGAAGTGACATGTTGTCTGCAATTTACCTTCCAACAGTTCACCTAAAAAAATTAAAAAAGTATGTGTTCACATGTGAATACAAAAAGCGTAAGAAACAAAAGCCAATGGGGCAAAATACTCATAACTGATGAATCTAGTTTGAGTATGTAAGGGTGTTCATTCTATTTTTCCCCTTTACTACAGGTAGTAACTTTTTCAAGATGAGAAGTTAGGTAAGAAAAGGTATTAAGTACCTTAAAGTACAAAAATACAGGTAATTCATAGTGATCAAGTAGTTACTTTGTATTTTATATTTAGAATGCATTGATTGTTTTACCCTTCAAGCTTTGAGTACCAAAATTAAGAAAAGGACATCAGTGTGCCTTTGGGGTCTAGGAATTTCAGTCAATCTAACCAATTCACAGACCTCTGTAAGGCTGGAGAGAGGGGGCTCTGAAACTTCCTGAAACTGTGTGCAAGATGTTGTATTTATGAGCAAATTAGCATTTTTCTCGGCAGAAGCTTCACAGCTTTCTCTAAATTCTCAAAAAGGAAAGCTATATATATACATGCATATACATACACTCTTTAAAAAAAATCCTAAACCACTCCAGTAAATAAGACTCTATCATTTACCTAATTTGCAGCTCAAGAACTATCCAGAACAGGGGTTAGCAGACTTTTTCTGCCAACACCAGAGTATAAATATTTTGGGCTTTGCAGACCATACATACTCTCTCCGTCACAGCTACTCAACTCTGCCGCTGTGGCACAAAAGCAGTCACAGACGATGTGTAAAGAATGGGTGTGGCTGTGTTCCAGTAAAACTTGATTTACAAAAAGCTGGCAGTGGGCCCGATTTGGTACAGGCCATAGTCTGCCAACCTTTGCTCTGTTCTAGGGCAAGTCTGGGCACTGTGATCTCAGGGACATAGGCCCACCTCCAGTCCCCATTCCTCTAACCCTCCCACTTTCTTAATGGCTCTCCACTGTCCAAAAGGCTCCTCTGAGTGTGGTCCCTGAACGTCCTTCAAAATCACTCAAGTTCCCGCGTAACACACAAACACCCGAGGAGCCTCAGGCCACCCTGCTGTAGTCAGACTCTCCGAGTCACTCTCCATAGGCTACAGTTTCAGCCACTGGCCTACAGAACAAGACTTGAGGCCCTCAAGTTGTTTCCACTGTGGTCCTCCCATGCCTATCCGGCCTCCTCTCCCACCACACAAACTGCTCACCGCTCCCTGACTGTGGAACCCCGCAACACATCTGTGTCTGCGCTCCTGCCGCTCTTCCCTCCTGAGACGCCCACTCCACGCGCGCTGTTCTCGGCGGTCACCAGCTTGCTACATTCCACTTACTCCAGCCTCCCCTGCCCCCAGACAACCCTCTCTCCCTAGGTCTGGAGGAGGGAGTCTTTCTCTTCTTCACAGCAACCACCGCTGTTCCTTTTTATCTATAAACGGACTGGGACTAGAAGACTCGGTCTTTCCCAAGAATGCACCAGCAGCCCACTCTTACTTACACATCGATGAGATCAGGTTTCAGGACCGACGGCACAGCAGTCTCAATGTTGTACAATTTTATCTGAGATCCATAAAGAGTGACTTTGACCAACCTGTTGGCAAAGAAATCGGCAGGAAGAGACACTCAGCTTACAGACTATAACAGACAAAATGGACAAGGTAGCAACAAAGGTCCCAAGGACAGACATTTTTCCATCCAAATAAGAATCAAGACCAGACCTTCAATTTTATCCCAAAAATCTAATCTGAGATGTGCATAAAGGTTTATATAAAATACTAAGGCATGATTTACAGAGCCAAGAAATTCTGAACACAAAATAAATATCTAACAGGGAAATACAGTATAATATACACCATAAAAACAGTTAAAATCCAAGTATTTTATGTTGTGTATTTTACGACAAAAAATAAGAAAAAAGTAAATGTTTCACATGAATAGACATATGATAAAGAAAATAGAGCAAAATGTTCACTGTAGCATCTAAGTGATGGGTATATATGGGTGTTCGCTGCACAATTTTTCCAATTTTTCTGAAGATTAAAAAAATGTTCCTGTTAAAATATTTGAGGGAGGGGGCAGGGCATGAAGCAAAACTTTTTAGAACAAATTGAAGGGTTTTTAACTTCAAGCACAATCCTTTCAGAAGCAAGTTGCTGAGCCCACTGGCCGCCCACAGGCTCACTGCATACAAACAAGCCTTCAGTCCAGTAACCAAGAGCCAGCTTTCGGGGAAATGGAAACGCCTCTTTCACTGGAGACTGACGTTCCCTTCTGGGCAAAGGGAAGAATCCGGAGGCCCGGGGCAGCTCCGTCTGTGCCGGCTCTGTAACGAAGCTCTCTAACGGAGCAGGTCTGAGGCAGACACCAGGGAAGACAGAGGGCGTTCTCCGCCTGCGGTGCCCCAGGGCACAGCTTCTCAAGCTTAAACGACCCAAAGAACCCACAGGGGAGCTTGTTACTGTGCAGCTCCCGGGTCCGGCCCCACAGACGGACTCCGGGCAGTGAGGAGCAGCCAGCAAGTCTGCATCTGGCACTCCATGCCTGGGGACCACATTCTGAAAACCACTCCTCTCAGAAGGGAGTGGAAAGCAGGACCTGCCTAGAAAACCCCAAGCTTGAGTCCCAAAGCATGCAGGGCTGGGGAGCAATGGGGGTCAAAGAGCCAAGGGCTCTCAAGCGAAATTCTGGGAAGGGGCCGGCATGGTAACACAAGACACCCGTGCACCCAGCGTGTCATTCTGCAAACCACTCTCCGTTCTGTGCCCAGAGTACATCTCAGCCGTGCTGGATATACACACAGCGGGCAAGCACCGCCACGCGTCCCCTTTACCTTTTCATCCTATAAAACTCCACATCCACCTGCTTAAGAACAACTCCATCCCCCCTACCCCAAGCCTGGCCTGTCACTGCCCTTGCTCTCTGGTTCTGACTAGTGTCTGTATCTCCCGTGAGTGGAATCACACCGTGTTCAGCTTCACGTCTACAGCACCCTGAGTGCCGTTCCGCACTAAAAATGACTGCTGAACGCGTCTCCCGCCACTGCTGCACTTGGCAGCTTCGCCAGTAGGTCTGTCACATGCAGCCTGCAGGCGAGAAGCCGGCTCATCCCACTGGCCACGAAGGTCACGCAGCCCTAACGAGGAGCCTTCTCTCACACTCGATTCTAAACGAGGACAGAACAGCCAAGTATCTCTGAGTACTGGGCCTGCAAACCCAAGCAGTGCACAAAGAGGTACACCAAGGCAGGGAATCCGAAGTCTGAAAAAATGTGGTATCAGACAGGAAGAAAGACGCATCCCAAGCCTTGCCCAGGAAGGAGAGGAGGGGCGCTGGAGGTGGAAGCCCCGTGGTCCGAAGGAGCACAGCATGTGGACTCGGGAAGCTGGTCACAATCCAGGGTTCCCTCTTGTGAACCATGTGACCTGAAGCAACAAGGCACTCCCCATCTCGGGCCACGGCTGGCTCACAGATCACACGAACACCCCCATCCCTCAAAGTACAGAACAAAATAAAACGTGCAAGACCACTTTTTTGAAAATTTCCTATTACTGTGTGCTTTTACTATTATTAATCTGCCTTTTAAAGATTTACTTAAAACTCTTAGTTATCTGTGCTTTTAGGCGAAGAGTAACAGTTAAAGAAAACTCAGGTGTGCAAGTCACTAGGCTTGGGGCTCGGTTTTGCTCAGTGAGTTACCAATGATCCGGCTCCTGGGCCAATGACAGAGTCCGGTGACCTGACTTCGGCTGGACCCACATCCACCCAGTTTTGATCTAATCAGTCCACCAGCTACCTTGAAACAATCTGAGCCTCCTATCACACCGGAAGCACCTTTTTAAAGTTATTTATTTAAATTCAATTCCGTGAACATATAGTATTATCATTAGTTTCTGGGGCAAACAGCTGCATGACACCCACTCTCACTCCACCCCGTGCCTCCTTAACGTCCGTCACCCAGTTACTGTTCCCCCCACCACCCCACCCCTCCCGCAACCCGCAGTTTGTTTCCTAGAGTTAAGAGTCTCTTATGGTTTGCCTCCCCACTTCTGTTTTCATGTTATTTTTCCTTCACTTCCACCATGTTCATCGGTTTTGTTTCTTAAATTCCACACGAGATTGTACATTATTTGTCTTTCTCTGACTTATTTCACTTAGCATAATACTCTTTAGTTCCATCTACGCCATTGTAAATGGCAAGATTTATTCTTTTTGATGGCTGAGTCATATTCCTCTGTGTGTGTGTGTGTGTGTGTGTGTGTGCACGCGCGCGTGCGCACATGCATGTACACGTATACCACATCGTTATCCATTCGTCTGCCAAGTACCTGACTTAATATTTAAGCACATGGGTTTGTGAGAGGGGAGCGGGAGGCCTGGGCAGTGGGAAGTGGTCCTGAGCAAATGTCGCTGTACACCTGGGAGGGCCCCGAAGGGAGGGTAATGGAGAAGGCTGGTAGAGAGGTAGGGAACCACCTCTCGGGTCAGCTTTGACTCCTCAGGACTTAACAGGACTGGGAGAAGTCCCACCTCTGGCATCTGGCTACCTAGTTGGAAGAGGCTGAATGACCACTTATCTGTCCTTCGCCTGCCGGGCCTTTCCTACTGTCTCTTTACCGTGTGGGCTGAGACGTACGATTGACCTCACCTGGTTTCTTCTGAGACCAATCCTATCTTTTTACCTACAGACCCGTCTGCTATGTTCTGGGCACTGTGCTAAGTGCTTCCTCTCACTAATTCTCACAGTCAGCTGCAAGACAGCAGGTCCCTTCCACGTTACAGACAAAAGGCCTGGAGTTCTCAGAGGGTACGTGCTGCTCTGTGTGCACCACACACCTGGCCACACGCTGCCCTCACACAAGAAGGAACAACCGGGCTCTGAGGAAGGGAGGGCACCACGACGGAGCCACCACCTACCTCTCCACGACCGTGAGGGCATCGCTGAACCGCGCGGCGAACACATCTCCGATGAAGTACTCGGCCAGCCGGCCCACAGCCTGCAGGAGGGAGCTCAGGTCTCTCAGGGAGCAGTGCAGGCGCCGGCAGTCGTTCTCCGCTGTGATGTTCAACCTGTGTCCTGCAACACAACACCGCCAATGGGTTCCCGCGGGAAGGTGGCGCTGCAGTTACCGCTACAGCAAGAGCTCATCTGGGCAACTAGAGGGAGCAAAACCAACTGCCGAGGGGCGCCTAGGGAGCACAGTCAGTTAAGCGTCGGACTCCTGATTTCAGCTCAGGTCATGATCTCGGGATCATGAGATCGAGCCCCACATCAGGGTCTGCAGTCAGCGGGGAGTCTGCTTGAGACTCTCCCTCTCCCTCTGTTCCTCCCCCGACCAAACGTGTGTAAACTCGTACACTTTCTCTCTCCCTCTAAAATAAATAAATCTTAAAAACAAAAACAACTGTGAAACACAGCAACTTGCAGGCTGTTTCCCAGTAACAAGCCAGAACAGAGGGCCCTGCCTCCACCCAAACCCGCACACACAAGCATTGTAGGCCCAGAGAGAGCGAACAAGAGGGGCACACAGCCCACGGTGTGCAAACACGGACCTGATGTGATTCCTCTTGGGCCAGAGGTAGTGACACCACCAATCCTTCGCCCAAGGAAACAGGCGGGGCGGCGCAGTCACTTGCCGATACAGGTCATACTTCTGGGGTGGAACTGGTGTCCTAGACTGGCCACTACACCTGCAAAGCTGCCCACTTTCCACACCCGGGCTGACCATAGAATGCAGCCTCAGTGGGCAGACAGGCAGGATCCACCGCTCCGCAAAGAACAGGGTGGAGTCAGCACTCCACACCCCAGAAGGTCCGAAGAAGCATGGTCTGGGATAAAGGCACAGGGCCTGGAGTCCGAAGACACAGGGGCCCGAACACCTGCTGGCTCTGGGCCTCAGCCAGCCCTTCTGAGTCTCAGTTCCCTGTCTTTAAAAAGGAAAATAATGCTCCTATGGAATTCACTAGTGTACGGGCAAAGTCAGATGGCTTGCACAGGAAACCCTGTGAACTGTAAGGTGTAAAGCATCACTCAGTGTTTGTGTCACTATATATAACAAAGAGCATGTGGTTTTCTAAGACCTGAAACTTTCTTTTCAATGTAATTTCTTCACGCTGAGTGATAAAGGCACAAAGGTGAGGGACAAAAATACTTGCAATTCAGACACCTCCTTGCCCTGCAGACCCCTCCTCACAAAGGTCCACAAAAGACAGTGAGCATCGCTGGGCAGGGAGAACTCACTCTGCACTGGATCAAGTCCTGCACCCTCACGCTGTGGGAGAGAGGGCGAGCACCTGCAATGCCAGCGCTCCCAAAATACCAGCCCCCTCCCGCTGCCATGTCAGGAGTTTCCTCTCTGTGAGGAGAAAGAACTGGCTAAAGGCCACCCCCTCCTACGGCATTCCCCAAACATCTTCCCAGAACCCAGGCCTAAGCACACAGCTCCCCGTAAGCATGGTGCCAAACCACCTGGGGCTCCCTCCTGGCTCTGTGGGAGAACCTGAACCCCCCAGCATCCACTCCAGGGCTCTCACTGCCTCCTGCCATTCCTATTTCCCACCTGGACCCCCCGGGAACCCCCGGTGGCTGAGGTCCCCGCCTGGACTGCCCCCGGCATCCCTGGTCCCTCCTGCCTTGCGTACTCTCCCCACTCTCCAGACTCACCCAAGTCCCTTCTGGGAGGCCTGCCCTCTGCACTGCCCAGCAGAAGGAAAAGGCTTCCCTCCCGTCCTGCATTCCCCGCCAGGGCACCTCGGCGCACACCGGGAGATACACTAAGGAGCCACACGTCTCCTCACAGACCATGAACTTCCACAAGGGGAAGGGCGGTGGCCAGGACCTGGCACAGGGCCAGGTAGAGAACAGGCAACCACAACGAATGACTGAATGAGATGCTACAGAACACAGAGCAAACCGAGTAGGACCAGGTGTGTCAGGTGCTTGAGTTCCTCATACAGCCCTCCACCCTCAGGAATGTTCCCTTGTTATTCTAAGGCCACTGTGGACAGGCACTGTGAAGCCGCAAACAACAAGCCTGAACACCTCAGAAGGTGGCCAGGAAGCGGCAAGTCTGAGGCCTCAGACCCTACACAGACTTCCAAGTGCTGAGGCTTGGAACAGAGCCTGGGACAGCCCCCGAGCGTGGACAGGAGTCTGGAAAAGGGTGTGGGTCACGTTCCAGGGAGCAAGAGGACAAAAGGAAGGGGCGATGCAGGGAAGGACCTTTTAGGGACAGAGCCAGTGACAAAGGCCAGCTTTTGCCTGCCCCCCAGTCGCCTGCTCCTCCACCCTGAACAGGGAGCAGTGCCTCAGGGAATAAATACCAAGTGGGGAATAAATACCAAGCGGGATTCCCAGCCCGCAGGCGGCCTTCCCCAGGCCCCAGGAGCGAGTGCCAAGGAAGGCGAGCCAGCTTCCCCCCACCCCCCCTCCCCGCCCCTCCGTCAGAACAAGAGCTATTTTTGGTCCTCCCCGCGCCCAGGCCCAGCAGGCTCCACTCTGCCCACCAATTCTCAACTTACCCACACCTGACCCTACAGCTACGTACCCTTAGGCTTCCCGAAGAACTAGGTGCTTGAAGAGCAGTTACACAAAATGTTTCCCTTTTAAAAACCAAACCAAAATACCACCCCCTAAATCAGGTTTCCACTGGAGTGGGTTCTCAGCAGTCATCCTAAGGGGTCTGCCCCCCGCCGTCCCCACCCCCTGCACCCACATGAATACACCTGAGGCAGGGCCTCTTCCCCGACGCCCCTCCAGGGAGTTTTGCCTCTTCAGTCAGCTTGGTCAGAAACACTGAGGGAAGAAGTAGTCTTCCCAGTTCCTTATGATCATCAGCGGTACCCCCCTGCCGAGGGGAGAACACAAAAGCAGCCTAAGCCTGCTGACCCACGCCAGTCTTGAGGAGAGGGTGAAATGCAGCCCTGGGTCCCTTCATTTCTTGTGTCACCCTCCTGCTGAGAATCCTTGCCATCCTGACCGGTCCCCTCTAACCCACCCCGAATCTGTCAAAGAGCAGTACTTAGAGTAGAAAACAGATTGGGACTGCCATGATTTTAAATGATTAGTCTGAACCATAAGAAATTGCTGATATTTGACCATTTCTGACCGACCAACACTGCAATTCCATACAATTCAACTGAATACACATGTGCCATGTAAGGTTCACATTAATGCGAACTGTAGCTGCTTCCTTCCCGCTGCCTGCCAAGGCAGACACGTGCATAGGCAGGAAGTACCCCAAAGCAAAGTCGTCGCCCCCACCTCCAAACCCAGAACTCTCATACCACCGGAAGCACAAAATGTGGTAAGGAGCCAACCTCAACTCGAGGGGCAGGCCTGAGGGTCCACCAAGAAAGCTGTTCCCAACTACCCACATCTTCTGTTTGGCTAAGGCTTACATGTCCTCCTGACAGCAAAGAACATCCACAAAGGGGGACCCTCTGCTACACAGAGGTTTTCAAAAGAGAAAATCCTCTCCCCTAAAGCAAGTTACCCTGAAGCTGTCGAGATGCATTCTTTACCACGTCCAAAGGACAGCTTCCTGGCAAATCACATCTTAATGTTAACTAGAACTCCGTCTTCTCTTTGTTGGGGGGCTGGGGAGGTAGGGGTGTGAAAATCATTTGAGGAATTCCACTCTGAGAGAGCAAGTAGGTCATAAATAAACCCACGCAGAGCAAAGAATGTTTAGAGACACAACCACTGAAGACAGGACCTCTCAACCCAAGAACGGTGGGAACGACCAACAGGAGCAAAGGGGGAGCTCCCGGGGGCTACAGGGGAGCACAGCCACTGAGGTGCCATAGCAGCAACATGTCTTGCCTTGGACCTGATCACAGATGTGGAGGCAGAAGACTAGTAAGAGTCAACAGGAAGACTCCCATCGATATAGACTCCAGAGACCAAAGAATGAAAGGCTAGTGGGAAGCAGCACACAGGAACAGCGGGCCCACCCTGTCAGAGAAGACACCACGGTCTCTGGGAAGAGGCGGTAAGGCTGCTGACACGGCACGAGGGTTATGTCAGAGGGTGAATGGCCATGGGACCAGGGAACAAAATGTATTCAGAGTTTCCATTTTTTTAACAGGCCTTGCATTGGAAACTTGGCTTTGGAGCCACCAAGGGGTGGGGGAATGCTTCATCGTGGATAAGAAAACGTGTTTTAAAACGGGAAGTAAGTATTTTTTTGGCCTGAGAGGTTTTTGCCCCTGGAGTGTGCACCAAGGATCAGTGCTAGGGGTGAGATTTACAAACAATCTGGAAAAGCCAAGCACACTGTGAAATTACCAGCAAAGGGCTTTCGATGAGAACAGGTACGTGATATTGCACATAGGGAAAAATAAAACATTATCCTTCTCGGATGAGAAGTTATCAGTATGTCTCAGAAAAAGGACTTAAAAATCACTCAGACTTTTGTCCAAAGACAGACTCAATGCAACGTAAAGAAGGTAGAGACACCCTCGAAAAGGAACATGGGGTCAATGCAGGGAAGGAGGGGAGGGAGTGCTTGCTCAACCTTTTTAATGATCAAGAATAATGTCTCGAGGATGCCGAGTACATTCTAATTTGATGAGTGGCCCTGAGGAAGAGACCACCAGGGCACAATTTCTCCCCAAGAATGGATGCTAGAAACATCGGTAGCATTGGACCACGGTCAAAAGGATTTTTGTTAATGTTGACAGCATATTCTACAGGCATGTCTGCTTTGAAAAGTGGTCTTTTTAAAGTTCTAAGTTGTTCTTAGCCTATCTACAAACTTTGGGGCATGCCAAGTCCCATCGACCTCCTGGGGCCCAGTGGATTATTTAGAAGCTAATACAGTCATGGAAACAAACCGTCACAGGCCACCAAGAAGGGCAGCCTCAAAAAGAGCCTCTCGTGGAGGTCCTGCCATGAATAACAAGCTCGTCCAGGAGATGGTCTCTACCCTGGGCAGCTCTGTGCCAGGCTGAGACAACAGTTACACAACAGAGGGACCGGAGGCCAGGGCTGGGCACAACTCCCAGAGGGGGAACACTAAAGAAGAGCAGTGTGAAACCACCACCAGAGACGGGAGGGGCTGAGGGGCTGAGGGGCTGGGGGGCTGTGGGGCTGTGGGGCTGGGGTGAGCACAGGTGCATCTGCAAGCACAAGGGTAAGTTGCTGGGGTTTCTGGTGTTTTTGGCTAGCAAAATAGAAGTCAGGTTGGACTTAATTCAACCTTTTAATCGTTCCCTGTGACACCATCTTGGGACAAATAAACATCTCTGGACATTAATTTCCCATTCTGTGAAAAAGAAGCAACTGGTACTAATCCTCCCAGCTACAGGACAGGTGAGAGAGTTAAGGAGTGTAGGCAAATACTAAAGGGCCAGGCAGGTAATGCGCATTTAACAAATGGAAGCTATTACTGTCATCAACAAAACCCCAAAATGCCAAGAAGAAACCCCAAGCAGGCACAGCCAACAAAGGGCCACCCCAAGTCTTTCCGCGCAGCTATGGCCAGGCCTCCCGCGGGCCATCGACAAGAGGGCTGCGGATCGCTAGCTGTCAGCGTGCTCCACATGAGTCCACCTGCTCCGGAGCCGCTCCCATGTCCTGTTTCCAAACACCCAGGAACAAAGAGCACATGGCAGGGAAGCCCAAGGCCATTTTCCCTAGCATACTTGCTGGCTGACAAGACCTAAGGAAATATCCTAAGTGCTGGGCTTTTTGTGTTTTTTTGTTTTTTTCTCTTCAAAGTTCTCCCTCTTTGCTCCAATTAGCTGCCTCCCTCTCTCTCTCTCTCTCTGAAACAGCTCTCCAGAACGCACTGTCAGAGTCTCATCTTTTGCCTCCCCACAGGTCCTTCTTATCATATTCTTTAGAAAAGTTTTCCCTGTGCAGAAGTGGGGAGAGATAGAGCCACAAGGAGGTGGTAGTGGAGAAATCATGTTCCAACAGCAAAGACAGCAATAATGAAATATCAGCCCGATATTTTTTTAATGTTGGTTAAAGTGAGAAAATAAAAACCAGTTTACCTGACCCTGAAGTAACTATAAACTGCTGTAACCCCAGATAAACTTCTAAATTGTCCTGAAGAACTGGGAACTGAAAACAAAGAAACAAAGATTAAAAAAAAAAAAAAACATAAACGCAAATTTTAACAGCATTTTTAACATTAAAACATAAGTATCTATGGGGGGGTGGGCATCAGATAAAAGAAATTTCTCTGGGAACTTTTACAGGCAGCTAAGCTGAAGTGTCTCCATTCAGTGCCCTGCCCTCAACAATTTCTACAATTCACACCGCCAACTAACAGTTGGAGTAAGAAAGAAAACAACATTATCAGTTCGATACTCTTTTTCTAAACAAAGCAGTGGATGCTGGGTAGGACTATCAGAACTGTCATGTTCCTAAAAGAGGACGTCAAACCCCAAATGGTCTAGACCTTCTAGAGCTCAGAGACAGGGCCTATCTATATCCCTTCAATTCCAAGGGAAACTGTTCTGGAAAGAACTACCAGATATGCCTTATTAAAGTGCATAACAAAGTGAAAAGACAGGCCAAATTTTCTGGAAGTCAGATTCCCTTAGTCATTTAGTACACAGGACCTTCATAGCCAAAGCTCTATCTTTTCCTTCTAAAGCTGCTAACTCACCATTAAGATAAAGATCAGACTTTAATGTGACAGGTCCCTATGAAAGGCAGCTGGAAAACACAACAGCACTTTCTACAAGAGAACACAAGCCCCCCAGATCACCTCGCCCTTTGAAGGCTTAGGGAAATCTCCCCAAATAACAAGCACCACTTAGTGAATGAAAGCAGTCCTTACGCCCAAGAGTCTAGCACATAAATACAGGCAGAGTGCTAGCGATGAGCTTTACAAAGGCTCACTTTCCAGCAATGTAATCTTTGTAAGTCCTCTACGGGGCCTGGCCATTTCTGAGTTACTGATGCAGGCATGAAGGCAGACATTAGGAAAATTCCTATTACATCCAAGAGTTCAGGAAAGAAAAACAGCACTTCCAAAAGTTGATTTAAAATATTTGGGGAAAATGTTAACATTTGTTAAACTTAAGGGCTGGTTATGGTAATTACTATGTTCTTTAAAAATAAATAAGTAAAATTAAAAAAATATATATATATATACACACATACATATGTGTATATATATATATATATATATACACACAAAAAAAAGTATCAGTGAGCAAAAAAGCTTACTACTCATGCTACATGTGCAGGGAAAAACCTTAGGCTCCTCATCCCCCTCCGAGAGGTGAGTTACCAGTGTTGAGAAGGCGTGCGTGGGAAGGAGCTCCATCACCTTGGCCACCACCTCCAAGCTCTGGCGCAGGTAGCGCTGCCACTCTGTCTGCTGCTGCGGGGGAAACAGAGAAGGATTAGCTCTCCCGGGAAGGCAGAGTCTTGACATCTCCCCTGCCCCTTCATCTGTAACCTCAAGTCCACTCTCACACAGAGAATCTTGAAGAAATGGCAAATGATGGAACTGGGTTACTCAGTACTTTAAAAAGATCAACCTAGAGGGGTGCCTGGTGGCTCAGTGGATTAAGCCTCTCCCTTCAGCTCAGGTCATGATCTCAGGGTCCTGGGATGGAGCCCTGCATCGGGCTCTCTGCTGGGTGGGGAGTCTGCTTCTCCCTCTCTCTCTCCCTGCCTCTCTGCCTACCTGTAATCTATCTCTCTGTCAGATAAATAAATAAATAAATAATCTTTTAACAAAATTAAAAAAATAAAAAGATCAACCTAGAGTATTTTTTTTAATCCAATGAATTAACTTCATAAAAAGTTATTTCCTCAGAAAGCACATGACCCCCAGAGAATGGCCTAATTTTTCCCCTATGGTCAAAGGAATACAGATTTCAAAAAGCCACTTGTGAAGTGCTTGAGCCCCCCTTATGCCGTCCCAGCTATAGAAGTGTTCACGCATTCGTCACCTTCTGAGACAGTCCCTGACTACCTTCCTGTCAGTACAACGGACCACATCAGTGCCACTCAAAGTATCGCCCACAGGCAAGGCAGCATCTCTTGCAGGCTCGTAGAGAATGCAAATTCTGTGGCCCACCCCCAAATCAAAGTCTGCTTACCAAGCTGTCCCAGTGATTCTCACCCATGCTCAACCACGAGAAGCACTGTATGAAATCATACGGTTAACAAGAAGTGAAGCTCACATTTACCACACACACACAATGTGCCAGGCATGTAGCCAGTCCCTCCACAAGCTACCTTCATGTACCTGTCAGACACACTGCTCCCCTCTCGGGTGAGGAGAAAATTAAGGCTCAGAGAAATTAAAGGCCTAGACTTCTACCTCCTTGGGATCCAAGGCCTTTGGGCTCCAAGTACAAGGCTCTTTCTAAACCAAACATGGCCACCCCTCAAGGTCTCACCATGCCACCGTCATTGTTATTTGGAAAGACATACCAGTGACCTGAAAATTCTGAAGTGATGGTGGGTAAGAAAAAGGAACATGGGAATTGTGTCCTTCGACACATATTCTTGGATGGGCACACCAGCATCAATGAAGTCAAGACTGACTTTAAGACATGGATTTACAAAATACACTCAGAAGAGACTTCCTTTCGTTCTAGGCTTACCATTTAAGTCGTGCTTTATTTCCACCTGCATCCAGCTGGCTTTTGTTTGTTGCCCAAAGTTGGGGGCAGAGGTGCGGAGGCGAGGCAAGGGAACGAGAGGAATACAGAGCCCTTACTAAACCTCTTCTCACTGTGCATATGGCTTCTCTACTTACATCTCTAGTCCATACAGATAAAAATGCCTGCCAACTTCCTTTTACAACTACGGAACCACAAAAAACGAATAGGATATACAGCTGACCCTTGAACAACAGGGGTCTGAACTGCGCGGGTCCACTTATGTGGGATTTTTTCTCAATAAACACAGTACGGTACTAGAAATTCATTTTCTCTTATGACTTTTTTTTTTTTAAGATTTATTTATTTATTTGACAGAGAGAAAGAAAAGACAACAAGAGAGGAAATACAAACAGGGGGAGGGAGAAGCAGGCTTCCCGCCGAGCAGGGAGCCCGATGCGGGGCTCGATCCCAGAACCCTGAGATCATGACCTGAGCCGAAGGCAGCCACTTCATGACTGAGCCCCCCCAGGTGCCCCTCTCTTATGATTTTCTTAGTAACATTTTCTTTGGTCTAGCTTACTTTATTGTAAGAATACAGTAAAATACAAAACACGTGTTAATCAACCATTTGTTTATAAGACTTTCATTGAACAGTTAGGTTATCAGCAGCGAAGTCTGGGGGGCGTCCTAAGTTATACTCAGATTTCTGACTGTGCGGGTGGTCAGTGCCCCTAAGCCCCGCACTGTTCAAGATCAGCTGTAAAGTTCAAATGCACGACTCAAACTGTAAGACTACTCTGGCTCCAGAGCAGAGAGCTTACAGGTTCCGTCTCTGTCTGGACTCACACCAGAAACAACAACGACTAAGGTCGATGAGGACATGCTGCTTACATCGTCATCCAGAGTCTCGTCATCCAGCTCCTCCAGCTGGGCCTGGTTGTATCTGAACTGGATTCGATTCAACACCTCCGTGAGCAAAAGGACTAGTGCGTCTTCGTACCTACGTGGCAGAGAGAAATTCAACATCAGGTGACAGCAGGCTTTTAGCCTAGGATTTTGAAACGGCCTCCTGCACTCTGAGAAAGAACGACGTCCCTGCTGGATTACCACTTACAAGTAGCATGTGAATTAGATTTAGTTTGTGGGTTGACAAGTGTGTGTGTCAGAGTGGAATGGCAGCAAGGCTATTTCCTCATTTCGCCACGTGCCAGGCATCTTCCTGATGGACTGATGGGTCCATCTGCACTGATGGACTGAAGGATCTTTTTTTTTTTTAAAGTCAGCTCATGCCCAGCGTGGAGCTCAACGCAGGGCTCCATCTCATGGCCCTGAAATGAAGTTCCGAGCTGAGATCAAGAGTCGGACGCTTAACCGACTGAGCCACCCAGGTACCCCCCGACAACCACACTTCAAGTCTATCCTGCCTGATATTTGCCGTGCAACCCCCCAAATCTCTTTTGGTTACTGTCTGCATCGAAAAACTCTTACTTTCAACCTATTTGTGTCTCTGAAACAGAAGTGAGTCTCTTAGAGACATGTAGTTGGATCATGTTTTTTTAATCCATTCTGCCAATCACTGCCTCTTAAACTAGAGAAGTTAATTCTTCACATTTAATGTCATTACTGCTAAGGAAGGACTTCTGCCATTGTGCTACTTCTTCCCTCTAGGTCATGGCTTTCGTTCAACACCTCCATGACCACCTTCTTTCACGTTACAGACATCTAATGTGCCATTTTCATTCCCTTGTCACTCCTTTCACCATGCATTTGTGAGTCATTTTCTCCATGCCTGCCCTGGGGATTATAGGTAATTATATATAAATATCAAGTTATACTGATTTAATATAGGATTCAATAATTCAATCCTTTTAACATCTAAGAGAGATGGCTGGTATTACTGGTCTATTTCTGATGAGGAAGCCAGAGTTAAAAGAAGTTAAATAAACTAGCCAAGGTCACCAAGCTAGGTGATTTGAACCTGGGATTCCATAACTCAACATCCTATGCTCTCCCCCATAAACCACCAACAGTCTTTGGGCCTGCTCCAACCACTCCCCAAAACCTCATCTTTAGTCAGTTTTAAAGAACACTTAATACCTAAAGGAAGAACTGGAAAAAGCCTGGGGGAACCCTGCTTCTTTGACCTATATCTAAGAACTTCTTGAAGAAACATTTAAAGCTCCAGGCCTAGATATCTCCCATACGTGGTAAGAACCTACCTCAGAAGACACCAAGTTTCCTGCAGCAGGTACACCAAAAGGGCCAACAAGCCACTAATTTTCAAGGACAAACCAGCTGCTAAATCCCTGTCTGTCCCAGAACGTTTCAAAGATAGGTTTAGGGACTCCCCCTCCTCACAAAGCTGAGCATCCAGGCCAGGAACTCAGCACCACTCTATCCCACACTCTAGACTGGTGTGGCTGTGAGCACATAAAGCACCCTGGTCCTCCACCTCAGGGAGCCTCTGTGGCGTGGGCACTGTAGGAAGACCAAGGGGCAGAAGGGGCACAGGGACACCATTCTTCGTGTGGGCTCATCATCCTGGCTGTGTCGCCCCGGCCAACAATCATAATGGTTATAATGGTAATAAATGGTTCCACTTTCAGCTTCCCCATTCCTGGAACCAGCCTCGTGCACAGCCAGCCCGCACCCCCTCCTCTGCAGAGTGAGCTCCAGCTCCATGGGGCCCCTCCTCTGAGCTCCTGTGGCAGCTGGGTGCCACCCTCTCCTCAGAGAGCTGAGCTCCAGCTGCATGGGGTCCGGCCCTCTGATCTAGATTTCAGTAACTCTGCCTTGTTCCCTTGGACCCTCAGCCCTAGCAGTGGGGTTGCTTCCTATAGTTCTCATCTGCTTTACCTTGCTGTTTCCTTCTTGCTCTTCCAATCTTCCAACACCAATTTCACCACTTTCCTACACTGAATCCTTAAAATAATTAAGTCTGGTTTCCATCTTCTTAACAGGTCTCTACCTAATGCAGGTGAGTTCCAGCATAAGCTAACCAGAGCTAAAAGGTATCCAGTGCCAAGATCAAATACAGTCCGTCCCATCTAAGTCACAACCCCTGGACTGAGACTCTGTACAGAGGGTCTGCAGACTCCACCCCTCCCCACAGTGTTTGCAAATGACTTAACCTAGGCTAGACAGGCAACTGAGCATGGCCCAGAAATGAATGCTGGTGGCAAAAATCACTAATAACGTAGGCAGCATCTGTGGGGAAAATTGCCAATAGACTCAAAATCCCATTTCAGTAGACTTCAGAGAAAAAGGTAAGATCAAACACTTAAGCCTGGAGCTTATATCTGCCATTTGCTCAGATAAAAATTCCTAAAGTTAATTATAGAAATTTTATGCTATAAATTGCTATACTGAACCAAAACATTTTCACAGCTTTGCTAGGAAAGAAAATCCACTTCAGACCAGAGGGCAGATGAAACCTGTCATCTACAAATTGTCTTGCTGAGCTAAAAGAGAATGTAAAGACTTTGTATGCATAGGATAACCTTAAATTAGACCTAAAACCCAACTGGCAGTTAGCAACACTGGCGCAAAAAAAGCTTATCACATAGAAATTAAACCCAACTAGAAACCTGGCTAAAGCACACTTAGGTAGTACTTGCTCCCCCAAAGTGTCTGATGAGGGTAGGGAGAGCATATGGGTGTGGCAGACTCTGGTTGTCTACCCAATACCCATTCTTCTTTTCTCCCTCAGTTAGACAACCGGGCACTGAGGCCAACTGGAAGACTACATTTCCCAGCCTCCCTTGCCGATGGCAGTGGCTGAGGACATATTAAGAGAAGTCAGTAGGCAGAGCCTCTGGAAGAGCATCTTTTGTCCAAAATCTCCCCTTCTCATTTTTGCTATCTGAATCGTGGTGTGATGTCTGTAAATGCAGCATCCATCTCTGACCACAAAGTGACTGTGGAGATGGAAGCCATGCCCGAGGCTGGTAGAATAAACAGGTAAAAGGATCCAGAATACAAGTAAACATATAAAGAATGAGAAGGCACTGACCATTTATCAAGGGAAAGACAATCAACAGAAGCCAACCTAGAGATGCCAGCACACTGGAATTACCAAAGACTTTTAAAGCAGCTATTATGAGCATCCTCCATAAGGTTTTTCAGATAGAAGGTGCTAGGGACTGAATTGGGTCCACTTGCAATTATTATGTTGAAGCCCCAACACCCATGTAACTATATTTGGAGGTAAGGCCTGTAAAACAGCCAGTGGTATTCTGTTATGTGAGCTGATCAACAGAGTAGGTAAATGATCACAAGAAAGAAACCTGGAACTTAAAGAATGAAGGACAAAAGAAAGAGAACTGGCAAGTATCTGGGTAAATACCATTTCTCTAGTATTTTCCAGACTACTCCTCTCCTCCTAAGATCTTTAAAACGTTAATGATGGATGAAAGCAATAATAAAACATCTGATGGGGTTTTCCATGGATATAGATGTAAAATGTGGCAACCTCCATCAAAGAAGGGAGGACAAATGATGTATGTGGCAGCAAGGTTCCTACATACATTTGCAGTGGTGAAATGCTAATGTGAAAAGCAAATATACTGTAATATGAGAGCAAGCTCTAGAAATCGCAAAGAAATATTGTAAAACAATAAATACACTGAAAAGGGAAACTAAATTTGTGTGAAACTAACAAGAGTCCCAAAATAAATGAAGCAAAAATGATAGGGCTGAAAGGAGGCATGGATAAACCCACAATTATACACAGAGAGCTCGCCTCTCTCCTGGTCACGGACAGAGCATGACAGAGGACACACAGAACCCCACTGCCAACCTGACCTAACAGACATCTACCGAACACCCCATCCAACAACAGCAGAATACATGCTCTCGTCAACCACACTCTGAACAATCACCAAGAAGACTGTCATAAAACAAACCTTAGCAAATTAAAAAGATCTGAAACCACAGGAACTATGTCTGCAGATCATAGTAAACAGAAGATAGTAACAAGAAGATAGATGGGAAACCTCCAGATATTTGGAAGTTAAACAACAAAGAGAAAACCCCAAGAGAAATGAGAAAATCTCTTTGGCAAACAAGAAAAGGGAACATAGGACAATCTGATGGGCACGGCTAAAGCAGTAGTCAAAGGGCAATCTGCAGCACGACATGCTTGAACACGCAGTGGAGATAAACCTACAGGACCTGTGTGGCTGGAGCCACAAATGTGATTCCTGAGCACCCCAACATCTGAGTTAAATAAAATGGCAGCAACTGCACAGGTGTTTAGTAAATGACAAGTACAAATGAACAAAAAATGAATAAATGCACATGCAAGTAATGGACAAAAGTCCAAGTCAGGTGACTACAAAGTCTGGGGCAGGACCCTAGACCGCTTTTCTTAACTCAATGCAGTAACTGAGACCCCATTCACTTGCTCTCTGTGGCCGTCAACAGCATGAACAACAGCATGAATTCCTCCTCACAGGACCTAGAAAACTCCTGGAGCCCTGACACAAACCTAGTTATCACCTTTTATTAACTGTCTCAAAATGCCACGTGCCACAAAGGCACTTCCTTTTCGTTAAGCAGAAAAACCCACCCAGAAAGAGAGGGGAGCAGGTTCTCTCACGCTTGCCCATGTTTGTTTACAGTGCAGCCCAGTGTCACTCAGAAGCCCTGGCTGATCTGTGGCCGGGACTTGCCAGTACTCTCACGACAAAGGGGATCACAGGACATGACTCAGTAACTCTAGGTTGCTTAACTCCCTTCAGCTTTCCTCATCTTCCTGTAAAAATAAGTTTCTACACAGGTGGCTGCTCCCACCGTGACAAGCACAAAGAGAAGGGAAAGCGGGAAAGAGAACGAAGAGAACCAGCACTTATCCACTGCCGGCAGCCAGGGCACTGAACACGCTCCAGTTCACTTCCCTTTCTCAACAGCTTGTAAGCAGACACAACGCTCCCCGGAGTACAGCACAGGAAAAGGAGACTGAACCTCAGGCCTTTGCAAACCACCCCGTGCAAACGGCCAGTGTGGACCATGCACTCCAGCAGCAGCTCTGCTGGGTGTGCTGTGTTACCGAGCACATTCCTCTGACAGTGGGACATGAGCCCCAGCAGCTCTGATCAAGAAACTCGGGAGCATTCTCACTGAGTGAGGAACATGCAGCACTCCAATCCCCAAGCTCCTGGGCCCAAAAATAAATCCATGTACATTTGTGCTTCTAAATGAAGAGCTTACAAAGCCTACAACACTTTGTTGTGATGAATGATGCAAAACCAATAGACCACAAGGGACAGGAACTGAGCGCGGTCTCTAACTTAACCACACCCACGTTTCCCATTTAAGACACCAAGAAAACATTCTTGACTAGTTCCTGCAAGTTCATTTACTTCTGAAATTCCGGTTCAAGCCACAAATGTGATTCCAAAAGCACCTCACCTTCTTTCAGAGGAGTTTTATCAGCTGAAAAACATCTGATCGTACTTATGTGCTTTTTTAAAATGAGTGGGTCATTACCACGAGCCAAAGCTCTTCAACAGCCCTTCTGCGGAACTGCACATGTCTGACATATCACGGTCTCTTAGAACCTACAACAGTGGTTGCCACATTTCAAAACCTTCATCTAAGGACGTCAGCACACACCTGCACAAATGTATGTGTAAGAGGTGACAGGAAAAATACAGGTATTAAAATTCAACTCTTTTCTTTGTGCCCCTCAGGGGACTACCTTATACACCGTCTTTGGAGCCGCAAGCTACACCACCAGGCAGTGTCTGATCAATAAACAGTTCCCCGGGAGATGGTTACTATTCAATATACTATTCGAAAACCACAGACTAGCTTTGAAGGGTTGGGGTTTTTTGGTTTGTTTTTTCAAGGGCATAAAAGTGTTCTAAGCATACGTTTTAAAAAAAAAAGTCATTAAAAATCAGAAAGCCTCACTTAGGATGACGATTGAATGATCAATGAGAAAAATTCCTAAGGTTTAAAGCGGTCAGGCTTCATCCGCGACAACTGTGACATCAGAAGACAGATGCGTGGGCAAGCGGGTCAACTTGTGCAGGTGGAGGGCTCTATCACTTAACTCCACGGTCACCGGCATGGCTAAAGGGCAGCAGTGTCTTCTGCTACTTATTATCACAGTTGTGGTCATCACTGTGATCAATGACTGAGTGCCAAAATTAGGCTAACTACTGGCCCAGGGACTTTATATACACGATTTCCTTGAATCCTAACCATCCTGCAAGAGACATCAGTATGTGCATTTTGCAACAGGAAATGTGATCAGCATATAACCTGACCAAAAGTAACACTGCTCCCACGAAGCAGAAAAGGAATTTAAATTCTAAACCAGTGCTCTTTCTGTTGGTACAAAAATGTGCACAAGTGTATTTTAATGCTAATAATCTGCTAGCACATATTTTCTCAATGAAACCATATTCTCCACACCTAAAACACGTTTGTACTGTGCTTTAAAAAGCACCTGCATATTAATCATTTCCTCAGTTTATTCTTCCAACAAGCCTGAGAGATGAGAAATATCTACCACTAAATATAGCAAAATCAGGCACAGTCCCAGAACCAGAGTACAACCGTTCAGCATACAAAATAGAGAATAAGGCAGATGTACCTTTTCTTTGAGAATCTCATTCAAAAACACTATTACTTAGAGTTGGCAAATTCACCAAAACAGGATCTACTGTTGTGTAACGAAGTCTCAGATACATGACTGTGCTGCCCATAAAGCACATCTGACCTGACACCACAGCAACATGGAAGCTGTTGTGCAATCACAAAAATAACGGTTTGGGAACAAAAGTGCAACGTTTAAACTTGTTCAGAATTTTTAAAAACTCGTAAAACCTCAGCAATACAAAGGGTTTTAGAGGGTCAGTCTGACCTCTTCTCAGGTGGGGATTCGCCTTACCACCTCCGTCGAGCACACTTCTGGGGAAAGGCTGTTCACTATCCCACCACCAACCACGGATGCCACGGACTGAGCAAGTGTTCATAATGCGCCAAGCGTTCCCGATACATTAGTTCATTATTTCATTTCTGAAATAAGTAACTATAGGGTCCAGGAAATATACTTTCTGCCTGTAAGAAAAATGATCTTGATGCAGAGAAAGGGGAACCCTCCTAAACTGCTGGAGGGAATGCAAGCTGGTGCAGCCACTCCGGAAAACAGTGTGGAGATTCCTTAAGAAACTAAAAATAGAGCTACCCTATGACCCTGCAATTGCACTACTAGGTATTTACCCTGAAGATACATGTGTAGTGATCCAAAGGGGCACATGCACCCGAATGTTTATAGCAGCAATGAGATGTGGTATACAGATACAATGGAATACTATGCAGCCATCAAAAAGATGAAATCTTGCCATTTGCAATGATGTGGATAGAACTAGAAGGTACTATGCTGACCAAAATAAGTCAATCAGAGAAAGACAATTATCATATGATCTCCCTGATATGAGGACCTTGAGAGGCAGGGCGGAGGGTTGTGGGGGGTAGGGAAGGAAAAAATGAAACAAGATGGGATCGGGAGAGAGACAAACCATAAGAGATTCTTAACCTCACAAAACAAACTGAGGGCTGCTGGGGGGGAAGGAGGTAGGAATAGGGTGACTGGGTTATGGACATTGGGGAGGGTATGTGAAATGGTGAGCGCTGGGAAGTGTGTAAGCCTGACGATTCACAGACCTGTACCTCTGGGGCAAATAATACATTATATGTTAATAAAAATAATTAATAAAAAAAAAGAAAAATGATCTCGAGAAACACCTGAAGGGAAAAACATTTCCCCATTTACTCTTTTTAAAAAATACAATAAAAAGTACAAAAGTAATTTTTGTTGGACTATGGGATTATGGGTAACTTTTCTTTATATTTTCCTATCTTTTCCTACTTTTAAAAATACTTATTTTTCACAAGGCTTTATTACTTTATTTAGGAAGTTTTCAAACATATACAAAATGACCACGAATATAATGAACCTCAAGTTAGCATTAATAAAGGTCAACATCAATTATCAACACATGGCAACCCACTTTTCCCTCTATCCTCAGTGGATTACTTTAAAGCAAATCACAGATGTCTTATCATTTTATCCAATAAATATTTCAGTTTTTCATCTCTAAAATAAGGGCCATTTAAAAACAAACCCATGAAAACATTGTCACACCTAAAACATTAATAATACAAATTATTTTTTTAATCAGAAAAAAATGTTTTAAGAAAATAAGATATTTAAAGGGGAAAAAAAATATAAAATGCACAATGACATAACTACTAACCAGTTTCCGTGACCCAGTCTCACTGAAAAGGTCTTGCTGCATAGCTGCCCCTGCAGGCCACAAGAAAAACTGGCAAAACTGTCTATTTCTAGTTACCAGCGTTTCTGGGGTTTACCTGTTGAGAACCGCTTCCTTGTCTCCCAGACGGCTTTTAATTTTACTTGTCAGATAGTCCAAAAAGAGCGTCCAGATATCCAAGCAAGAGAAGTAACCTTCATGAGTAGGCTATGATGCAAAAGAAATCCAGACAATGAAATTACTTAATGCAACTGCTTCTTAGAAACACACCCACCGGTGCTTATTCCCACCAGAATGGTGCGACCATAAGCCTAGATTCCCTCCACTTCCTTGTAACCACAATTGGTATATTTTATTTTATTTAAAGACTTTATTTATTTATTTGACAGAGAGAGACACAGCAAGAGAGGGAACACAAGCAGGGGGAGTGGGAGAGGGAGAAGCAGGCTTCCCACTAAGCAGGGAGCCCAGTGCAAGGCTCAATCTCAGGACCCTGGGATCATGACCGGAGCCAAAGGCAGACACTTAATGACTGAGCCACCCAGGTGTCCCACAACTGGCATATTTTAGATGGTCTTCATGACTGAGCCCTAGTGATCCTAACAAGATAAGGGTGTCATAAACACATCATTAGGGAGAGACTATGCAGGACAAACTGAATTACAAAATAAGCCGAGCAGATGCCAATCTTTAAATGTGAGATTGATTGGGGTAGGGGTGGCTCTCAAAGATCATCCAATTCAAATCTGTTTTAGAGAAAAAGAAACTGAAATCCGGAGTCATTTTATTCAAGGTCAAGGGTAGAAGCAGGTCCCTTTACCCCTAGCCAATGCTCTTTCTACTATATACACCTACAAAACCAAACAAGTCAAGCAGAGAAAGACAATTATCTTATGGCTTCACTTATATGCAGAACATAAAGAATAGCATGGAAGACATTAGAAGGAAGGGGAAATGAAGGGGGGGGGGATCGGAGTGGGAGACGAACCATGAGACTATGAACTCCAGAAAACAAACAGGGTTTCAGAGGGCAAGAGGTAGGGGAATGGGTTAGCCCAGTGATGGGTATTAAGGAGGGCATGTATTGCATGGAGCACTGGGTATTCTATGCAAACAGTGAATCATGGAACACTACACCAAAAATTAATGAAGTACTGTATGATGACTAACGTAATTTAAAAAAAAAAACAAAACCCCAGTGGCTCCAAAGGTGCCAAGTTTACACATCCGAAGGTTAGGAAAGTAACATTTGCAGTCTTCCTACAGAACAGACTGAAAACGAGCTTCATTCTGACCCTCGGGCGTTATCTCTTTTGCAGAAGGAGCGGTGTCCAACAGGCTCATAGCAATCTCTAACCAGGTGTTGATAAAGACAAAGTGAGGAGGGAAGAAAAGAGTGAGTCTTTGCAAGGTCCTCATGCTCCAATTTTTTAAGAGCCTTGAGATTCTACTTCATGCAAAAATCCACTATGTTCTCCACAACCTAGTCCTTCTCACACATATTCGATTTCAACCTGTGACCCCCAATCCCTTCTATATCCACTCAAATTCTTGCTACCTCCAAGAGCTCTTTTGTTTTATTTGTGATTACTTCACTGAGCCCCATGTTTGCTGGCAGGATCAGACAGGAAAATAAATAATACCATCATCTTCTAGGATCAGTTTCCTTCCATTTCAGATCTACAAGGAAATCCAGAGGCTTACAAGGGTGTAAGTGGGATTTACGCATTGGGTGGTAGCATGAGGTGGAAGTTCTGTACCCAGGCTGAGTCCGAAACAGAAAAACTTAACTTTTTCGGGCGCAGACGCAGGCAGAGTCCAAACTCACAACCCATAGCGTCTCCCTGGAACTGGAATGCACAGCTTAATAAGGACCACTGACAGGGCCGTCCTCAGAAGACAAAATGACCATTTCCTGTCTCCACTTCATCCTCTGCAAAAGCCAGGATGTCCACAACACCAAAGGAGCCAGAAGAATAAGGGGAGAAAACAATAAGCCAGGTGGAAATAGTATGGGCGGCTTGTAGACAGGAGATGGAATCTTTCCTAGCTGCGGCTCGCTTAGCTTCCTGTAGGTCGCACACAGTTGTCCCTCCTTGATCTGAAAACACCCACCTCTCCCTCCACAGAACATAACTGATTATATGCATATGGAAGTGCTTTTGGGAAAAGTCACCACACAAACCCAAGTTTTATGATTATGTCAATTATTATATATTACATATATAAAATATATTATATACATATTATATACTACAATTATACACATCCTCCCCATGCCTCTGAATTGAGGATTTACCATGTGGCTCAAGACCAGAAAATCAGGTGGGCAGGTACACCCGCAGTAGGACCTGAAACATGTCCCCACCTGCAGGCCCCACTGTGAGGCCCTCGTGAGCTGCGCATAATCTCACCTTTGACAACTGCTGTGGGTACAGATGGTTAAGCTCATAAAGATGACAGGCTGGCTGCAATTTTGGAGTCATCCAACGTTTCAGAACCCTCACAGACCCATTTTAAAAATATATCTAGGGGCGCCTGGGTGGCTCAGAGGGTTAAGTCTCTGCCTTTGGCTCAGGTCACGGCCGCAAGGTCCTGGGATCAAGTCCCACATCGGGCTCTCTGCTCAGCAGGAAGCCTGCTTCCCCCTCTATTTCTGCCTGCTGCTCTGCCTACTTGTGATCTCTCTCTCTCTCTCTCTGTCAAATAAATAAATAAAATCTTAAAAAAAAAAAGTATCTGTACTCAGATTTATTTTTCACACTCCAGGGCTGACTGATCACTAAAGAGCCTGACAAGTTTCTTCAAGAATTTAGTGATCCTCCCTTCTCCAAGCACGTCACAGTGCATTGGTCTTTCTGATCAAAACAGCCCCAGAAAGTGGACAGGTGTTTTTCTTCTTCCCATTTTACAGATGAAGAAACAAAGACTCAGAAGCAAAGTCACCTACCCAAGGTGACAAGATAAGGAACAGAAAGAGAACTAGGATGTGGAACTTAAGCCTCCTGGTCCTGAGCCCTGTCCCCGGTGCCACACTACCCCAGGCACTGTTGTAAGAACGACAGGTAGGTACTCTGGCAGGTGAAAATGCAAGACCAAGAAGGACCTGGTGACAATGTGGTAAGAGATGGAGCAGGAAGACAGAAATCAGACACTTCTAGGGACACCTCAGCGAGGAGAGCAATGGTGGAGGCCAACGCCTGCCACGGCTGGAGGCGCTACGCAGGACACTTTGGTGAAAAAAATGTAGGAAAAGAAACAAGAGAGAGGAAAGAGTTAACGAAAGATACAAATACCATCTTTGTCTCATTATTATTCTTTCAGTGTACGGTAACCAGTACTAAAATTTCTTACGGATTCTTTACCCAACATGGGGCTCCCGGAACTCACAACCCTGAGATGAAGCGGCGGAGGCTCTACCGCTGATCCGGCCAGGCGCCCCTTAGGAATTTTAGAAACAAAAGGCAGAAACACTTGCGTACACTCATAAGCCTCTAGACAAGAGGAAAGAATGTGCTCCCACTCCACAGATAATTAAATTATGATAAATTAAGATCACACTGTTAATGAACAGATGAGAACTTAAAGCTCTAGCTTGAGAGCACGTCACTGCTGACTCTTAAATCTTATCCCAAAGAACTCCCCTGCTCCCACCAGCTCCTGGCCCTGGCGTGCACTCTGCCATCTTTTTTCACTCTGCCTTTACAGGCAAGGGCAGCCTAGCCTGCAGTGAACCGCACAGATCACCTTCCAGCTTCCTGCTCTTCTGCCCAGTGCTCAAATCTGCGTCTGCCTGGACCCCAAAGGACACTGACTCCCACAGCCTGGGAGCCTCTGCCCAGAAAGGAAGGTCCTCATACAGGAGGCCGAGAGAGAACAAGGGAGCTCACCTGACAATTACCTCAGTCAATGGAGGAAGAAAAAAGCCTGTTGTTTGCTTCATGACCATAGCCATTTCCTTTCCCAGTATATAAATATAACACATATAAATACATAATACCACTAGGAGTTCAACAGAAAACGAACACATGGGATTCTAGAGAGGGGACCACAGGTGATGAACACTGGGACAGACTGTGAAGGTGCCCACCACAGTCCGTCTCCTTAGGTGAGGAAACTAAATCTAAGGAAATTAAGAAGACTGATCCAAGGACACAGACCTCATAGAAATAACCAGAGCTCAAACACAGAACTATTTGTTGGGTTCAGGTCCAAAGAAGCAGGTGTAAGAGCTGCATACTTTAAAACTTCTATTAGGGGCCCCTGGCTGGCTCAGTCGGTTAGGCATCTGCCTTCGGCTCAGGTCATGATCTCAAGGTCCTGGGATCGAGCCCCACGTTGGGCTCCAGGCTCAGCGGGGAGCCTGCTTCTTCTCCCTCTGCCCCTCCCCCTGCTCATGCACACACACTTTCTCTGCCAATAAATAAATAAAATCTTAAAAAAAAACAAAACCACACTTTTATTTAGCTTTTTTCTATACTGCGTATAAAAGGCAGATAGAAAACTTCACACACAGAGCAAAAGAGCAAAACATTTTATTCCATTTTCCCAAATAAACCCCTTCTTCCTGACCTCTGCACTGGCTCCTCATCTCTTTCATCTGCTACACTTACTCTAAGGTGTCTACCAAATCCTTTCTTCCTGGCCCCCCGGATGCATTTCTCTGGATCCGTCTCAAATTGTTCCCACCTCGAGTGCTTCTGGCCTACCTCCTCACCCTTCCCCCATCTCGTCACCTCCTCCATTCCTTCTCAGGCCTGGTGAGCTCAGCGTGCTGCCATTCTAGCTCTGTGCCCACCAGCCCCTCTACCAGACATCTTGACACATCCTCAACCCAGGTCCTCCTCCACCTGCACCCTCCCCACTGCTCCCAGGAACAGGTCACCCTTACCCGCAGGGTGCTTAATTTTATGTGCCCCGAGGAAACCTAGCTCACCACTGTACCCTCAGCCACATACACACACCCCTCCCAGCCTAGGCCCGTGTCTCTATTCCAGCCTCATTTAAGCTACAACATTAGTGGTTTCAACTACCAAAACGGGTGCCTGAGTGGCTCAGTCATTAAGGGTCTGCCTTCGGCTCAGGTCACGATCCCGGGGTCCTGGGGTCGAGCCCCACATCAGGTTCCCTGCTCAATGGGAAGTCTGCTTCTCCCTCTCCCACTCCCCCTGCTTATATTCTCTCTCTCTTGCCGTGTCTCTCTCTGTCAAATAAATAAACAAAACCTTAAAAAATAAAATAAAAAAATAAACTACCCAAACCGTCTACTTATAAAATCACATGCCCTCACTGACCCAGTAATGTCATCACTAGGATACACCAACAGAAAGAGCTTCATGGAGAAGGACACCCAAAAGCATGCATGAGAACGTCCACAGCAACACCACTCATGATCACCAAAAACCCCAAAGCAGCCCAAATCAGCTGTGGAATGGACTTGCAGAAAATGACTTACTATAAAGCAATGAGGGCAAACTACGGCCCCACACAACACAGGCGGATCTCACCAGCGGACACTGACTGTAAAGGCCAGACAGAACAAATACATACTGGATACTTCTGTTTAGAAAAGAGCTCGAACAGGCAAAACGAATCTGGGACATGAAGGCAGAGTTGGATAACATATAGGGAGAAGTGAAGGGGAAGTGACTGGGACGGGATACGGGCGGTTGGGTGGGGGGGTGCTGGCTGGCAGTAATGTTCTATTTCTTGATTGAGGTGGTGGTGACATGGGTTTGTTTTTTGGGGAAAATTCATCAAGCTGTCCATGTATGATCTGTGCACTTCTCTGTGTGTGACACTTCAAGGAAAAAACCTTATTCGAGAGACACTCACAAAAGGATGAGCTCTGAGTGAGGTACAGAACTGCTGAATAGCTACACCGTACACTTCAAACTAATTAACGCTGTGCACAAAGTCTACTGGAATTAAGAAATAAATCACACATACACACACACGCACACACGTGCACATGCAGGATAGGGTATGACAAAAATGTCTGCAGCCCAACTGGCTGCACAAGTCTACGAACTGACTGAACATCTCTGAACTGTACAATTACAATGGGTGAATTTCATTAAGATGTAAATTTTACTGGGACGCCTGGGTGGCTCAGTTGGTTAAGCGGCTGCCTTCGGCTCAGGTCATGATCCCAGCGTCCCGGGATCGAGTCCCGCATCGGGCTCCTTGCTTGGCAGGGAGCCTGCTTCTCCCTCTGTCTCTGCCTGCCTCTCTGCCTACTTGCGATCTCTCTCTCTCTCTCTCTGACAAATAAATAAATAAAATCTTTAAAAAAAAAAAAAGATGTAAATTTTACTTCAATAAAGCTTTTAAAATACACACACACGCACACATATATATAAAAAGACACTGGGTCACAAAATGTAAACTCAATAAAGGCACAGACTTTGCTTGCGAGGGTTATGTGCCTAACCTACACAAGACAAGCTCGAAAAGTACCTGTTGAATGGGGGCAAAAATCGGATCCACCAAAACTTCACTCTTAAGAGCTTCACTACTTGTAATCTCCTTGTAGAAAGTTTTAGTGACAGTTACAGAACTAAAGGCCCTAATTTCAGACTATTTGCATCTTTTGCTTCTCCAGCAAAACGTGGTTAAGAATACAGACTCTATGAGTTCAAACCCTGACCCCACCACTTACTGATCATACGACCCTGAGCAAGTTACTCTTTGTGCCTCAGTTTCTTTATCTGGAAAATGGAGACAGTTAGTAATACCCACCTCAAAGCATTGTTAGAAAGGATACATGTGTCAATCTTCACAAGGTAAGCATCATACAAATGTCTGAGAAATAAAGAAGCTCTTTCCCCTGAAAGCAAGAGAGTAGACTTTGGGGGGGGGTGGGCAGGATAAGCCATTCTGGTGTTTTTACCTGATGAAACGTGTACTTGAACAGAAGCGTCAAGAACTCCACCACGGGGAACTGGGAGTAGGACTCGATTCTTCGCAGGTGGACACTCACAAAGAGCCTCAGGAAGTCAGTGAACTTCTCTACGTAGCTACGTAAGACAGGAAGACGAACGGTGACAATTGGAACCCCAGCCACCCCCTCAGAAGAAAATTCAAATTCAATCCAAATTTCTTTCAGTACAAAACTATACAGATTTAAAATAAAATTTCAGTTAAAAATATAAAGGCCTGCAACAATTACCTACAGGTCAGGCAACCCTTCATTCCATTACCACCTGAAACATAGCAGAAAAGCAACTTTAATCCTCAGACACTATCCATTAAGGCATCCTATAAACTAGCGCTCTTACAGTTTCTAACCCTTCAGGTTATGACCCAATTCAAGTGAAAGGAAACGGTACTAAAAAGTCGATGGACAGAGCGTGTGCATCATTTCAATGTGGCAAGTGTGGAAGGCTGGCTGGCTTTGCTAGGAGGCCAAAATATTAAAATGAATGAGCTAAGAACAAAAGCAAAATAGGAGTAGACCAAAGGCATGGCACCCAGGTAATGTATATTCAGGCTTACAACCTGATGCTTGTTCTTCCCCCAACCCTCCGGCTCCCAGTGGCTAATTAAACACAAGTCCATCCCAGTCCACTCTGAAAGTAATAGCAAAAATAAGGGAGGCGGGCTGCCCGAGCTGGACAGGCCTCGGGGACAACTGAGTCTGGTGCTTCATGGGGCAGATGAGGTCCAGGAAGATACAGTGACCCGCCCGAGGTTGCTGAGCCAGCTTACGGCAGAGTGGGACCCCCATCCACTCCCACACCAGTGCTCTTTCCTTTCACAGCACAGGGACTCCCCCGTTCATGTGTATTCACAGTGTCATTGCCCAGAGGAGTGCAGGTCGCAGCGGCAAGGATAAGAGACTGCTGTTACTGAATGCACAGCACACCGTCGCTCTCACGTTTCAGAAACTGTCACTGTAGGCCCCTCGATACCAAGAGGTGATTAGAACATGAGATGGACACACCTCCATAAATCCTATTTTGGAGACCAATAAACAAAGATAAAGATTCACTACAGGCCTTAGTCAAAAATTAATTATTGGCCACAGGCAATTCTGACACTCACCACTGCAAAAAGCTTTTTTCTTTTTTTTTTAAAGCAAGGATTATGCAATAATAAAGGTGGGAGAGCAAAAGACTACTCCTCGGAAGAGCAAATCGGCCCATAAATCCAACGTCCCCTCCCGTACTGTTCCTGGGACCCAGCACCCTGCAGGCGGCCCGCCCGCCTATCTGACCTCCTCACCTCCGCTAGGAGCTAACACGCGATGTGTAAGCTTCTTTGCAACTTAAAAAAACAAAAACGAAAACCATTCATTTGCTCGTAAGGAGAAAGGCGGTGTCTGTGGATCATGGGACCAAGGCCTTGAAGCACAGTCAGGCATCCAAATCAACAGTTTTCAGAGAGAGTCAGGTGCGAGGAGACTTCTCTCCATGCCTTGGCCCATGCATTCTCCAGAGGCGGCGCCTCCTGCCTCGCTCTCCTTGTCATGCCCTCTTCTGCCGTGGCTGTCCAGAGCCATTACCAGAAGACGCTCGATTCCCTGCTACCCATCAAGTAAAGGGAAGTCTTGGGGAAAGGGTGCACTGCCTCAATTTTAACCTCCAGCCCCATTTTTGATGCGTACAGACAAGGGCCGTTCGGAAGCAGACACTCTAGATTTACTTCACCTCATCTTCCTCCCCTTGCCCACCTTCTGGTACAGGTGCTAATGAGCAGTGGAAAGTTAGAAACAGACGCCAGAGGAGAAGAGGAGCAGAGGCCTTGGGTCGGAAGCGCCTAAACAGCTGAGAACGGACGTGGCTGTTTAGAACTAGCGCTCAGGGGCCCAAGAGCTGGGGAGCCAGCACACAGTACTGTTCAGGTCACCTTTCTGCTTCCGGGCACCTCTCAGCTTTCTCAGGGGTAAGAGGAAGCACAGGATTAAAACATAAAACCAAAAGCACAGAAGTTACACGTAACAAAAGTGTGACATTGACAACCCGAGACCACATTTCTCTACTGCCCGATGCAAGCCATCAAGAACATTGTGCTACAAGTAAAACTCAAAGTATTGGATACCTGACAGCTGGTGTGGGCAGCCGGACTTCCTGTTAACATATGAAAATACAGCCTTTCTCAACCAAAGCTAGAAAGGATTTAAAATTGTGTGTTTGCATACTGATGCCTTTGCATTCATAGAGAAAGCGATTATGAAATAATGAGAAATAAAATCAATTTATCACCATACGGGATCATGAGCTCTTTTGTGATTATACAAAGAAAATTTCACACAAAGCTTGTTTATAGGGAACCAAACCAAAAGAATCTTATGAATCCACGTTTTTAACTTTAGAAAACCCTTAATAAAATTGCTAAATTTAAAAAGCACTAAGGTGGTCTTTAATCACTTGACTTTATATTCTGCTATTTACTCTAAGAAAAAGGAAAATGCCTTAACTCTGTGTAGCTTAACAACAAAAAACAAGCCCAGGAAGATGGATTAAAACATGAGCAGCATTAGCTGCCCGGCAACCTATGAATATTTCCCAACTCAATACGATTTATCCACCTGGAGGTTTCTGAACAGTCAATATGATGCTTTTAATACAAGCTTCCAATTTCCCCTCTTTCTGGTACACAGTGGTAGCATCGCATCATTGAAAGCTGTAGGACAGACAAATGACATCATCCAGAGGATGACGCCTCGGGGAACCGTGATGGGTTATCTTTTGGAGTACATCGGAAAGAAAAGCAAGGTCATTTTCAGCTCCACTCAAGGGGAGGGAACGAAGAAACCCAAGTGTGTGCTACGTTAACACGTGCCCTTATTCACACCCCTCTCTGTGGATGCAAGTGTGCCACCTGCGGGAAGCTCCCAGTAACACCTCTCCTCTCTGCACCGCAAGATTTCACTTGGGAGAAGTCAAATAGTAAAAACTGATGGGCAACATCAAGTGAAAAGGGGGGATTAGAGCTCCTGTACCTCCATGGCCTCCTCTCATGTTCCTGGCTACGCACGAGCAGCAGACTTGGCTCCTGCGCCACCTGAGACCTGCAGGCGAATTGTGAGGATGGGGCGGGGTGGGGGGTGCGGAAGGGAGGACAGGAGGCAGAGGGGGGAAAAGACAACACACCTACACAGTTCACAGTCACCTTCCCAGCTCGTCTCATCCCCCTAGCCACCCTAGCCCTTCCGGCTAAGCTCAGACTTACTGGCAGACACCTACCTGTCCGTTCCTCGTCAGGAGCCCCACACTCTGAAACCAAAGAGGATTACAGACACTATGCAGCACAGCGCGACAAACAGTCGCGGCCCTTCTGAGGACACGGCCGACTCCACACTTGTTTTCATTACCTCTCATCGAGTTCTTCCAGCCTGCTCTTCACCGTGTGAGCATTGTTATCCTTGGTGATTTTCTGCAGGAGGTAGAAAGTCTGCTGGAACATACGTAGTAAATACTCCTCGAATTCCATAGGCACACAGTTCTTGGACATGAGTTCATTGATGCAGGACATGGCCAGGACCCCAAGCCGGCCGCGTTCCTGACCCAACACACAGTTCTGGCTGCTGCCGTTAACTGATGCCATCTTTCTGGCCCGGATGTCACAGCCAAAGCGCGCAAAGTGGAAGATGGTGGTTAGGAGGGATGGGGTGATGCTGGCAGACAGAGGAATCCAACTGAAGAGATGGGCCAGGCACTCCAAGGCCAGGGAACAGATATACTCACTCTCCGCATCAAGGATGGGGATTGGCTGATTCAACAGTTTGGCTGAACTAGGACTCTGCAACAGGTTACTCAGTAAGTCACCTGGAAATACAAAGAGCTCTTAACATACACACTATCGAGTTTCTTACAAACCAATTTACCTACAACAGAGAGAAAGCAAAAGCCATCTTTCGTTAAACTCCATATTAAAGAGATCCATAAAAATATAAAATAAAGCTACTCTTACTTCCCAGGGTTCAGTGAATTTTTCCTTTGGAGAATATATTTTTCATGAAAACATATAATTTGTTTATAAGCAGAATTCATCACAGTTCTTTTTTATTAATTTATCAGTGTAGGGCACCTGAGTGGCTCAGTCAGTTAAGCATCTGCCTTCAGCTCAGGTCATGATCCCAGGGTTCTGGGATTGAGTCCCACACCAGGCTCCCGGATCAGTGGGGAGTCTGCCTCTCCCCCTCCCATTCCCCCTGCTTGTGTTCCCTCTCTTGCTGAGTCTCTCCCTGTCAAATTAATTAATTAATTAATTAAGGAATAAAGAAGAAATGTAGGCCAAAAAACCCCACATACACAAAGGAGAAAAATCCACATTCAGACTTCCCCACAGCACACAAGAAGCCAGACAACAGTGGTACTGTGTCCACAAGTGCTGGGGCAGGAAAAACTTAACCCAAAGCTCTCCTTTGAGTACAAAGGAAGAGGACAATCTTCTCAAACACAGAAACTCAAATAATATATTGCCCACAAACTCTTCTTCCTTTTTAAAAGATTTTATTTACTCATGGGTGTGTGGGGGGGGGAAGCAGAGGAAGAAGCAGAATCCCCACTGAGCAGGGAGAGGGATCAGATTTGAGCCAAAGGCAGACACTTAACCAACTGGGCCACCCAGGTCCCCCACCCCCACCCCACAAACTCTTCTTAAGCAGGAGAGTGAATAGTGAAACCATGCAAATAAAGCAATAAATAAAAACGAAGAATTAAGGAATGGAGCAGCTGTGGCAAGGGGACTAGAGCAAGAACGGAATTAAATATAGAATGAAGACTAAACATATGGAGGAAATCTCAGAGGGTGTGCTAGCTGACTCTTCTTTCACAAGCAAGAAGTCTCAAAATATATGGGCTAGAATTAAAACATGTAGTAAGAAACTGGGGTTTTCATCTTCTTTTTCTTAATCCTAGAGATACCTTTTACAAACTAATATTCCTTGTGGAAAAAGCTATTCCTTTCATTTTAAAACTTCCCGTTAAATTCAAGTGAAACTACAATTTGTTTTTATTAAAAATAAAACGGAGAGCATCTGGCTGGCTCAGTCAGAAGAGTATGGGACTCTTGATCTCAGGGTCATGAGTTCAAGCCCCATGCTGGGTATAGAGATTACTTCAAAATAAAATCTCTAAAAAAACTAAAAATAAAAAAATAAAAATGGATATGATGCCACTTTGTCTTTTTATTTAGCTTACTCTCTCTGTAACTACGTATAAAGAGGCACCTGGAATGGTGTTATTTCTGGATGATGGAATACTGGCTACACTTATACACTGTATTTTGTGCTTTATAGCAGCAGTTCTCAAACATTTTGGCCCTAGAACCCCCTTTACACTCTTAAAACTTACTGAGTCTGCCAAAGAACTCTTCTTTATGCAGGTGATTTCTGTTCACATTTGTCACATAGAAATTAAAACTGAAGTTTCTGAATACTTCAAATTTTTAAATTTTCACTTAAACACATTACATGGTAGCATAAAATATTCTTAAATGAAGAAAATGCATTTTGCCGCCAAAAAAATAAGTGGGAAGAGTAGCACTGTTTGTACATTTTTGGAAATCTCTGTAATGTCTGTCTAGCTTAAAAGAAGACAGACTCTCTCATCTGCTTCAATCTGCAGCAATATGCTGTTCTCGCTGAAGTGTATGAAGACAACAGCTTCACGCAGATATGAAACTGACAAGGATGGAAGCGCTTCTGTGGCCTTCCTAGGTGACTGCAGCTGTTCCTTAATATGATATAAAAATTCTACTAGTAGTCATCTCTTAAAGGTTAATTGCAATGTGGAATCTGAATGAGTTTTATTCAGTATACTCATGAGAGAAGGAGCAAAAATGACAAACAACGTCCTAGTATTTTTATGGACATGTATTTGACCTTTGGGACCCCTGAAAGGGCTTGCGGGACCTCCAGGGCCCCCAGATCTATCGAGAACTCCTGCCTTACATGATGAACACCAACAGATTAGTTAACCTTTCTCAGCTTCATCTCCTCGGCCATTAAAATGAGGATTTGCGATTTATTAATAAGGGGTTTAATTTCTACCGTTAAAAGTAAATTAGAAAGCTGTCCCCTGGCATCTTATGAGGTGTTTCCTGGCTTCTGTTCTGAAAGAGCTACATTTTTTTTAAAAGATTTTATTTATTTATTTATTTGAGAGGAAGAGCAGAGTGAAGCTTCAAGCAGACTCCCCACTGAGCACAGAAGAGCTCACATGGGCTCAATCCCACAGCCCCATGAAATCATGACCTGAGCCGAGTCAGACACATAACCGACAGAGCCCCCAAGTGCCCTGAAGGAGCTGATTTAATACTGGATGAGACTCATCATGATCTCAGCTACCCACGCTGATAATCAGAGAACCTAGTTTCAAAGAATAACACAAGAAGGATGTTCAAGTATAATCTGCACATAAATTATCCAGTTTGTTATGAGATTAATAAGATTTATTTTTTTTTAAGATTTTATTTATTTATTTGACAGAGAGATCACAAATAGGCAGAGGCAGACAGAGAGAGAAGAAGGGAAGGAGGCTCCCTGCTGAGCAGAGAGCCCAAGGCGGAGCTCAATCCCAGGACCCTGGAATCATGACCTGAGCCAAAGGCAGAGGCTTTAACCCACTGAGCCACCCAGGCGCCCCAATAAGGTTATCTTTACATGGCTATGGTGGCTGTCCACCTGAGTCATATGGAGTCATATGCAACTTTCTCTCATTCAACGGTAAGTGACGGTTTCTGGTACTGCTCTTCTCATCATTCATGAACCGGGGACCACTTACAGAAGATGACGGAGTCAGACAATTCACCACTACCCAACTAGAAGAATTATTGGGGTAGAGAATTAACCAGGATTAAATGGAGGCTTCAGCAAAGGAGAAACGACCAGACACCATCTCAGTATGATCTTCTATTAAACCTGGACATTTCTGGGCCCCGAGACCTATTTATAAAGTCTCTTCAACATTTTTAAGTAGAAATAAATTGTGGCTTTAAAAATGAAAACAAAACAAAAAAGTTGTCCCTACTCTTTAGCTCAGAAGAATTTTTCCAGAGTAGGATTGCTAAGGGGGGGTTGGAGGGGGGAAGCAAAACAACAATAATAATGTGGCGAACAGCTCTCGCCCGATATGCTATTACTTCACAGTGCTGCACTAAGCACTTTACATATTCTCACTTCATGCTCACCACTCTAAGGTAGGTATTATTACCCGCATTTAAAAATTGTTAGAGTAACTAAGATACAGACACATTAAGCATTTCCCCCATGTTCCTCAGCTAGTAAGTAGAGCTGAAACAGAAACCGAGGTCTGTCCCCTAAGCCTATGCTTCTTTCCAGAAAGCAGGTTAGCTAGAAAGACCATGCAGCCAGGAAAAGTGATCTGGAAGAGAGCTAATATTTAAATGCAGAAAAATATGCATGGTCCAAAGTCCTGAGTAAAACAGCCATGTAGGCCATGACCACAACTTCACAAAGATACAGACGGGCACAAGGACAAATACTGACCGGGGTGACGCAAACGTAAAAACTATTGAAGTGGATAAGATGACCTATTATTTTTCTCCCCTCAAAACAAGAATCTCTGAAGACTGTTCTCGAAGAAAATTATTTTACTCAACTTTAAATGTTCTAGTCTTTTAGTAGGTTACAAAAAGTTTTTCACAAATTTTATTTTAATCAAAGTGGGAAGGAATTCCCATAGAACAGAGCGACTCTGCTCCACGCTTCAGCTTTCCAGCACAAACCTGAGCAAGCTGGAACAAGCTACCTCTGCAGGAGGCCACCCCCGGATTATTAAGCCCGAGGACAACTTCAGCTGCTCTGAACTGGGCCAGGCTCCGGCGGAGTACGCAAGCCCTGCCAAGAGGTCGCGGACAACTCCGGTGCATTTACTCAACTGGAAGCCACCCAGACGGGTTAAGCATTTGTGCAAAGATCCCTTTGGCCTTTTGACTTTTTCAATTATTAAAATTTCATGTTTTCTATTCAGTTCTACATTTACAAACTGACATTTGGCCAGGATAATGACTTCTTCGTTGTCCTGCGTGTCGAGGGACACTTAGCAGCACCCATGGCTTCCACTTACGAGATGCCAGTAGTACCCTCTCCTGTCATTACGTTATCCAAATTATTTCTCCATGTCGCCAAATAGCCCCTACAGGGTAAAAATTGCCCCAAGTGACAACCAGGGATCTCACTGTAGCCTCAGTCCAGCAGAATGGGGAGAAACTCCATTCAAGGAGTCTGAGGGAACAATGAGCTCACGGGAGCGGAGTGGCCCTCCCCAGCCCCATTTTCCTACACATGGCTTATAAGGGGAAATGTGAAAAGATTTGCCAAGAGCATAAAGATCTGCAATCTGCAAAGTCCGGGAGAAAACAGAAAGGTATAAACTACTCTCCATCAATCAGCTCTCCAGAAACCTGCCAGTGCCAGGATACGTACAGACCTAAACTCGACAGAATGTGCCACGGAGTCAGGAAAGACAGCGTCTCGAGTTCTATCGCAGAAGAAGAGCAAACTCAGAATCTCAGTTATTTACACCATTTCGTTTTGTTCACTGATTCCTCCCTGCCCCTGCACTTGTCCAAGCAAAAAGAAGTGAGGACGAGAGGAGGCTAAGGAAGGAAGAGGGCCGAAGCTGCCCCCGTACAGCAGGAAGCCACAGCCCCAACATGCAGAGGGCATGGCCACGGCTTCCCCCATTCAGTCCTCAGAGGACCCCTCCTCTCCTTTCACAGCCCAGGAGGCCAGCGGTCAGGGAAGGCACAGAGAACACGTGGCAGAGCCAGGGCTCTAAACCAGGGGCAGGAGGAGGCAGGCAGATGCCGGGAGAGTGGTGGAGAAAGCAAACTTGGGGCGAAGGCCACGCACCTAGGCTCAGAAGGGTTTCCGTCCCTGCTCTGACACCAGCACTGGGACTCCGCCCCCCCATGAGCCCCAGTTTCCTAGTTTGTAAACGAAAGATAAAACCATCATCTATTTCACAGGATTCTGGTCTAGTGAGGCAAGTTTAAAAGATAAAGCAACAATTTGAGGAAGTATTCTGAGAAGCAGACCACAAGCGCACTTCAAAGCTTTTTCTACATCCAGAATGTTAGAGTGGCCGTTGCAGGGACTAGTTCCTCGGCTTTGTTCTTTGAAAGAGATCAGACCAAAAACGATGTTACCAGAAAGCATATGAGGAAAAAAACGCCATAAGCCACGGGGCTGCCAGAGAGCTGCATGGGGACTCGGGCAGAGCAGAGAGAGGCGGGCAGAGTGCCGGGGCAGGGGGGCGGACGAGTATCTGGTTTACTCACTGGGTTTCCTGTCCCCACTAAGATCTTCGTCCACAACAGTGAGCTCAGGGTCACTAGAGTTAAACAACCTCCTACAAGCTCTCCTGCTTCACTTTGCGACTTCAGTGCGCAGAGGAAGTTGAGCAAAACCATGAAAATAAATGTTAATTAAATCATCAGCACCGTCCAAATAATGGAACAGGACCTGAGAGCTTTGCTTGCAACTGTCAGGAAGAGAGAAAAGGCGCACCACGTGAACATGTAAGCCTACTGTTTTTTAAGGAGAAGTGCGCCAGCTTAAAAGCCTACTTCACTTCCCAGGCCCCCAACAGTCTCCATTTATTTTGCCTTTTCTCAAATACTAAAACTCAAGACTTGAAAAATGCTTTAATGGTGCCTAAGAGGCAATTTTCAAGAAGTACGAACCACACTTCCAGGTTTTGTTTGTATGGAAATGTCAAGTCTGTTCACACTGCGTTTCACCTCACCTCACCCACAAAACCTAAGCAGTGCAGAAGAGAGGCAGGCATCTATTCTGGATTTGTATTATCTGATCTTCCCCAACCTGGCCTCCATCAAAGCAGAAATGGAGTTTGCTCAGCACATGCAGCTGAACGAAGCCAACTAAACACGGCCTTCGGTACCAGCAAATGATCTCTGGGAAACAAGTTCAAACCGCGGTAACTCAACACTGGACGTTAAGCCAGTGTTCACTCACCTAAAACCAAATCCAATCCAACAGAACTACTCTTTGCAAACTGGTGTCTAAGCAAAATGACACATTTTAAGATCAACCAGACTGCAGGAGATTCCAGAGCCTGAGCTCATAAAAAAATCAAAGCTCTGCCTCATTTGTGATTTTTTTCTTTAATCATCAGGTATTGCAAAATGTAGAACTGCTAAGTCATCGCAAATATCCACGTTGAAAATGAAAGTCTGTTACCAAGTACAAATAATGTTCAAATCCCTGTCGGCTTTTAGTACACTCTCAAACTGAAAGTGTTGAATCTAACAAGTCTAACAAATGACTCTCTAACAGTTCTTAATCCAAGTACGGTAAGTGGAACCCGGAATAAATTAGTATACTATGAGCTGTCCTCAAAACGTCACGCTGTATTTTCAGCTCCACAGCAGCTCTGCAAGAATCTG
This sequence comes from Enhydra lutris kenyoni, assembly GCF_002288905.1. Taxonomy (NCBI): domain Eukaryota; kingdom Metazoa; phylum Chordata; class Mammalia; order Carnivora; family Mustelidae; genus Enhydra; species Enhydra lutris. The sequence goes on from NW_019154174.1 coordinate 5,037,799, forward strand.
AACTTCCGCTTGTTAACAACAGGCTACATGAAACAGCGCAGGCTTGGAGGTTTCTGATTTCAACAGCCCGTTTCCTGGGGTAAAGGAGAAAGATGGGGAAATCGTTCTCATCAGCCCCACCAACCTTTACAGGAGAGGAAGAAGTGTGTGCAACCCACAGGACATACTCTACTTGAAAAGCATCTGTGATCATTCAGTGTAAACACAAGCATTCAGAAACTAAAAGTGTCTGCTCAGACACAATTTCCTCTTTCTATCTATCCTTGAAAATAGCCATTTTTAGGCAAAATGCACTCTGACTTTTGAAAAGGGTATTACTGTAATTGTGGATAATGAGCCACCAGTAAACGACTTAGTGACCCTGCAAATATGCCCACGCTTGACCAAATTATTCGGAACTGATGTAAAGTCAATGCTGATTACTGCACGCTGATCTCATCTTCCCCGAGTCCCGTAGGGAAGAAGACCCTCCACACCCTCTCTTCCTCCCTGTCCCCGCTCCTCCTTCAGGAAGCCAACCAGCTCCTGCACAGCAGACCTGTCAAGCCCACAGGCACATGCCAACCCCAGCATGAGCAATACACCATGAAATCTGAGAAAAAAACAAGCCAGAAGGGACAGCCACCAGCTCTAAACTGAAGGGGATGGAGGTGGATGAAGACGATCAGGGGTGTCCTCTTTCTGACAGGTGAGGAAGAAACAACATGAGTTGTTCAAAGTGTATTAGAAAGCACAGGTACTTACAAAGAACTAAGCAGAGCTAGCTCCTCAGAACACATGGGCAGAAAGGCCGAAAATAGATCAAGGAAGAGTCAGCATCTGTATCTGGCATAGGTAGCAATCACTACCCCATCGAGACCCCAAACTGATTTTAAAAGAGGAACACCATCTGTGGTGGGCAGACCATACCACTTTCTCCTGAGGTCGGGGACGGCGGGGGGGTGGCAGCAGTGACGCTGTGTTTGTCCCATACGGTCTCCAAGATACCTATCAAGAAAGGAGAAACGGAGTTTAAGACAGAAATGAAGTCTAACCTATGAAAATCAGACTAAGAAAAACGATCTTGTATCTCTGATCAAACATCAGTATTTAAACATCCCTCTCTCCATCGTATGTCCAACTGGACATTCCTGGACACCACCACTGGGATGGTCCAAATCCCATTTATCATGCCCCAAATACGTGCCTCTACTCCTGCTACGCTCCTCACCCAGCCAACGGCTCCATCCCACAGGACCTCGGCCTCAGGCCTCTGCTGGCCCATCCGGCCTTGCCCCCACACAAGCTGCACACACTCAACTGTGTGCTACTCCTTTCACACCAACCTCTGCCCTGCTCTCCTCCTTCCCTCCAAACCTGACCTTCCCCCCAGACTGACAGCTGCTATCTGTCCCTCAGAGTTACACCCAGCTGTCATCTTTCCCAGAAAGTTCTGTCCGCTCAGTTCTGCCTGCCCTCTACTGTAACTCCTAACACACCCGTTTTAGCTGTCTGTCTTTCCCCCCAGCACCCCAGTACCCTAGTCCCCTCTAGTCCCCCATATTAGAGGCAGAGACTGCATTTTACTCCTCTCTGTATCTTTTTACAGAACCTACCACCTAAGATGATGGAGCGTAAATGCTTTTGAAAATAATGTGTTTTCAAAATATTTAGTATTATAATATAGGTGAACCTTGAAGTATCACACTATGAAAAAGAAGCCAGACACAAAAGGCCACATATTGTATGATTTTTTTTTTTTTTTTAAATGAAAAGGCCCAAGAGGAAAATCCATAGAGACAGAAAGATAAGTGGCTGCCAGGGGCTTGGGGGTGGAGGGGGAGGGTGGTAAGGAAAATGTTCTGGAATGAGATGGTATGATTGTTGTGCAACCTTATGAATATATTAAAGACCACCAAGTGGAACACTGTAAACAGGTGGATTTTGTGCGATGTGAACTAATCCCAATTTTAAACATTTGAATGTCTGCACAGTAGGACACAGAGGTATCAGACATGGTCCTCGAGTGCAGAAATATGACCTCTAGTTGGGGCATCAGAGAATGTGCTCTGAATGAAATGCTCTGAGGTATGGGCTCCCCCTAGGAATGTGGGGAAGGACAGGGGGCAAATGACAAGTTTACTTTTGATCAAGCATTCCTCACCGATTTTAAGTGCCCACTGCATGTCATGCGCTTCTGTAACCCCTAAAAAAGAAAAAAGTTCCTAGACATCCAAGAGGAAAGCCAGGCAGAGGAAGTGGAGATAAAAAGGCTTTTTCCACTACAACAACCCTTCAAGCAGCAAGCTTAGGCCCTCTTCCGCACTCAAGGGCCCCGGGCCCTGGGCTGCACCTGTGCCTCCTCAAGAGCAGCCCGGCCAGGTAGGGCCACCGCACTCCACCCTCACCCCACCTTCCGCCCCCTTCTGTGGTTTGCTTTTGCTTTCTGTTTAGCCCTACTCCCCACACGCCATCACGAGGCTCTGATAAAAACAGACAAGATGAGGGGCGCCTGAGTGGCTCAGTGGGTTAAGCCTCTGCCTTCGGCTCAGGTTGTGATCTCAGGGTCCTGGGATCGAGCCCTGCATCAGGCTCTCTGCTCAGCACGGAGCCTGCTTCCTCCTCTCTCTCTCTGCCTGCCTCTCTGCATACTTGTGGTCTCTGTCAAATAAATAAATAAAATCTTTAAAAAAACAAAAAACAAACAGACAAGATGATGAAGAAAACACTACTTAAAACTACAGGCTAACGCACCTCGTGCTGATGCTACACCTGGTCTTCCTTCATGGCACAAAATTTGTAACTTTCCCATCCTCCTCTCCTCTGGCTTCTTCTGATCTTAAATTCAAATCCTCTTTAATAAGGTGCTTGCCACCCACCTTCCTGAGAAGGCAGCGCTTGGCATTTCAATCACATCCCTGATGTGACTGGCGGGCCAATCCATAAAGACAGCAAAGGAAGGAGGTCACCAGCACGTTCAGAGGTCCTACCGCGGGCCGGACACCGCGCCCGGCACGGGCAGCCCACACCGTGTTCTGTTTTTCGGCTCCGCCACAGTCACAACGAGAGTGACTACTCGAGATGGCAGAGCGTCAGCGCCACACTGCTCACCTGTCAGCAGCCCGAGCACAGCCTGCACCTGGTCCAGCAGCAGCTTCCGCAGCTCCTCCTTCCGAGCCACGCTGAGGTCCTCACGGGGACAAGCCAGCTCTTCTGACGTCGTCTTCAACATGATCAGCCCGAGGGGGGTTGTCACGGGGGACTGGATCAACTGCAGGCAAAAGGAAGTTCTGAGCAGGCTGTCCAGCCGACGAGGGTACAGGAGGACAGGGGAAACAGTAAACCTAGTAGTCCCTCCATGGTAGAGCCTCGCCGACACAGGCCACATCACTCAGGGCTCTGCAGTCCATTTCAGTTCCTTCTGTAGCCATTCAAAGTGTCTTCTCATCTCAAAGGACTAAGGTTCTAACCATGAACATGATGCTCTTTTACACCTAACATGACAATTTTTTTACACATCTACCTTCCCAACAGAACCTTGGTCACTCTGCCCAGACTGATGTAATAGTGACAGAGAAATGTGTAAACCAATTTGCGATACCTCCATTTCCACGCTTTGCCTGCTTCATGGAAGTTTGAGATTAAGCATGTGGTAGAGCAGAAACATGCCTACACATCACTCACCCATGACTTCATCATCGACAACGGTTACGATTTTACAAATACCTATGTCGCACATTTTACTCTTTCTATCACCTGCACTATCCACTGTGCTCTAAGAGCTGCCTTAAGCAAGAGACAGAAAAAGGTACCCCTTCAACAGCATAACACTACTTAGATCTTTCTAATCAACTTCACAAAATTGAAAGCATTACTCACCAATCATTTTTCAGTTTCCAGAAATGGTAAAAGCAAGCTGCCACTAAAATTCTGTGGACTTACAGGCTACACTCTAAAAAAGGGCACACGGGGGCGCCTGGGTGGCTCAGTGGGTTAAAGCCTCTGCCTTCGGCTCAGGTCATGATCTCAAGGTCTGGGATCCCCGCATCGGGCTCTCTGCTCAGAGAGGAGCCTGCTTCCTCCTCTCTCTCTCTCTCTCTGCCTGCCTCTCTGCCTACTTGTGATCTCTGTCAAATAAATAAATGAAATCTTTTAAAAAGGGGGACGCCTGGGTGGCTCAGTTGGTTAAGCAGCTGCCTTCGGCTCAGGTCATGATCCCAGCGTCCTGGGATCGAGTCCCACATCGGGCTCCTTGCTTGGCGGGGAGCCTGCTTCTCCCTCTGCCTCTGCCTGCCATTCTGTCTGCCTGTGCTCGCTCTCTCTCTCCCTCTCTCTCTGACAAATAAATAAAAAAAATCTTTAAAAAATAAATAAATAAATAAATAAATAAAATAAAAAGGGCACACGACTGAAGGAACACTTGACCAACTTCTTTAACCAGAACGATAAATTGTTTGTTTATTCAATCTACAAAATGAGGGAGGCGGAGGGCACAGGGAACTGCAGCGGAACAGAACACCTCTCCTCCACTTGAAGCAGCACAGGGCACTTGCCTTTCTTTTGCAAACAGCTCTCCCTGCTACGGAGAGCTCAGGAGAGCTCATCCACAAGAGCAGGAAATGCCTTCACGGGCGGGAACTCAGGATAAATTCAACTGCCCTCAGGAGCAGCATGACGTGAAAACAGGGGCCACGGGAGGCGTGTTGAAAATGTTGTCTACTGCATCAACTCTCCTGAAGGCTACAACTGTAGACACAGCCTCCACGGGCTTTCTTGCCATCCTCTACAAGTCTGGGCTGCTTCTAACGTGAGAAGATGCAGGACGGAAAGAACAAGAAATCCCTGCAGCAACTTTTCTTTACCAAATAAAGAACTGACCCTTCACATGCATCTCTTTCCTTCCAGAGGCCTGTGGGTTACCAATTCATACTTTAGGGTGACGGCCGTTAAGGAGGAGGGCGCCTGCTGGGATGAGCACTGGGCGTTGTATGGAAGGAATAAACCACTGATTTCGATTCCTGAAACCAATCCTGCACGGTATGTTCACTAACTTGAACTTAAATAAAAATTTGAAAAAACAAAACAAAACAAAACTAATAAAACAAACAAATAAATAAAAGAGTTCCATTACTTCCCTCCCCCACCACCCCCTTCTTCTGCTTTTCTCCTCTACCTCTTTCATCTCTATTTTTCCCCAAAGCCCTCATTCTTACTCTCTCGGCTGGGAATGCCATATATTCCATTTGACAATACATTTCCCTGTAGATAGGAAAAGTTCTGTGCTCTGTAGGAAGTAAAAAATTCCTGTATTATGGAAAATGCAGCTGAAAGCCCTTTCTCTCATTTGGAAAAAAGGAAGATGACCAGGCAAAAAACCAACTGAAAATGAAACTTGTTCTTTACCTGAAAGAACAACTGGGTCAAATATTTTATTTTAGCTTTGTGTCCAGAAGACTTGTTAGTAAAATACTGTCTCCCTTTACCATCTTCATATGTATAATTTATGCTCGTAACATAGGTCGTTCTTGGGAATTTATTTTAACAGAGAATAAACACTTTTAGGTTGAAGTTCAGGTAGTGTGAGCTTCTGAAAAGGCTCAATGATTTTTACTACACCACCGTATCAGAAACGAAATGGCAATTATTTCTATGCTGCTTGCCCTTTAATTTTCTGGTCCCAAGCACAATGTGACCACAGGTCCAGCTTAGCAGATTTCAGGAATCTGAACAGACTCTAGAAAGGTATGATATTTGGTCTTCTGTTTTGGGGGGGAAGGGGAAGCAAAGGTCAGTTTCGACTTCAACTACTTCCTGCTCCAGTGGCTACAAAGGGTATAACCAATACACAGAACTACAAGTGTCCTTCTGGGGCCCAAAATCAACTCCCCTTGGCCTAGTATGTGGTCACAATGATGGCATAAATTGCATAGATGCCCAGCCAACCAACACAGAGTTAAAAACAAAAACAAACAACTCTGTATCCCATACAGCAAGCAGAACATGATGGAACTGAGTCAGAAAAAACCTTTCCAGATGGTTTATTTAAAGGATCGTCATATGGGGCACCTGGAAGGCTCAGATGGTTCAGTGACTGACACTTGGTCTCAGCTCAGGTCAGGTCTCAGCTCATCTCAGGGCTGTGAGTTCAAGCCCCACAATGAGCTTCCACAGGGCCTACTTAAAAAAAGGCAGGGGGGAGGGCGAAGGCGCCTGGGTGGCTCAGTGGGTTAAGCCTCTGCCTTAGGCTCGGGTTATGATCTCAGGGTCCTGGGATTGAGCCCCGCATCAGGCTCTCCACTCAGCATGGAGTCTGCTTCCCCCTCTCTCTCTCTGCCTGCCTCTCTGCCTACTTGTGATCTCTCTCTGTCAAATAAATAAATAAAATCTTTTTTTTTTTTTTAAAGATTTTATTTACTTATTTGACAGAGAGAGATCACAAGTAGGCAGAGGGGCAGGCAGAGAGAGAGGGGGAAGCAGAGAGAGAGGGGGAAGCAGGCTCCCCGCTGAGCAGAGAGCCCGATGCGGGGCTCGATCCCAGGACCCTGAGATCATGACCTGAGCCGAAGGCAGCGGCTTAACCCACTGAGCCACCCAGGCGCCCCTAAATAAATAAAATCTTAAAAAAAACTTTAAATTTTTTAAAAATAATAAATTTAAAAAAAAAAAAAAAAAAGACTAGGATGGTGAAATTGACTCCAGAACTGGTTTGCTTTTGTTTGCCACTAAAGAAAAGTTTACTTTATCATCATCATCAGAAACATCATCAACTGGAGATGTCTGGGTGGCTAAGTCAGTTAAGTGTCTGCCTTCAGCTCCGGTCATGATCTCAGGGGCCTGGGACAGGGCCTGCATCAGGCTTCCTGCTCAGTCAGGAGTCCGCCTGTCCCTTTGCCCCTTCCCCCTGCTCCTGCTTGCTCTCTCTCTCTCAAATAAATACATAAATAAATAAATACTTTTTTTTCTTTTTTTAATGTCAGAAACTGAGCACCATTATTCTTGACATTTTTTTATGTTGCTATTTATCTCATGGATAAATGAGGAGGGAATAATATGACAAAAAATATGACCAAAAGGATTTTAGAGATCACTTTGTTCAATCCTCGTTTCACAAAGGAGGAAACAGAGGTTCCCAAAGGGGCAGGAGTTGCTAAAATCAAAGATGATTTGTGACAAAAATGGACACAGACCCCAAACGCACATGCTCTCTCCAGTGCTCTTTCCACTGTGGAGTGTTTCAAAGTCACAAAGGCTACATGAGGTAAGCATGAAGGGTGGAAAGAGGGAAGTGGTGAACAGAGGAAGAAAACTAGCCCTTTTAAACTCCATGAGCACTTCACCTAAAAATGCTCTTCCAAATTGTCATTTGTTACCAGTAATTATACTTCAAGGGCAGACAGGAAATGTCTATTCTCCATCAAAGGAAGTGACCCCAGGTGGGTGGAAACGCGGCTCCTCCCCACCTGCTGCTGCTAGGACCACATGTCTCAGGCTCACATTCCACTGCTTCTTCTCAGGGGACATGCCACTAGCCCACCTAGGAATGCATTCCCACTCTAGGAGGGTGATGGAGAGTCACCACAACTGTCCTCATCCCAGAGTGAAGGGAAGTGTATCAGAGCGAGCCCTCACTTTAGGTCCTACCACTCTTGCTTCGCTAGCCTCCTTGCCATTCCTCAGGGTGTTTGCAACTGCTATTCCCTCTGCCGCAAATGCTGTTCCCCTAGATACCCACATAGCTCACTCCATCGCTTCCACCTAGATTTCTGCTCAAATGGCGGCTCCTCAAAAAAGCTTTCTATCATCATCCCAGCTACATGACACCCCCTAGCATTCTCTCTTTCTCCTTACTCTGGATTTAATTTTCTTCGTCTTACTTATAACTACCTATAAGCTTATTTATTGTTTATGGATGTCTGCCCACTGGGTATAAGTTCCACGAAGGCAGGGACACTGTTTTTGTTTCATTACTTTATCCCCACCAGATATCTAGCACATGGCTGGTATTCAACAAATACCTTACTGAATCAACGAATCTCCTTTGCAGTATCAACCCAAAAAAATCTCCAGATAAACGGATCACTATACAGAACCAAAACAAATTTTTTTTGAATGAAGAATTTTTGTGCCACTTTGAGGCAATCTGAGAGAAGGAATAAGGATACTATATTTTTTTCTTAGCTATCCCATCATTCAGATGCCTTGCAGAGAGAGCAGTCAGAATGTTAGAAAATGTCCTGAACCTATCTATAGTCACTGAGACACTGATTTTCAGAGACTTTTATTCCTATAAACTGTACATAATACCCATTTCCTGCATACCCACAACTATCTCAATAACATGAAACTGTTTCCAACATCAGTCAGGATTCAAATGAACAACAGCATCTTCTGCCTGGCTTTTAGGTCCCACCCTTACTCTGATGACTTCCAAATCCTGACCTGTGGCCAGACCTCTTTCCTGAGCCCCAGATCTACAGTTCTCAAAGTCTCACTAGATATCCAAAGAACACACAAACCATGAATGCGTTTTCTGCCAAACTGAACTCCCCGTCTTCTACCCAACTCCATTTCCTCTCCCTTCACCCCTGGCCTGGAAAATCGGCTACCAGAGCCAGAAACCCCCCTTCCCTCACCCCTACCACCCGGCACTGACCAAAGCCTCTTGACTGGGTCTCCTAAGTGCCCCATCTCCACCCTCCAGAAAGGCCTCAGGGCCAGGTCCTCCCTATCTCACTCACACTCAGGGCACTAGCCTTGCCCCTCTGCAATCTAGACTCCTACTGTTCCAGAGCTGTCTTTTCAGCACAAAAATGTGGCTGTGTGTTCTCCCCTCTACACACCTTTCATGAGCTCCCAAGGAAGGACTATGAATTACAAACTGAAGGCCCCTGCAAAATCAAGGCCCTTCCTGGCCGGGCCCCGGCCCATCAACCTGGCCACTTACTCCAGCACCCCACCGCCTCACACCTCACCCAACAATGCTGAAAACACGTCAGTTCCTAAAGGCTGAATGCTCTGCCGTCACTGCACTCCACACACACCTCCACACCATAATTAGCCACAGTGCTGGATAATTACTGTTTGCACAGCTAGTCCCCCCACCAAATTAAAACTATTGCTCACCCCTGTACCCCCACACCTGGAGCAGTACCTAACAGGTTTTCAAATTTTGCTGAATAAAATCTCACAAGAAGTTAACAAAGGGATTGGGTTCTCCCCCCTCTTTTGCCACTGCACAAAGGTACAACATGTCTCAAGAATGCAAAGTTAAGCGAATGAGTTCATGTATCCTACAATGAACTCTCTACTATGGTTCCAAAATGCTGATCTTAAAACTCATCTTCAAGAGAAGGAAATAACCACTTCTACAATCAAACAGTTTATGAGATGAGGTTTCCTTAGGTATATCCTTACCTGTAAAATGTTCGTAAAAAAGTCATGGTAGAACATGGGCCAATCTTGACGGCCAATATCAACAATAACTTTGCAGAGCTTGTTCCGGATAAAGTAAGGTAAGGTTTTGTGGTGAGCCAAAAGGAGTTTGGGCAGGCAGCTACGGATTTCCATCTTATCTTGAGATGGGACCCCAAGCCACATTTTATTGATCAGATTCTGAAACACAAATACACATCTTTGAAGTTAACCATCTCTACACAAAAGTAGCTGGTTTTCATCCAATGGTTAGCTACATCATCTCAAACAAAAAACCCTGCTTTTAAACAAAGGTTTAGGGCAAACTGGCAATAAGAGTACCAGGAACATTTAAACCCTGTAATACAACACTCTCATTCCTGGAAAGATGTGCTAAATAATTTCACAGAAACAAAGAGCTCCACATGCAAAACTTTCTATTATACATTGTCTCTAATGGCCACCAAAAATGACAAAAACAAGTGTAATATTCAAAATAGGAGAATGGCTTGGTGAATAATGGTATAACCACTTAGTGTTACGAGCTATATGATTATAACTAGGTTTTTTAAAATGGGCACAGAAAGACAAAATCTAGAAGACAGTTGAAATAAATGAAAATGTTGGTGGTTGGGATAATGGTATTATGGGTACCATCTCTCCTCCCAAAGTGTTTTTCTTTCATTATCTTTCTCTTTTAAATGACAACATGGAAGGAAAAGTTGCATATTAACACAAACAACCTACCTACCAACCCAGCCCCATCTCACCTTTCTGGGTTGGAAGATGGAAAGGTGCCCCAGGACAGTAGATATCCTGACAGAGACCGTGTGTGGGAGGAAGCCCCTGTGCTGAGCTACCATTCTTTCCCAGCCATCTGCACACTGAAGCTGAAGTCCAATGTCAACAACCTGGCACTGTGACCACAAAATACTTTTCCAAACAGCAGAAAGTTGTTTGACAACTTACCTCAAACACCGTTAAACTATACATCATGACATAGTCATTCCTGGTGCTGGAGAGGAAATAAAGGCAGAGTCTCCAAGCTCCTATTTGCTGGGCAAAGTTATCGAGAAGCTCCTCTAGAAAAGTTAAATAGCAACAAAAGAAGGCTATGAGGGACATGAAATCAACACAAGGCTAAGGTGTCTCATCAGGTTTTTTTTTTTTTTTAGGATTTTATTTATTTATTTGACAGACAGAGATCACAAGCAAGCAGAGAGACAGGCAGAGAGAGAGGAGGAAGTAGGCTCCCTGCTGAGCAGAGAGCCTGATGTGGGGCTCAATCCCAGGACCCTGGGATCATGACCTGAGCCAAAGGCAGAGGCTTTAACCCACTGAGCCACCCAGGCGCCCCTGTCTCATTAGTTTTTAAACACATATTTCTCCATATCATGTGACTGACCCCAAAACACTAGAAAAATCCAGCCATGTATTCGAGGTAGAAAGGACAGACTGTACATTTTTCTGACTCTAACGTGACCACGAGCGTGGATAGTGTGTTTGGCCATCTACAGTCTAATACCCTATGGGTACTTGTTTAGGCAGAGAAACTTTCACTGTTAAAGTTCTTACTTAACCTGGGGCGCCTGGGTGGCTGAGGCAGTTAAGCATCCAGCTCTTGATTCTGGCTCAGGTCATGATCTCAGGGTTGTGAGATGGAACTCCATGTCAGGCTCTGCACTCGGAGTGGAGTCTGTTTAAGGTTCTGCCTCTCCCTCGCCCTCTGCCCCTACCTCCTCAAAAAAAAAAAAGTTCTTACTTAACCTAAGTATGGTCAGTTATAAAATACCACTTCAAAAAAAAAAAAAAAATCATTTCACCTTATGAATGATGGCTAATTATTAACTTGTTTCCTCTGGAGTACCGGCCATATATTCTTTAGGACTCACACTGTTCACACAAACATAAAATGATAGCTAGGGAAGCAGGACAAGAAAATATTAAGGATAACCTTATTAGTATAGGGCAAGGAAAATGCAAGAGAATTAAAGATGGGTAATTCTCTTTATTTGGTCTTCATTTGGTTTTATTTTAAAATACCACACCAAAAACAGTCTGTAAATCACAGTAGCAATCATGGGCTTGGAAGCTGCCAGAAGCAGCCCAGTCCACATCCAATCAGTTAGAAATGATTTCCTCCTCCTCAAACGGCTGGCAGCAACAGCCAGAACCCCAAGATAGCAAGCGCTAAGAATCTGTCACCATGTCTCTGGACACACTACCGCTTAGTCACCTTGACCTGCTGCTCTGGTCATGGAATACAACACAAAAGGGGTAAAAATTTTAAAAATCAAAATAAACATAAATTTAAGAGGATAAAAAAGTAATTAATTTAAAAATTAAAAAAAAAAATCTTTGTAAAAGAGTAAAAAGATAAAACATCAACAACCCCGGGGCGCCTGGGTGGCTCAGTGGGTTAAAGCCTCTGCCTTCAGCTAAGGTCATGATCTCAGGGTCCTGGGATCGAGCCCCACATCGGGCTCTCTGCTCAGAGTGGAGCCTGTTTCCTCCTCTCTCTCTGCCTGCTTCTCTGCCTACTTGTGATCTCTGTCAAATAAATAAAATCTTACAAAAACAAACAAACAAACAAAAAAAAACCTCGTCAACAACCCCAACAGATTCTAGGAAAAGCAGGAAGTACAGCAGCCCATTCTAATCCTAAAATCACTGCCCTGCTAGTACTCTACAGCCTCACTGAAAAATCCCACACAAGAAAGCTGATGGCCTACTCTTTCAACTAAGTAAAAGTCTGTAAGACTCCCAGAGCAGGAGTCGAACCAGAGAGAATGATTCTGGCCAGAACTCTGGGCTAGAGACTTTGCTGCTCGTTCAGAGTCTCATTCCAGGTGATCACTGCTCCTCTTTGAGGCTCCGGCTTCCTCCACTGTGAAAACGACCGGACTGTCCCCCGAGTTTCCCTGCAAACAGCTGTATCTCTAGAGCACTAACAACATGCCTTTGGTGGAGGGTGGATAGAGTCCCTGTAATAAAAGGCCTCCTTCCTTTCTCCCACCTCGCCACGAGAAAGCCTTCAGTTTACCCAAGATATCAAAAAAGAAGCCAGTGGTTCCAGCCCACACACTCAGACAAAGCCCCAAAGACTAGATACAAAGAGAACTGAACTGAGACACACCCACCATATAGAGCCAAGCACCCAGGGATCCCCGTTAGCCTGCATTTAAATTAGACATCTGTACTATCTGGTTATTTAATGCTATTTTAAATCAGATTAGAATACGATTTTAGTTCAGAGGTTCCACTTTTAATTCAGGAACACTGAAAGTGAGCAATAGCTGCTTTGCAAACCAAAAAATTAAGAGAAAAACCAAAAGCATTTCAATAAGCTAAAAATAGGACTTCTAAGATATTAGTGTTAGGATATAGTAGACTGATGTAAGGGGCAGATCCTTCACCCGCTTTGGTAAAAATCACCAGTGGTATTTTTACTGTAAGTATAAGGTACTCTGGTAGCATAAAACTAGCGAGAAGACAGATGACTCTGGAGGCAGTAGGGTCAGCCCAACTGAGTACTGAGTCAGTCTAGGGAAGCAAGCAGAGTGGATATTCTAGGCCAAATGCCTGATTATCTATTGGGTTCAGCTTCCGTCAGCATCCCTCTGTTTACAAATATTCTAGTTCTCTACAGTATACTCCCTCAGAAAAGACAGGCATGCATAGGACAGGCCTAAAAGAAATGACCAAGTTTAAAAGTTTAAAAAAAAAAAAAAAAAAGGAGTAAGAAATTTACAGCTAACAGGAGCTGATGTGTTTGAAGAATGCAAGAGAAAATGGACTACAGGACAAGGTCTGGCCACCTGGAAACCCAGACTCCAGTCAAACTCTGGACCAAAGAGTCCTAGAGACAGAAAAAGCCCTCTCCAGAGGCAATGAACATGAGGTCCATACAGAGCAGTCAGACATCTGAGGGGAAAAGCCTTTAGGATGGGATAGAGAAGAAACATTTCTTGTTTTGAAGTTCAGGGGTTAAGTGTGGACTCAGAGGGGGAAAAAAGATTACTCCAGGAATACAGTGCAACATGTCTCTGAGGCAGAGATCGGACTCTTGAATACACACTGTAGTTTACAGTATGCTTTAACGAATATTGTTCACGTAAATGAATATGAAATTCAAAAGGAAATTCTACAAAGCACTAAGGTTCCCAGAAGACCTAAGATAACTGTACCTACATCTCTGTGCTGTTTGAAGCCTTTATTCATCAAAACCTGCAGAACGGAAGAGACAATGGCAGAGATAAGGAAAAAGATGCAAGAAGCCCCCAAAGGAAATACCAGTTAAAGGATCTGTGGGCACTAGGTAAGGTCTGGATGAGACTTCCATACACCGAAATCATGTCATTCTGACACCTTCTTGAGGTTGTTTTTTGTTTGTTTTAAATTAATAGTCACAGGCTTCTTTTATATAAGTTCAACATTGCTGAAACTAAGAACAAAGCAGTGGGAGGGGTTTTCCACACTTGGCCAAAGGGAAGAAAAGCCATCACTGTGGATGACAATGGGCCCCGTGGACCACAGCCCTTGCACAGCTAGATTTGCAGATGCCACCGAACAGCAAAATGAGAGCAAAAAGAGCAAGAATTCCAGGGGAAACAAGCAGGCTTGACCAGTGCAGGCCGCAAACTCCTTCCTCCTCACTAGGCCTTTTCCTCTCAAGTGACTCTTGTCGACTCAACACTTCACTTACCTATCTCACGTTTTCTTTCATTGGTTGTACAATCGTGGAAAAATTCTGTCATCAGACTTTCCAATGCCCTGAGGGAGGCTTCTTCAGATGCCTAACAAAGGAATTTGAAAGAAAAGAAAAAGATCAGTAACTCTATCTCCTACTCTCCTCGCTTCCCTCCAGGTCACATTCGTAAATTTACTTCCTCAAACATCTTGGCTCAACATTCTTCAAATGCATGGGATTCAGAAAAACTGAAGGGAGTTTCCCAGCTGGCTCAAAACCCAAATTTTGAGTATACCCTATAAATTCATGCTACTGTACAATCAATTTTCAATTATTTATGCTAAGGAAAAAGGGAACAAATAACTCAAAATATCGTTCCAGAAATATATTAAAAGCAAATTAACAGCCCCCAGCCCTGACTGAACAGACGGAGTGAAGAGACTAAGGGAGGAGGTTAGGGCTCCCTAGAGACTGCCTGTCGATGGTGCATTTTCCCCACGTCTAAATAACTGGCCATATTTGGACTGAGAAGAACTGTAGTCAAGCTGCTGCACGGATCCGTGGGGGTTCTGAAGGTGCTTCCGGGGTCACATGTTCTGACAAGTCTCAATTTCAAATGAGCAGCCACCAGAGACTAAGGGTAGGACAGCTAAGAGGCAAGCTGAGTAGGAACTCAAAATGAGCGTGTCCCAACCATGGACTCTCAGCAGAGCCGCTCGGGCGGAGGTGGAGAGCAGGGGCTCTCGACCCCGATGCCCATCCTCTCCCTCCTCCACGTGGAGCCCCGAACCCACTTACTCTTCTCCCACTCACGTAGGTGACGTCCTCTGAAGCAGAGAGGTGGAGTCAACACTCCACTCACCCATCTGCGGAAAGGTGAGCACTCCTATACCATTTCTGAATTCTCACTGGCATTATCTACCCAGAGATGATCAAGAGCCAAGGGTGGTTCTGATTTCTTAATTATCTCTTAATTGCAGTCTCCCCACCTTCCCCCTCCTCCCTTCTCCACACCCTCTCCATTGCTTCCCCTGACCCCACAGTGAGAGCAGACTATGAAAACTGTATTTTAAAACGTGTCCACACTCAAATATATGTATCAAACCATAATATTACCGGAGGCCTCTACTTGGTAACTGACTTTTGAAGACACTGAGGAACTGGGCCACCTCTGTGGGTAAATCAGCTCTTAGGACTGGTACTAATTCCAGAGGCGGGTCAGGCTTGCACTAGCCCAGACATCAACAGACAGAACACGCACACCACAGAACACAAGGGGACCACATTCAAACAGTACCAGGCATGGCTGTCCCTCCCATGCTGCGGTCACATACAAACGGCTGTGCCATGACAACTCGCAATGACATGCTGAGTGATGAATTACTGTAATAGTTTTAGCTCTTCCAAGTTTTCTAAATTTTGTATTTATGATCAAGATTAGCCCTTGAACCTGGGTGGCTCAGTGGGTTAAATCCTCTGCCTTCAGCTCAGGTCATGATCTCAGGGTCCTGGGATCAAGCCCCACATCCGGCTTTCTGCTCAGCGGGGAGCCTGCTTCCCCCTCTCTCTCTTCCTGCCTCTCTGCCTACTTGTGATCTTTGTCAAATAAATAAATAAAATCTTAAAAAAAAAAAAAAAAAAGATTAGCCCTCGAATCTTACTCTTTTTTTAAACCAATGTATCAGCTCAACTGAATAATATCCTTGGATCACAGGTTAATCTGAATTACACATTTTGGGGCACCTGGCTGGTTCAGCCGGTACAGCACATGACTTCTTGATCTCGGGGTCATGAGTTCAAGTCCCATATTGGGCTTGGAGCCTGCTTAAAAAAAAAAAAAAAAAAAAAAATACCTACACATTTTTTTCAAGTGGTGAAATAACTGAAGTGTCAGGCTAAAAGAAGCCTGAAATCTTTTTCACCTGTTTCAAGTTTTTGTGTTGATCAAAACATCCTCACTGTCCCTGCTTTCCTCAGTAAATGCTGAAAACTCAAATTCCTAAAATGAACTGCTGTAAGTAAAAGAGTGCCTTGGTCTGTTTCATAAATCGACCTGGGATACCCATTTCATTTGAAAAAAGGATTTGCTTTTTTAAAAAAAGTTTCTGGAAAGATCTGAAAGAATCAAAGGAAAATCTCACAAGCAACTTACTGGCAAAAAATTAAAATTAAAATTAACATAAATTAAGAGATATCTGTTGAACCTAAGTCAGTTATTTAGTTAAAATAAATCAGTTGGTCTTCTGGAGCCAAAATGGGTCCCTGAAAACTCAAGACATTTTCAAATCCCACCTGCTCCACAACTTTTTCTTGTAGTGAAACATTTCAAAGCTAAGCCTAGTAAACACCTGAGCTCACCACATTCAGGCACTCAACCATCAAGGTCTATTTTGTACTGGTTCTTGAGGCAGAAGTTTGTGAACTCGCTAATTCCCAGCCACGTATTAAATGCTACTGGGGCAAGTTCGGGACAATCTCTCCAAAAAATGCAATTCTAACTCCATTCCCAGTCCCATCCACCCCTCCCCAGCTCAAACCCAAGAAGCATTCCAGTAGAAAAGCAGAAAAGATTTAAACATCCAGAAGGATCAGACTGGATGCCCTCCACCAAATGATGGTCACATGAAAACAGAAACTCTAAAACCTAACCCAGTAGTATCACCAGGTATTTCCCAAACAAGAACAAACAGCAGGCTGCTCACATTTTCAATCACCCCTATACTGTAGTAAGTACTAATACCTACCTCACAGTGACCCGTGTAAAGCTGCTATGTAAACTCTGAAGAACTATCTAATTCAGTTATGGCTGCTATCATTTGTATTTGGTCTTAAATACCAAATGAAAACAGACCAAAACACAAAAACAAAAAGAGAAAGAGAGAGAGAGAAGTGGTCAGGCCTACTTTGAAACTGGAGATTCATGTCCTCGGGCTTTACAGGCTTTGTCCAAACATATCTAGTGAGGCTTTTCCAACTGGATTTTAAAAATTAAACTATGTAAGTTTACAGGAGACAAAAAGAAGGCTGAAGAAGCCTTGCCAACATCATACAATTAGAAAGAGATGTTAAAACCTAAAAGATAGGCTCAAAACCTGCAAATGGCCACAGGGTATTGGAAAAGTTACCCCAACTGGCAAGAAAGCTACTGGAACCTTTGCCAGGTGGCGAAGCCAAAATCCAGATTGCTGTGGGTTTAAGAATTAAAAGCAAGTAAGGAAGTGGTAATATTCCAGCAGACTACCCTTCCTAGCAATAAAGGGACAAAAACATAAAACAAAAACCAAGTGCCATGATGTGGTAGGAAGTGAAGGTTCCAATTCCCAAAGACTATTCAAGCACTGCACTAATTTATGAAGCACATTCAGGGTTCAAATACACCCGAATGCTTCCCAGCTTGTGTTTGGGATAGGAGATCCACATCTTGAAGAACAAAGGAAAGAGAAGATTAAATTAAAACCAAGTAAGATATATTCACATGAAAAAAATTCCAGTTGGATTACAGGTATAAAATGTGAGAGATAAAATAATAAAGCTTCTAGAAAATAATATAGAACATCTTCATGACGTTGGGGTAGGGAAAAACTTCTTAAATAAGACACATAAATGCACTAAACATAAAGGAAAGGAAAGGATTAATCAATCAGAACATTCATCAAATGGCACAATGAAGAGAGTTCAAAAGAAACCCACAAAGCAGGGAAAGAGATTTCCAACATAAATAACTAACAGAGGACTTAGACGAAAAACAAATGACTCATTTTTTTTGGACAGGCAAATAGTTCATCATAAGAAGGTATTCAAAAGCCTATACAGAACCTCGTCAGCTGTCAGGAAAATGCAAATTAAAAACACAACAGTGTTACCCATTCACCAAAATGGCTAAATTTAAAGAACAATAACAAGTGTTGGTAAGGATGTTGAACAGCGGGCACATGCATAGAGTGCAGCTGGTAGGAGTGTGCACTGGGATAACCACTTCAGAAAACCATTTGGCTGAACAGAAGATATTTGCAAATGACATATCTGATAGAGGGTTAGTGTCCACAACATATAAAGAACTGATACAACTCGACACCCAAAAAGCAAACAATGCAATTAAAAAATGGGCAGAAGACAGGAACAGTCATTTCTCCAAAGGCATCCAGAGGACGCATGAAAAGATGCTCATCATCACTCATCATCAGAGAAATGCAAATCAAAACTACAATGAGATACCACCTCACCCCTGTCAGAATGGCTAAAACCAACAAGACAAGAACAACACGTGTTGGTGAGGATGTAGAGAAAAAGGAACCCTCATTCACTGCTGGGTCAGAATGCAAACTGGTGCAGTCACTTTGGAAAACAGTATGGAGGTTCCTCAAAAAGTTAAAAATAGAGCTACCCTATCTCCAGTAATCACACTACTGGGCATTAACCCATATAAAAACACTAATTCAAAGGAATACATGCACACCTATGTTTACAGCAGCATTATTTACAATAGCCAAATTATGGAAACAGCCCAAGCATCCATCGAAAGATGAATGGATAAAGAAGATGTGGTAGATATACACAATGGAGTATTATTCAGCCATAAAAAAAGAATGGAATCTTGCCATTTGCAATGACATGGATAGAGCTAGAGAGTAGAATGCTAAGTGACATAACTTGGTGAGAGAAAGACAAATACCATATGATTTCACTCATATGTGGAATTAAGAAACAAATAAAAATGAGCAAAGGGAAAAAAAGAGACAAACCAAGAAACAGACCTTTAATTACAGAGAACAATCATGGTTACCAGAAGGGAAGTGGATGAGGGGATGGGTAAAACAGGAGATGGGGATTAAGGAGTGCACCTGTCATGAGCACAGGGTGACGTATGAAGTGTTGAATCACTATATTGTAAACCTGAAACCAATATAATACCATATGCTAAGTACACTGGAATTTAGAATAAATAATTTTAAAAAAGAAAACCAATGGCAGCTGAACACATGCATACTTTATGATCCTGCAATTCTACTCCTTGATAACCCACAGCAGAAATCTGTACAAATACATCAAAAACAAGGTACACAAATGTCCACGGCACCATTACTCATAATATCCAAAAAAATCAAAAGAACCCAAATGACCATCACCAGTGGAATGGATAAATAAGTAGTTTATTCACCAGAAGAACATTTAGGACAACAAGAATGGATAAATATTGCTACGTGCTACAACATGGACGAACCCCACAAACACAACGTTGAGGAAAAAGCCAAAACACATCCTTCATTATCCACTGCATGCTAATTTTAAAAGCACGATGCACCTGTGGTGCGTTATAATCACAATAGTGGTCACCTTTGGGGAAAAGGGATTCCGAGATGCTAGTACCATTCTGTCTCCTTGATCTCAGTGTTAGGTACACAAGCATGATCTTTACATTACTTCCCTGTAAATACACACGCACCATTTAAAAAATCAATGTCGGGGCACCTGGGTGGCTCAGTGAGTTAAAGCCTCTGTCTTTGGCTCAGGTCATGATCTCAGGGTCCTGGGATCGAGCCCCGCGTCGGGCCCTCTGCTCAGCGGGGAGCCTCCTTCCTCCCTCTCTCTCTGCCTGCCTCTCTGCCTACTTGTGATCTCTGTCAAATAAATAAATAAAAATCTTTAAAAATAAATAAATAAAAATAAAAAACTAATGTCATACTTATTTTCAGCGTTCAGGTTGGTATTTTCAGATGCCGAATTTAGAAGGTGTGTTTTTTCTTCTACTAACACAACTACTGAGAGCAACTGGGGGCCTGCAGGTCACATGTGAGTGGGAGGCCTCACCTATTTGTTTTCAGAGCTGTTGAGGGCGAAACACAAAGGATAACAATCCCGAAAACCTGTGTGTGCTTCCCCAAGAGTTCCCTGGCTTACCGCAGCAGCAAATTAAAACCCTGGGGCAGGAACTGAAAATAAACCTGGGTCAGAAGATACTCTCAGAGAGCTATGTGAATATCTAAAATAAACCAAAGTTTTTTGTTCCAGAAAGAGTTAAAATCTGGGAAGTGGAGGAGCTTTCAGCTGTGCCTGCTCTGACTGCATCTGCTCCTTTTATACCACTGCTCACAGTTCAGCAGCTCAGAGACAGGATCTACTACTACTAGACTCATTTATTAAGGAGCAACGAAGTCAACCAACACCAGTAATCACCTAATAAATTATAAGGAAAACCTGAAAGGGGAAGGATCACGTAATCTGAAAAACTTTTTGACTCTTTCTTATATCATCTATGCCCGCAACTAAGGTCATCCGGCTGGCTGGTTCCTGCTTTCCACTGTCTTTTAGATTTGCACCTTTTCCCTCACCACAACTTCTCCCAGGCCCTAATCCCCTCCTGTCAGGGTTACTGTAATTTCTCTTAGCTTGGTCGCCTTGATGTCAGCTTCCCCAATTCCAATCCAATCTGTGCTTCACACCAGATAAATTCTTCTCAGCACTGATTCTTTGTCCCCAATTATTGTAAATCTAGCTTTAAAGAGCCTTTGAATCTAGACAGCCATTCATTCGACAAATCAGCTCAATGCTCACTAACTGACTCTGTGTTAAGCCCCAGAGATATAAAGGTAAGACCGTCCCTGACTTCAAGGAACTGGAGGAAGCCTGGGGAGAGACGGGGAGAGCCTATACAAAAAAGGAGAATACAATGGTTTACATCATCTAGCAGTGACAGAGGTATGGCTAGGTTCAGGAGCCCAAAGGGAATTAACTCTGTCTGAGGGGCAGAGGAGATAATGTATCTTGTGTTTTAAACAATGCAGAGAAGTTTACTAGGATGAATGGAGAAGGAAAGCATGCCTGATTCACCATCACTCATCACAAGCAGCCAACACTCCAGTCTGAACACTCATGGTCTCCTAAGCAAATGTCGATTCCCATCCTGCATTTGCTGCTGGGTCTGCAATTCACAGTTCTACCATCATGAAATTTTTCACAGAATAGAAGTTTACGGCATGGCTTCCTTCTTTGTATCCTGAGTCTCTGTCATGTAACCAGTACTGCAGTTTTGCCCGTGGCCCTGCTCTCTGGTCAGTTCCACATGCCGTGACGGAATAGCACAGGCTCTGGGCTTGGGCTCCTTGGTTTTGGTTTTCCAAATGCACCTCAACCTCGGCCTAGTTATTTAATCTGTCAGGACTTTTTTCCTTTTTTTTCCTTTTGTGCCCAACTGGGGATAAGAGAACCCAACACATGGGATCATTCTAGGGATTAAGTAAACTGTATAAAGCACACAGTGAACACAGTGCCAGGAATAAAGAAAGGGCCAAAAGCCCCATCTGTAAGTTAACACTTCATCAGTACTGGGCCTCTCTCCTTAACCAGAACATGAAGTGCCTGGAAAGAGACTCTGCCTAACACATCTGTACTTTCTACCACATTCAGCATGGACTGCTGCTCAGACATTTTAGACCGAATTCAGGAGAGAAAACGGAACAAGAAGACAGTATCACTTTCAGTTTCTCAGGATTACTGGTGATCTCTCCAGATTTAAGATACATGTGACTATTTAAATTTCCCCCTTTAGGGCCTCTGACACAGTGACCTTTGCTCACAAGCACGCAATAAACATTAAAACAAACAAACAAACAGGAGGCTGCTAACAATATATCTTAAAAAACACTGAGACTGGGGCACCTGGGTGGCTCAGTGGGTTAAAGCCTCTGCCTTCGGCTCAGGTCATGATCTCAGGGTCCTGGGATCGAGCCCCGCATCGGGCTCTCTGCTCGGCGGGGAGCCTGCTTCCCCGCCCCCCCTCTGCCTGCCTCTCTGCCTACTTGTGATCTCTGTCTGTCAAATAAATAAAATCTTAAAAAACAAAACAAACAAACAAAAAAAACACTGAGACTGAAGGTGATTAAATGGTCCCTTACGGCACCTATGCGACAGGTTTCTCAAACCCTGGCTTAAATTTGTTGTGTTTTATCTAATTGCCTCTATAACACCCCCTCTAACGCATAACCTTTGGGGCGCCTGGGGGGCTCAGTCAGTTAAGCATCTGACTCTTGATTTCAGCTCAGGTCTTGATCTCAGGGTCCTGTGTCTAAGCCTCACATTGCTGGGCTCTATGCTGGGCATGGAGCCTACTTTAAAGAAGTAAAAAGTAATAAATAAAGCATAACCTTTTTACAAAATCGATGCTGGGGGAAAAAAATGACTCTTTTTCAAAGAAGCTTTTATCAAGCTTTTTGGCACCTTTTCCAGGAGCCACATCTCACATATCCCAGAGGCGAATCAGATGAGCCTCCTATATTTAGGTTCACAGCCTCCTTGACAGCAAACCTAAAAACACGAGGACTAGCATCCCAGAGCCCCATTCAACATTCCCGCGGCATATCCAGAACAATGTTACTACTCCACCTGCCTGTGTATAAAGAAGGTACCTGAGAAAAGAGATGCTGTACTAGCCGCTGAGCAAGGCTGCGAAGTGCGCGAAGCATGCCTGATGTGTCACGACAGATGCCATTGGCAGAGACATTCAATCTCATATAAACTTCCGGGAACCTAAGAGGATTATTGTGGGTGTTCAAACTCTCCACTCTTTCTCCCCTACTCTCTTCACGGCAAAGAAAACAGATGAGCAAAGAAGTCCCTCCGGCCCTCTGGCCTGCCTACGAACATGAGATGGAATACAAAGCTTAAAAGAAGGCATGATGGGAATCAGTGTGACATCTATCTGGCCCCTCTGATGTCACCCGGCTCAGAATGCTAAGACAGGAAAGCCTGAAGAGGAAGCCCCAGCCAGAAGGGCAACGTTCACCGGTCTTTTCCCACTTTCCTGTCTCTGCTCTGTGTGTCTGAAAGGGCAGATACTAACTTTAAAAAAAAAAGAAAGAAAGAAAGAAACCACACATTGTGATTAAGTAGAAATCTCATTTAACCTCTCTAAAAACAAACTGTGTCGAAACCAATTAGACCTTGGAAGTCCAGCACTCAGAAGGGCAGGCCCTAAAACCGGGTGAGCCGAGTGCCTTGCTCACACAAGACTCTGTCAAGCCACGCCCGTTGTCCAGGTGTCCCTTAGTCAGTCTGTGATAGAGAAGTAGAGAAAGAGGCAAGGCTAAACAGAGGGGTCATCTAGGGCTTCAGATGTACAGGGAAGTAATTAATTCCAAAAATTATGTACAGGAGTTACAGGAAAAAAATGTTTTCTACTGCAGGAAAGAAAGGGAGACACTCCATGTTCTGGGAAAGCAAGTCCGGGGCGATGCAGTTACCATGAGTCCGAGAATGGATGTCTGGAACTAACTACTGAAGTTAGGCATTTGCCTCACAAGGGCTGCGCACTGTCTTGCCTACAGCGTAACCCTGAAAATATGTGCCCTTTGGGAGTAACCACAGATATAACTTTGTACAGTAGCGTCACACAGTTACTGATGCTTTATAATCAGATCAATATCTGATTAAAACACGGACTTTAGCCACATCTGAACAGAATTCTAGCCATTAAAAGGCACTTTTCTGCATCAAGCTGACCAATGGCCAAAAAAAAAAAACCTCCAAGTATTTCTTGGGTTTGGGTCAGACTCTTCCATGAACAAAAGGGGTCTACTTCTGGGGACTAGGAGGTAGAAACAGGATAACTGCCAGGCATCTGGGCCAGAAGATCCAACTGGTCCCCCTGTGGTGGTGATAAAATCGAAGCAACTTTTTCACCCCCTCCAAGGGACTAATGAGAGGAAACATCTTGTACACGGAGGACAGTATGTTTGATGCTGGGAAAACCTATCCATGTACTACATGGGACAATACATAAAAACAAGAAGAACCGCTGGACAGGAGCACCAGTTTCAAAAATTTAGAACAAATCTAAAGAAGATTATAGCATCATGACAAGTAAATGCTACACTCTAAGGCTAGATCCTGTGCTAGCCTTAGAGTGTAGGGGAAAACATGATATGAAGGACAGAACTGGGCCAAAGGACAACACTGGATATGGACAATAGATCAGATCAAAGTCCTGAATTAACCGATGTTGATAACTGCACTGTGGCTTTGTAAGAGAACATCCCTGTGAGAAAATACACTACACGGGGTCAATGGCAAAGACGGAGGTGACTTCCTCTCCAACAGTTCAGGAAAAAACCACTACACGTGCATATATATGCATATATACATACATAGAAAAGGCATAAGTAATAGGGCAAACAGAGCAAAACGTTAGCCATAGTAGAGTCTGGGTCAAGGGCATGAGAGTGTTCTCAGTACTATTCATTCCTTGCAATCTCTGTCAGCTTGAAATTATTTCCAAATAAAAAGTTTTTTAAATGTAGCCATAAAAAAAAATGAAATCTTGCCATCTGCAACGACGTGGATAGAACTAGAGGGTATTACACTAAGCAAAAAACTCAATCAGAGAAAGACAATCATATGATCTCACTGATGTAAGGAATTTGAGAAACAAGGCAGAGGATCATAGGGGAAAGGAGGGGAAAAAAGAAACAAGACAAACCAGAGAAGAGAGACAAACCATAAGAGACTCTTAATCTCAGGAAACAAACTGAGGGTTGCTGGAGGGGAGGGGGGTAGGAAGGATATAGGGTGGCAGGCTGATGGGACACTAGGGAGGGTATGTGCAATGGTGAGTGCTGTGAATTGCATTAGGACTGATGAATCACAGAACTGTACCCCTGAAACAAATAATACAGTACATGTTAATAAAAAAGTAAAAATAAAAAATAAAAAGTTTTTAAAAACTTCTGTTAGATTGGTACCTCCGACTTTGCTCCGCACTGCTCCAAGCTGCCTGGGTAAAGAGGAAAGGGAAAGTGAGAAACAAGGATCCAACAGGCAAGAGGAGACTGACAGTTCTCTCAGGTGCCAGGTTTACTATCACACGCTGTTTTCTAAAGAGGATAGTACATAGCCTGGGCATTAAAAATTTCGCATCTGCTGGCTGGGCAACAAGCATGTCCCACTAGGAGCTCAAATACATGTAAGTTACATGCTTATTTATTTAGATTACAGTGGAAGGCTTTAATTACACAGCCGAAAAAGCAAATGGTAAGAATAGTTATTGTGCAAGAGACTAACATAACTGAGTAATAGAGCCCCAAACAGGCTCTCTCTTCACAATTCCATCTGCTGCGTTTTCCCAGGTACTTCTCCCAGGAGGATGAATATTTATATCTGCACGCCTAGTCAATTAAACGCAAGAGATACTGAGCACGTTAACACAAGGCACGCTATCAAGAAATCCTAAAACAGAACCACTGAATCTTAAGAGAGAAACACAAACCCCAGAGAACAGCAAGTCCAACCTCATTTTCAGAGAAGGAAAACGAAGCTCAGAGAGAGTATCCTGCCCAAAGTCGACCAGCTATTGCTGGTGAAGTGAAGGCCCTGAGCACAGCCACCAGAGCCCTCTCTCCCAGCAGCAGCTCCTCTACCCCTTAAAGGAGGACACAGCGTTCTAGGGCTATGAGAATGATGAGTGAGCTGGCGTTACCTTGCAGAGCATGAAATCAGGGAATGAATGAGTATGAAGCGGACAGAGCACGATAAATGCATGCTGCCGATCCTAAGCCCCGATCAACGCTACAGCTCATACATAAAGGGTTTCACATCAGCTGCTCTTACTACCTGCAACTGTTTAAGGGCAAGTTTGTAAAAACCCATGCCACCTTCATCCTGAATTATTCCCAGACAGCACTGGCATTTTACATACCAGTTAAAATAACATTTCTTTCACTTTGGCAAAAAACGGCAGGCCGTTTCAGACTGTTGGGTTTTGAAGGAGGATAATCACTTCCTTTCTCCCTTCCAGGTTCTAGCCAGCTGCTACATAGTCACAAGCAACCAAGTGCAGATCAAAGTCCAATGTCCTCTTCACGACTGGCCAAGTTGCAATGCCTCCTCCTTCCCATCCTGAACTGCCCAGTCAGGCCTAGCAACAATAGGAAGGCAGGACACGGCAGGTGACAGCTTCTTTTGAAGATAAGCAGGAGAGAGAAGTCCAAGGACAGAGCCAGGCAAAGTTCTGACACAGAGACCTCACACCTGGGAGACACCGGCCAGTGGTTTTGGGCTCTTCCCAATGCAACCCTCATGAATAAATCAGGAGCTACATCCTTCCTGTGGGAAGGAAAGAACGAGAAGGGGAAGAAAGCACTCAGAAGAACACGCCCCAGTACTGCTCCCACCTGGGGTACAGATGACCACGCCTCGAATGTGTGCCAAGCCAGCAATGAGGACACAGGCGCACCGCTGTGAATGTACACTCTCTACTGTTACTGAGCTGTACATTTGAAAATGGTAAATTTCATGTTTATTTTACCATACACACACACAAAAAACCCTTCACTGTGGGGGAGAAAATATGTTAAGGCCCCATTTCTAATACATTAAAGTTAAATATAAAGGATGCTTAAGTAAATAGTTAAGTAAACATAAAATAAACCTACAAGTGTGACCTATAAATCCTATAAAGAGACAAAAACAGGGAGAACGCAGATAGCAAAAAAAAAAAAAAAAAGACAAAAATAAAATCTAAGTTGGTGATAACTCTTCCTACCCCACCCCCAAAAAGATATTATGGAACAATGAAGCCATTTTTTTAACCTATTAAGTTTGCAACAATTTTCTTAAGAGTACCCGGTGCTGAGGGGTGTATTATCTACAGCTGGTGGCAAGGATAAACTGGTATAAACTTTCCAGAAAATATCTGATGACGTACCTTAAAAATGTTCATACTAAATCTAAAACTATTTTAAAATAAAAGTTTTATTAAAAAATCTTCATACCCTTGGGTCCTTCTGGGAACCAAGCCTAAGGCAATTTTCTGAAATACAGAAAAAGCTCTTTGCGAAAACATTAATCACATTATTATTTACAATGGCAAAAAAAATGGAACAACCCAACTACCCAAGAATCCATGCAATGCAGTATTACCCAGCCACTGTAAATATTTATGAAGTATTTGATGATCTGGAAAACCACTTATATTATAATGTTACATGGAAAAAGCAGAAGGAAAAAAGTGCATTTACAGTGTGATCTCAGCCACATTTAAAAAGTAAACAGGAAAAAAGACTAGAAGGAAACAAAATGCAAGAAGTTGAATCAGAGGACAGTGAGCTCCTGTCTGTTTTGTACTTTTAACAATAACCTACAGAGTTCAAAATACTTTTTCCCATAAGGGGAAAAAATAACTATGCAAAATCAAGAGGTGGTAGAGAAGACCGTGACAGCGTCAGCACCTACTTCAGTCACTAAACGGTAGGAGAACGAAGTAGCCACAGAAACTCAGCTAACTCACTAGTCACAAGTCTCGGAAGGCTTGACTACTTTTTTTTAAAACTAAATTCCCATGGGAGAAGAGGATGCAGGAACCCCCTGTGCTATTTGTGCAACTCCTCTGCAGGTCTAAAAGTACTTCAAAATAAGATGTTTAAGTTAAATAAATAAATCCTTGGAAGATCACTACTCTTTCTCTCAAAACAGAATGTGGAATATAGATGAATAATTTCCAGGGCTGGATAAAAGCACAGGGCTCCTTTTGTTATGAATTAAATAAAAGACTTTTCTGGAATGGATGCCTTCACAGAAATCATCGGGGCTGCCTGGTAGACAGCTTGCGCTGCAGCACTTCAAAGCTTTTGTCTTCAAGAACTGACCATTCTTCCATGCACATCTGTGGCTTCATCTGCCCTAAAGTGGCCCTTCTGCTTCTCCACCTCAAGCCCCAAATTCTTGCCTCGTGACTTCCTATTTCTGCTCTGAAACCCAACCCAGGTGTCAACTCCTTTGGGAAGCCTTCCTTGATACAGCTCTCTAATTTGGCCAGGCTTTTTTTTTTTTTTTAATATAGTTGTACCCTTTACAAGGCTCTATCTCTGCACTTTTCCCCTAGCACAGTAATCATCTGCTGACATGTACCTTCTCATCCAGAGTTACAAAATTCCAGAAGTTAAAAAATTCTAGAACTTGGGGCACCTGGGTGGCTCAGTGGGTTAAAGCCTCTGCCTTCAGCTCAGGTCATGATCCCAGGGTCCTGGGATGGAGCCCCACATCGGGCTCTCCGCTCAGCAGGGAGCCTGCTTCTCCCTCTCTCTCTGCCTGCCTCTCTGCCTACTTGTGATCTCTGTCTGTCAAATAAATAAATAAAATCTTAAAAAAAAAAAATTCTAGAACTTATCTTCACCCTTTCCATCCTCACATTAACTGTAAAGCAGATTTCTTCCCAATTATTTTGCAATGCTATTACAAGAAAGCCCTCAAATTCACCAACAGTGCTTCCTTCACCTCCTAACTTTCCATTTTGGTAAAAAAAAAATTACCAAATTAGAAATCACACACATAGGGACACCTGGATGGCTCAGTGGGTTAAGTGTCTGCCTTCAGCTCAAGTCATGATCTCAGAGTCCTGGGATCCAGGCCCACACTGGGCTGCCTGCTCAGTGGGGAGTCTGCTTCTCCCTCTCCTACATTTCCCTCTCCCCTACTGTTCTTGCTCTTTCTCTAATAAACAAAATCTTAAAACACACACACACACACAGAGCCATGCACAGACTTCCTACCACAAGTCTTTCCTTTTTCTTTTTTTTAAAATACTCATTTGAGAGAAAGAGTGTGCACATGAGTGGGGAGGGACAGAGGGAGGGAAAAAGAACCTGAAGCAGACTACACATGAGCACAGAGCCCGATGCAGGGCTTAATCCCACAACCACAAGATCATGACCTGAGCCAAAACCAGGCTCTGACGCTCTACTGAGTGAGCCACCCAGGAGCCTCACAAGTTATAAAGTCTTTTCAACTTTCCCTCCATCATCAGCAATATTTGCAGTAGATCAGCACTCCTCCAGTATTAGGAACTGCTTTCCTTTCCTTCTACACCTAGGGCATGGTGAATCCAAGACACCAAACTTAACATTCTACTCTTGAATTTATCCAGGACTTCTACTTCCTCACTAAGAACTTAACTTCCTCATCTTTTCATTTGTATCACCAGTTCCAATTTCTTTGGGGGATTATCTTCCATAAAGTAATGAAGACTCTTGTAACTCCCAAGTCACAACCCAGAATGGTAAAAAAAAAAAAAAAAAAAAAAAAAAAAAAAAAAACCACCAGGTTGCACTGAGCTAGGAGGTCAACTGGACCCACTCACTAGCCAAGTGACTTGTTCTAGACACTGCAAGAAATAACTTTTTAAAATAACAAATGATTTATCAAAGGCTTTGAAGGTCACTGGCAATCATCAAAACCACAAGGGGTAAATGTCAAGGAGTATGTGCAGATAAAAGTGGTCCACTCAAAGCCCTTTCACTTTCAAGCTGTTCATTATCCAGGTATAAAGGGGTATTTTTTTTTTCTCAAAATCTTTTCTGATATTTGTTTGAGGTCTTTGAAAGCCTTCAAGTATCTTCTCTTCATAAGAACTCACTCTCCTTTAATGGGGCGCCTGGGTGGCTCAGTGGGTTAAAGCCTCTGCTTTCAGCTCAGGTCATGATCCCAGGGTCCTGGGATCCAGCCCCACATCAGGCTCTCTGCCCAGCAGGGAGCCTGCTTCCTCCTTTCTCTCTGCCTGTCTCTCTGCCTACTTGTGATCTCTCTTTCAGATAAATAAATAAAATCTTTAAAAAAAAAAAGAACTCTCCTTTAAGATTACACCAGGATGGGATTTTTCAGCACTTCTCAGCCAAGTAGGTCTGTCCACAAATGTCTGGAAACATGGACCGGTCACCCCCACAGTAAAATGAGATGAAGGCCACCTGGTGTTCCTCAAAGATAACATATGTGCCTGGGTCTTTAATTCACTTGTGAAGACTGGGGAGGGCAGGTAGGGAGGACGGAAGAGAGAAAGAAAGTATAATGATTTTTAAACAATAAATGTTTAAGGTACAACCCAAGAGTTTCAAGAAATGTCAGATTTACAGAGATGCTCTGACCTATATCCCAGGACAGGTACCTTCCTTTAACCAGGTGGAGGCGCTCTCTGCCATGAGGGGAGTTTCAGGAGAAAATAAAATCAGAGACACACTATGCATGACTGGTAAACTCCCTTATGAAATTACTTCATATATCCTTTAGCATTCTAAAATAACATTCTGGTTCATAAACCCAGTTAACAGACGATTACCAAAAAAATCACTTCACCAAGGTGAGCTCCACAGCTTTCTGGCAATGGAATCGCTTTCCTATAATTAAACCTGTTTTTATGGGATGTTATGACAAACACGAAGCCAAGTGGGGAAGAATGTAAGCCTTAACCACATGGATCATCAGAAAAAAAGTTTAGAAAATGGTAAGGTTATACAGTCCCATCACTAAAACAAACACATTAGTCAAGTCCAAATTTTAGTATACAGGAAATGTTAGTATTCTTATTCTGAATAAAATCAGCAGCATAAGATTCACCAACCAAATGTGCAAGCCATTCCAAACATAACTTTATGGATTCTAAAATTCAGCCAAATTATATTAAAAAAAAAAAATTGCTGGCTGACCCAAAAGAAAAACATACAAAGATCAGAAGACCAGGAATGGTCAGCAGACATGGGAAAAATACATATGGCAATAAAAAAATCAAAAGATGTTCCACTTCACTGACAAGTAAAGAAAGGCTTGCATATGATGTGCCTGATGTGCCATTTTCACTCTCCACGTTAAAAAAAGTGGTAATGGTCGGCCAGAAGGCAGGGAAACAGGAAGTTACTGCATCAATGAGAATAGAAACTGGTTATCTTTTCACAGGACTAGCACTATCTATCAGAATTTTTAAATACACTTACTGTTTGTCCCACAATTCTTCTAGAAATTTATCCTACAATTTCACAAAGTAGATAAAGATATATTCAACATGTTTACTACAGTATTAGCAGCAAACACTAGAAATCTAAAAGAGCCAACATCAGGGAATTAGCTAACTACCTTAAGGCAGGCATACCAAGTTCTAGGACAAAATGACAAAAAAAGAATCCACACTCGGGGTGCCCAGGTGACTCCGTTGGTTAGGCATCCAACTCTTGATTTCAGTTCAGGTCATGATCTCGTGATCATGGGATTAAGCCCCAAGTCAAGCTCCGCACTCAGTGTGGTGTCTGCTTGAGATTCTCTCCCTCTCCCTCTGTCGCTGCTCACACTCTCTAAAATATAAATAAATCTTTTAGGGCTCCTGGGTGGCTCAGATGGTAAAGCATCTGCCTTCAGCTCACGTCAGGATCCCAGGGTCCTGGGATCGAGCCCCACATCAGTCTCCCTGCTCAGCAGGAAGCCTGCTTTCCCCCTCCCTTTGCCTGCCTTTCTACCTACTTGTGATCTCTCTCCCTGTCAAGTAAATAAATAAAATCTTTAAAAAAAAAAAAGTTTAAAATAAAATAAAATATAAATAAATCTTTTTTAAAAAATCCACACTAAAAGATATCTTAACTGAGTTACTGAACTTCAGCAACATAGATTTCTTCTAACAACCATATATAAAAGGCAAGCTATCTCTAACTGGGGTGAAGGGACAGCACTATATGAATTAGGCTAACAATGCTTTTCTTTTTTTTTTTTTTTAAAGATTTTATTTATTTATTTGACAGAGATCACAAGTAGGCAGAGAGGCAGGCAGAGAGAGAGAAGAGGAAGCAGGCTCCCTGTGGAGCCTGATGTAGGGCTCAATCCCAGGACCCTGAGATCATGACCTGAGCCAAAGGCAGACGCTTAACCCACTGAGCCACCCAGGCACCCCAACAATGCTTTTCTACACAACACCATTCAATGGCAGAAAACAATGGAGAAATATCAACAAAATGCTTACAAAAAGAATACACGAACCCATTTATGGAGAACAACAGACAGGCATACTCAAACATGAAATAACTCAAGGAATATAGCAACCATAAACTCTTCTGAAAAAAATTATTAGAGGTGCCTAGGTGGCACAGTCAGTTAAGCATCTGCCTTTGGGATCGAGCCCTGCAATGGGCTCCTTGCTCAGCAGAAGAACTATTTCTCCCTCTGACTGCTATTCACCCTGCTTGTGCTCCCTGTCTCTCCTTTCTCTGACAAACAAACAAATTAATAAATAAAATCTTCCCAAAAAATTATCAGCTAATCAATGCTGAATAGATTAAAAGGGTCAACAAAACGCTCAATCCCAAATGGTGGAACAATGTCCAAGGATCTGCAAGAGAGAATGCAAACCCACAATTTTATACCTAGCCAAGATGTCCTTCAAGCATAAAAGCAGGCATTCCTGATTCATCAAATAAGTGATAATAAAATCTAGCCAGCAGGAAGATGAATTAAAGACTTCATATACGAACCACAGTTAAAAGAACCAATGGGGAACACTGAATCCTTTAAAATATAAAACGAAGGGGCGCCTGGGTGGCTCAGTGGGTTACAGCCTCTGCCTTCAATTCAGGTCATGATCCCAAGGTCCTAGGATCGAGCCCCGCATCGGGTTCTCTGCTCAGCAGGGAGCCTGCTTCCCCCTCTCTCTCTGTCCACCTCTCTGCCTACTTGTGATCTATCTCTGTCAAGTAAATAAATACAATCTTAAAAAAAAAATAAAATATAAAACGAAGACTAAATACTGGTTATAGTCATGGAACATACTATAAATGCTCTAAAGACCCTGACAAAGTAAAATAACCACCAAGAATGAGAAGAGGGAAATAGAAGGAGTCCAAATGTTCTTATTTTTGCTATTATTAAGTTCACTGATACTGCCTAGAACTAAAACATGGAATATATTTCTTAAAAATGATGCCATCTTCTTGGAGCACTGGGCTGATTCAGTCAGTAGAAAACACAACTCTTGATCTTGGGGTCATGAGTTCAAGCTTACTTAAAAATAAGTAAATAAAATAAAAATGATGCCATCTTCTTAATAACTTTCATAATCTTTTTCCTTAACCTACGGGGATTTATCAAGAGCTAATGATTACTGAAGCAAAGAATCATTTGAAATTTGACAATTCCTTTTTCTGTTTCACTTGTTTTCTTTTTTTGCTATAAAATTCAAGTGACCTCAAAGGCACTATGCTTAGTGAAAAGAGTCCATCTCAAAAGGTTACATACTGACTACAGTTATACACCATTCTTAAAATGCCAAAACTATACACAGAGAAACAACTGGATGCTAGAGGAGAGAGGGTACGGGGCTAGAATACAGAGAGCATTAGGCTTGAGGGAGTTCTGTGCTGATGGGACCACTCTCTATCTTAACTAAGGTGGTAGTTACACAAATCAACACATGGACTGAACTGCACAGAATCATAATACAAGTGACTGTAGGTTAAAACAGGTGAAAACTACATGGGGTCTAGAGTCAACAACTGACATGGACCAACATCAATTTCGTGGTTTTGACACTGGACATAGCTAGTAAAGATGTCACCACTGGGGACTCATAATAATCCTTTTGCAACTTTCTGTATTTAAGTATTTCCAAAAGTATACACTTTGTGGAACGCCTGGGTGGCTCAGAGCGTTGGGCCTCCGCCTTCGGCTCAGGTCATGATCTCAGCGTCCTGGGATCGAGTCCCATGTTGGGCTCTCTGCTCAGCGGGGAGCCTGCTTCCCCCTCCACCTCTCTCTGCCTGCTGCTCTGCCTACTTGTGATCTCTCTCTGTCCATGAATAAATAAAAATCTTTTTTAAAAAAAAAGTATACACTTTGTTAAAAAATACAATAGTAAATTGATTTTTCATTCACTTAAAAACGAACACGATCCGAAAAATCAGAATGATCACTTTTTAAATGAAAGTACGTATTTTAGGACTCCATCTCATTTATCCAGATAAATAGATACATACAAAAACATATGGATGTTTATGTAAGGTTAAATGTAGTTCAGGCTGGTAGGATTTGGGATAACTTCTTTTTTTGCCAACGTTCTTGGCACCTTTTAATCTACTTTGTTTTTAATAAGCACATGTCGTTTTTGTAAAAATTATCCAGTTATTACTCTTTTCTAAATAAATAAAGACATCTTTCCAGGTCTGCTTACAAGCCAATTTAGAAACCAATGTTTTTTTTTTCCCCCAGCTGCATTCAGCTCATAAAATACCTTTACCTTTCCAGGGAGTCTGAGACCAGAGATCTTTTTCATGATGACGTTTGTATAAAACAGCCCCAGGCTCTGTGAGGTACCTGAGCTACTGCACCTGCTAGACCTAATGGGCTTCGCTGAACTCAACTGCAGAAAGTCAAGCCACCCTCCTCACTGCTGACGTCCTGTAATGTGGTCCAGCTACCACCGTGCCCTCAACCATCATGCTTTTCCCAGTCCTATCGCATTAGAGGATATGCAGACACCTAGTTTCTCTGTTACCAGCAAACTTCTACCATCCTGCCCTTTCTGTTAGGAAGTCAGTTTTACAGGTTTTACAGTTAGAGGACTAGATGTACTATTTTTCCTAGGACAGTACACCCAGTAGGGCTACATTTCAAGTGAATATGCCTGTATAAATGTGCACTGGCTTAAGGAGAAACCTACTCATACAGAAAAAACATGGGCTGTGGAGTTAGAACCTTGAGTGTGAACCCAATCTCTACCAACCTGCTGTGTAATTTTGGTCAAGTTACTTACCTTGCCCTCCCTGACCCTCAGTGTCCTCATCTTCCCAAATGTACAACGGGGACAGATAAGACCTACCTTGCCGGGCTGCTGTTAAACTGAATGAGGTACCATGCGCAGTGTACACGAGGGCCCCTCAACAATGACTAGCACCGAATGTAATTATGAAACACACAGACCTTCTGCTCCCTCTGACCCCCAGCTTCCTTCCTTTCCCATCAGCCTCCTGCACCTCCCTCACTTCTCTCTACACTGGGAGTTTCCTCAGTATCCACAACCCCTTCCCTCACCACACCCCACCCCCACTGTGCCCCAGCACTTCTCCCAGAAGCAGTCACTGTCTGGAGCCTCCCCCTAAGTACATATCTACACAGCATTTCTTGTAACAACTTCCCCTGTTCACCTGTCCAGCCCCCCCAGCCCCATAAACCACCACCACCACCACCACCACCACCACCACCACCACCACCACCACCACCCTCACTCCCCCTGCCCGTCCCCATCCCGTCTACTTGCCCAGAAGAAAAATGCCCTTATCAGAGATTGCTGGCCGCGTGGGTTTTGGAAAAAGACAGTGCTTACTATATTCATACTCTATTTCAATCTTACCACACTCTCCAAATACTGCCATTGTCATTTACTAAGGTCTAAGGCCCACCTTGACCTTCCCGGATTTTTTTTTTCAACCCTGCCTCTTTTGACTGTCTCACTATGTGCAGAATGCTTAAGAGGCACTGGAAATGCAGAGGCCTAAGACTCACCCTGATAGGAACTCCTAAAGACAAAGAACTAATCCTCCCCACCGGCAGGCTTGGAGTGGGACTAAACGGAGACCAGAGGATTTGAAGAGTCTTATACTGTGCTCTTCAAACTAGAAGAATGTAGTCTTATAATTTCTATACAGCAATAACAAATACATCAAAATAATAAAAGCCAAAAGAAAAAACCTAACTATAATAAAAGATGGTAAATGTTAAACTACATGCTGGAAGGCCTCAAAGAGATGGTATTTAGGGTGACCTTGAAATGGTAGGGAAGGTCTCACCTGCAAAAAAGAAAAGGACAGCAGAGCAGAGGGAACAGCACTGAGCAAAGAAAAGTATGAAGTGGACTCAGTGTTCTGGGAATGACAGGTGGTTTGTTGTGGCTAGAGAACAGGTACAACCTGGGAAGTCTTTAAAAGACATTCCAAATCAATCACTTTAAGCATTTAATAAATCATCGTCAATCCGTACTGAGAGGACGAAAAGTAAAACTGAAAAATCCAAGGCCCAAGTGTTTTCCATCATTCTGCAGTGATAACAACTTGGTCTTTGGGGAGTCTGGGCAGCTCAGTAGGTTCAGCATCCGACTCCTGATTTCAGCTCAGGTCAGGAGATAAAGCCCATCTTCCCACTGGGTTTAGGATTCTCTCTCTCCTTCTCCCTCTGCCCCTCCTCCATACCCTCCCTCCCTCCACTCATTCAATTCTCTCTCAAAACAACAACAACAAAACAAACTTGATCTCTAACAAAGCGGGCCCTCTGCTCTGAATGACCTGGGGTCAAAGTGCATGCTCCCTTCTGAGCTCTACAAGGTGGCTCAGGTAGGAATACAGACGATGAACTGCTAGGGGGAGAAACCAGAAGCTGTCAAGACACTACGAGTGAAAAAGCAAGAGACGTGGCCTGACCAAAGTGGACAGAATGGAAAGAAAGGCTGGGGTCAGAACACAAGTCAGGAGAGCATCCATAGGTCTACAAGAAGGGGACTAAAAGTGAAGAGGAAGTTAAAGATGACTCAAGTTTACCACTTGAGTGTCCGTGAATAAAGTCATGAACAGAACCAGGGCACGGGGTGGGAGGGGGTCACTAACCTGAGAGAAAGATGACGGATTTGGTTTTAGACATGTTTAATCTGATGTCTTCAGGACACAGGTGGATACCAATGACAGGAGAGTAAGGCTGAGTTCTCTGGGACACACAGGTCCTAACTGAAGCCATGAGAAAGACCAAGGGAGACTGAACCAAGGAGTAATATCATAGGAGCCAAGAAAAAGTCCAGTGGTTGCCACGGGCCAAAAGGAAAAGTCAGCATAAGGACTGAAAAGAGGCCCTTTATATTGGCTTCAGCACACAGAAGTTAGAGGTGATCTGGAAAAGTGAAGACAGGAGGTCAGTATACAATGGGCTATAAAAAGTGCAGGCTGAGAGCAGCAGCTACAAGCTCAGGAGCCCCCTCCCTCTTCACCCCAGCCTGTACTATCACATCTTCCTTGACTTGGACACATTTACCGACAATCCACTTTCGTAACATCGTCAAGACCCTAGTCCTGCCCAACGCCAACCACCTGCATCTCAACCCAGCAGTAGCTGCCCATCTCCCCACAGAGCAAAGTCTCCTGTCATCTTCCTGTCAGTTTCTTTACCTGTCATCTCCATTCCCAGCAAATCCAAATCACCCATTAAGTAAAACCCCCACTATCCCTAGTCACCAGGTTAGAGGCTGCCAAACTCAGCTTGACCTTTTCCCTTTCCTTTATCCCCTGATTCTAGAATCAGTTTTTCAAGCAGTGAAAACTCTATTGTTCAAAACTCTATTGTTCAAGTCCTCCTCACCCTAATTCCACACCCAAGAACCGACCTTTGTCACATCCAGACATGCAAGGTGTCATATCCGGTTTCCCACACTGATCTAACCCTGCACGGCAGATGGATTCCTTCTCCTTCACGGAAAACACAAAGCCAAACTCCTGAGAGTAGTATCAAAAAGCCCTCCATGATCTAGCCATAAACCACCTCTATGGCCTTCTCTCCAACTACTACTTGACAAAAACCACCACAGCCAAACCAGTCTATCCAACGGTTTGAACACTACACAGTTAGTTACAGCCTTCTCTTCTAAAATGCCCTCTCTCTGCAAGTTCTGCTCATCAGAGGGAGCCTCACGGACTCCCATGCTCTAAAGACCCTGTAAGCACCCAAGACCTTCATGGCATTCCCACCCCAGTGTAACTGTCTCCCATGCCAGAAACCGTTTCAGGCTCTTGGGACACATCAATGAACAAAGTGAAGATCCCAAGCTCTAGGGAGTCAATATTTTAGCAGGAGGAGGTAACAAAAAAAGACCTCATAAATAACGTTATGTACATAAAATGTTTAAAAATGGGGGCACCTGGGTGGCTCAGTTGGTTAAGGCCTCTGCCTTCGGCTCAGATCATGATCCCAGGGTCCTGGGATCGAGCCCCGCATCGGGCTCTCTGCTCCGCGGGGAGCCTGCTTCCTCCTCTCTCTGCCTGCCTACTTGTGATCTCTGTCTGTCAAATGAATAAATAAAAAATCTTAAAAAAAAAAAAGATTTTAAAATGTTTAAAAATGGTAAATGCAGGGCACCTGAGTGGCTCAGTTGTTAGGCAGCTGCCTATGGCTCAAGCCATGAGCCCAGGGTCCTGGGATCAAGCCCCACATCGGGCTCCCTGCTCGGCAAGAGGCCGACTTCTCCCTCTCTCACTCCCCTTGCTTGAGTTCCCTCTCACTATCTCTCTGTCAAATAAATAAATAATAAAAGTAAATAAAAATAAATAATAAAAGTCTTTAAAAAATAATAATAAATTTTAGGAGGGTGGCGGGAGCCTGCGGGCCTGTAGGGCTGGCGACCAGTTCTGAAGGGCAGCGTGCAGGGTGAAGATGTGATGACCTGGGTACTCGAAAAAGAAGTCCTGTAGGGTGAAGCTGTCTCTTCAAAGAACAGCAGAGGCCTGCAGGAACACCACATAGCGTTGCTCCAGTGAGACGTAGGCAGCCCCGGCGACACTGCCAGCACCAGACAAATCACGTGAAAATCGGGTTGTAGGGCCCCAATTGCAGTAACTAATTTGTGACTGGGTTTTTAAAGTTTCACAGTTGGTTCTGGGGTATTGCGTTTTGAGAAATTCTTTCTAACCAAATGGCCTAGTCTGGCCTAGTCAGAGTCTGTTGTGAGGGGGCCTGGATGGCTCAGGTCATGATCCCTGGGATGGAGCCCCACATTGGGTTCACAGCTCAGCGGGGAGTCTGCTTCTCCCTCTGCCTGTGCTTTCTTAAATGAATAAATAAAATATTTTTAAAAAATAAAATAAAGTAATTGAATAATAAATTTTTAAAAATAAATAATAGATGGGGCGCCTGGGTGGCTCAGTTAAGTGTCTGCCTTCAGCTCAGGTCATGATCCCAGGGTCCTGGGATCAAGCTCTGCATCGGGCTCCCTGCTCTGTGGAAAGACTGCTTCTCTCTCTCCCACTCCCCCTGCTTGTGTTCCCTCTCTCACTATTTCTGTCAAATAAATAAATAAAATATTTTTTAAAAATAAATAAAATGGTAAATGCTACACAGGGCGCCTGGCCGGCTCATTCAGTAGAGCACGCAATTCTAGATCTCAAGGTCATGGGTTCAAGCCCCACGTTGAACATCAAGCTTACTAGAAATAAATAAATAAGAAAGAAGGTCAATGCTACAAACAGAAGTAAAGCAGGCTGTGAAGGAGTGGGAGCAGAAGCTCCGGGGAGGACTTGAGAACCAACCACCGCTGTAGCGCCCGCAGAGGGAGGGACCTTGCCTGTGAGCTAGAGAGAATGGAAGGCCAGCAGTCAGGGAGCGCTCTCCCCTGGAGTTCTACTGCAAAGGGGAATAAAGAAATGGTGCAACAGCCAACCTGGGTAGAAGCAGTAAAGAAAGGTATTTACCATGAGAAGACATGCCATGTTTGTGTCCTGCAAGTACCCAGCCCCTGAGAAAGTCCTCAGCACTCAACAAACGTTAATTCCTTCACTTTCCCTTGACACCTGCAATTTTGTTATCTTACTGGCCCATACCAGATCTGTGCAACTACCTGCAAAATTTTCCTAACCCTTCAAGACTCAAATGTGCCTCCTGGGAGAGCTTCCCTGGAACCTCTCCTCAGCGAGTCCCCCTCAGCTGGGCTACCTTTGCACCCATGCATTCTTCCACTCTCACCGTCACCACGGCCTCTTGCAATGGCTGGAATACAGTCCCATCTGCCTCACGAAAATGACTCCTGGAGGCCAGGCGCTACCTACCCCCATGGGGTCAAAGTGTAACAATGAAAAGCTCTCACTGTGCTCTGACTCTTGAGCCAGACTGCCTGGGTTTGAACCCCAACTTCATCACTCAGCTGCAGTGTGGAAGGGCCCTGGATATTCTCATCCATTTAATGAGAAATAAAAATAGCCTCTACCTCCTGGCATTGTCTGGAAGAGTCAAGAAGTTAACGTATGTAAAATACAGGGCATACTCTAAATGCTGTAACTATTAACTATTGTATTATTATATTGTACCCAGTGTACCTAAGATTATAAGCTTGACAAAGGAAATCAATCAATTATTTCACAAATGAATAAACTGAGGCATTAAAAAGCTCTGTACATTACAGTCTGTGTTTTCGTTTACTTTACCAGTAAAGTAATTCCATCATTTGAACCAGGTCATGTCTAATTTTCTCAAAAGCTGTTAAAGTCATTTCTTGATTACCGAACCTGCCTCCCAACCCAGCTCTAATTACGCGACTGCCTACAGAACCTCTAAGGACCACGGACCCTTTCCCTAGCATCTCCCCACACCACCACGGCTTCTTCATACCTCCCACGCATGCGGGGGACCATGGAACAACACTGATGACCAAGTGGATGACATGCCACCTGAGTGGCCGAATCTAAGGTCTGATTTTGCCTCCGTTATATGGACCACTCACCACTTGTTATGGAATGCCACAGAAGGGGACATTAAAACTTAAGTCTTTGTAACCAAAGCAATTTTCTAAGCAACTACAGAAACACTAATTTAAGCAAGAACTCGGTTTTGCACACAATTTCCATAATAACCAACAGATCACTCGGTATTAGGTAACAACTTTTCAGAGAAGTAGTGGGAACCTCTAAGATATTACATCACTTAGGAACTCATGGGAATTCAACAAAACCCAATGACTTAATCAAATGTACTTACAGTATAGTTGTTACAGTAATTCTGGACTACACTACAAATTTTTTTGTTCTTACATTTTTATTTATTTAGTTGAGAGAGAGAACGAGCAGCGGGGAGGAGCAGAGGGAAAGGGACAAGCAGACTCCCCAGTGAGGAGGGAGCCAGACACAGTGCTCAGTCCCAGGACACCGAGATCAGGACTCTAGCCTAAGTCAGACACTTAACCAGCCCCCATCACCATCTACCTCAGAACCAAACAAAATATATCCAGATGGCGTTCCAATGACCTTCCATGATCTTCCGTGTGAGACCTGCGCATGTGCGGACCGACAGGCCCCAACTTACAAATGATTCAACTTTAGGAGGCTGCAAATGCAATTCACAATCAGTAGAAACCATACTTGGAATTTTGACTTTGGATCTATCCCTGGGCCAGCGACATGCAGTACAAAATTCTCTCGAGATGCTGGGCAGTGGCAGCCGGCTGCGGCTCGCAGTCAGCCCACGGTCCCCAGGGTCAACAACCGATACAGCCACAACCATTCTCTCCTTTGCCTTCAATACAATATTCAGTAAGCGACATGAGATATTCAACACTCTAATATAAAACGGGCTTTGTGTTAGATGGTTCTGCCCAACAAGCCATCCCTTGTATGCTTACATGTTCTAAACACATCGAAGGGAGGCTAGGCCAAGCTCTGATGTTCGGCAGGTCGGGTGTAATAAATGCATTTTCGACTGACAGTATTTTCAGCTTACAAGGGGTTTATTGGGACATAACCCCACTCTAAATGGAGGAAGATCTGTCCTGCCAAAAAGCGCAGGCTTTGCAGTAGAGTGCCTTGGTCCAGATGCCGGCTCCACCCAGGTATCCTACAGCTCCTCTGTCCTCAGCCCCTCTAGTAAAACTGGCAAGAATGTAACCTAGCAGGGTGGTCTCATTAACCAGACCAGACTGACTGACTACAAGAAAAATGATAGCTAGCTTACAGCAGATATGTAATAAATGGTGTTCTTATCGTATTATACTATTTTCATCTCATCAGGATTGAAGTTTTACAAAGACATGAAAAAGGCTCAAACAGGCTGGCTCAGTTGGTTAAGCATCTCCTTTGGCTCAGGTCAGGTTCTCAGGGG
This sequence comes from Enhydra lutris kenyoni, assembly GCF_002288905.1. Classification (NCBI taxonomy): domain Eukaryota; kingdom Metazoa; phylum Chordata; class Mammalia; order Carnivora; family Mustelidae; genus Enhydra; species Enhydra lutris. The sequence goes on from NW_019154174.1 coordinate 5,079,503, forward strand.
TCATGGGATCAAGCCCTGCACCGGGCTCCCTGCTCAGTGGGGAGTCTGCTTCTCCCTCTCCCTCTCCCTCTCCCTCCACCCCTCCACCCTGCTTGTACAGGCGCTCTTACATGATCGTCTGTCAAATAAATGAATAAAATCTCTTTAAAAAAAAAAAAGCGGGGTTTGGGTTGGGGCGCCTACTTGGGGGTTGGGTTAAAGCCTCTGCCTTCGGCTCAGGTCATGATCCCAGGGTCCTGGGATCAAGTCCCGCATCGAGCTCTCTGCTCACCGGGGAGCCTGCTTCGTCCTCTCTCTCTATCTCTGCCTGCCTCTCTGCCTACTTGTGATTTGTCAAGTAAATAAATAAAATCTTTAAAAAAAAAAGCGAGGGGAGAGGCTCAAACATGTGTCAACTATTACTCCTAAAAGTAAAAATGTTGAGTAAGAAATAAAAAGGCAAAAAAGTTCCTGGAATAAAGCAAGAGATGTGATCCCAGGGGGAAAACCTCCTCCTCCAGTAAGACACACACCAGGCAACGATTTCCTCGCATTCTGGTGACAAAGCCTGCCCCACCCACACCCCTGACCCTTGGATACCTACAGGATATGAACCCCCAGTGTGAGTGATGAAGAAAGGATGTGATTAGAAGGTCCTAATCTGGTCACAGCCACTGTGGCCACCCCTTGCCTGCTTAAGTATGTGAGGTCTAGCTTACAAAAAACCTTGACTCGAAACTTAGCCCCAGAAAAAAATGTACATTGTAATCATGAAGTCAACTACTTTACAATTGCTCAGAAGTGGCCATTTTCATAATGTCCTGATTGCCAATTAAAATGAATTCTGAATGCAAGGATGCTTGGCTAGCTTTGTCAAGAGCTGGTAAGATTCTGCCAAGGGGTCCTAAACCACCATTCCTGGCAAGCTCCCTGAGGGGAGGAGCTTGTCTGCCCGTTCATCAGACATTCCCTAAAGCCTGGTGTCCAGTGGCAACTTAGAATTCAAGGAAAGATTTCTACACCACTGTTCTAGGCAGCATCACTCCAAACAGCCAAAAGGTGGAAGGAACCCAGGTGTCCATCAACAGATGAATGGATAAACGTGACATGTACTCACAACAGAACATTATTTAGTGTTCAAAATGAAGGAAATCTGACACATGCTACAACATGCGTGAAACTCCCGGACATCACGCTGAATGAAGCCAGTCACAAAAGACTCAATACTGTATGATTCCGCTTCTGTGAGATACCGAGAGTAGTCAAATTTCCAGAGACAGAAAACAGAGCATGGTCATAGGGGATGAGGAAGAAGGGAATGAAGTTATTGCTCCATGGATACAGTTTCAGTTTTACAAGATGAAAAAAGTTCTGGGGATGTGGGGATGTACATTCACCACAATGTAAAAGTACAATGTAACCCTGGAACAACATGGCTTTGAACTACACGGGCCACTTACACACGGATTTTTTTTTTCCCAATAAAAACAGCACAGCACTGTAAATGCATTTTCTCTTATGATTTTCTTAGTGATATTATTTTCTCTAGCTTACTTTGTTAAGAATACAGTATAGAATACAAATAACATACAAAATAAACATTAATCGACAGGTAACGTTATCAGTAAGGCAACAAGAGACTAACAGTAAAGTTTTGGGGGAGTCAAAATTATAGATGACTTTCCACATCATGGGGGGCAGCGCTCATGACCCCCACGTTGTTCAAGGGTCAGCTGTACTTAATGCTACTGAACTGTAACACCTAAAAATGGTTAAAATGGTACTTTTTATGTTCTATGTATTTTACAACTTAAAAAGAAAAACCAGAAAATTAACTGAAAGAATAAATGAAGAAAGGAATACTGAGTACTACCTTCATCACTCACTCAGTGTTCTACCTCATACCTCCGGATTATTCATTAAGGAATTCCTACCACCGTATTTTACAGATGAGAAAACTGGGCCTCAGAGAGCTTAACCTATCTGCCACTACACTACACACAGTATCTACTACACAGGGCTGCTCAGCATTCATGGTGTATTTTACCCCACTGGTTGTAAGGCCCCGTGAAAACAAGGGCCATGACTGAGGTCTTCTTTCTATGCCCAGAACCTAACGCAACACCCACAGGCCCCTTGTATGTTTTAAAAAGTCCCACTGGTCTGAATATCTACATCACAGATGTCATTATGTCCCTTTCTCTAAGTCCCTAACAGAAGTAAAATGGACAGCCCTAACAACACTTCCTTCACTGGAGGTGCTCAAACACAGCCTGAGCACTCAAGCGCTCCCCCACCGGCTTACTATGTACCAGGAGCTGGGGCAGATAAAGGTTCAGACAATTTCATCTTGGAGGGCACTGAATCCACTGCTGTGGAGAGAGAAGGCTCAGGAACGATTATCACAAGACAAAGGCTTAATAAACAGATGTGAGTACACAAATCGAAGGGAGTGCCGAGAGTGTCTCTGGGTCTGAAAACCGTGGAAAGGATCTTCAGAAGAGGTGGCTTCTGAGCTGGATCTGGAAGAATGAAGAGCTTTCCAGGCACTACCAGGGAAAAAGGCCAGGGCATGAAGCAGAAACAACAGCATGCTGGGTGTCAAAAGAACACCCCCATTCTGACTTTGCTATTACCCGGATAGGCGACCTCCGCAAATCACAAACCCTGTTTCCTTCTATATAAAACCACTGCAAGACCCCATCCAACCCTGTGTGTTACAGCTAACAGAAGCTCTGAAGTCAAAGGGCCAAGTTCAAATCGTGCCACTGTCACTTAAGAGTGACCTTGAGCTAGGTAACTAGTTGCTCAGAGCCTCAGTCTCCCCATTTCAAGAGAGAGCTACTGAACTCATTAAGTAACACATGTCAATCACTCAGCACAGGCCCAGGCACATAGTAAGCCCTCAAAATACAGGATAGCTCCAGTCAAATAGGCTACATTGTAAGGGAGGCAAACCCCAGATGCCAGGGTAGTGCCAGCTGCGCTTCCAGGTCCCTCCCAGTCCTGAGACATCCCTGGGGGGATGGGAGCGGCGAGCCCGGGCTGCAAAGCCTGCACGCATGTGTCACTGCTGGGCTCGGCACGCGCCTCTCCCCGCCCCGGGGAGAAGCGATGGCTCAGCAGTCCCGGGGCCCGCTTCCACCCCTCAGACCCGGCACTGGGGAGGGAAAGGGGCTCGGACCCCACTTACCATGCTGGCCGGGGGAGGGGCGGCTCAGGTGAGCTGGCTCTCGAGCTTCGGACACGTCCTGCTCGCACAGTTCAGGTCATGGTCCCGGCAGGCTCGGGAAGTCCCCCGCCCATGCAAAGACAACCGCTGCCCCACCCGGGCCCCGCGGGGACCCTCTAAAAAGAGCGCAGCCCCCCCGGCCCGCCTCATCGGGGACCCCCTGAACAATTCATCTAGAACCACCCGCCCCTCCCCAAGAAAACTGAAAAAGCAGGAAATGGGGCTCGGAAGCCGGTGAGAGGGCAGCGGCTCCTGGGGCCCCCCGCCGGGGCCCGACCCCCGAGGGGAGGCTCCGGGCCCAGGCAGGGGCTCCCGGCCTCCGCGTTCAGAAGCGGCTGCGGGCCCGGCCCCGAGGCTGAAGGGGCGGAGGCTAAAGGGGCCTCGGCGGCGCAGCCCGGGCGGCCGGCTCAGGGAAGAGGCCCTGGGGCCCGCGCTGTCCTTGCCGCCTCAGCCCACACGGCCGCCGCCACCGCCCCCCCGGAGCATCCCTGCGCGCGCCCGCCCCGGAGCCACCCGCTCGCGCCGCGCGGCCACCCCCGACCAACAGCCCCAACGCGCCGGAAGTGGCAAGCGCCCGGCGCGGCCCCACGGCGCGGCCGCCGGGCTGCGGCGCTGGAACCGGACCAATCCGGAATCGAGCGGGGAGGGGGGGTGGGGGTGCGGGGCGGGGCCGCACCTGACGGCTCCCTCCTGGCCCCGCCCCCTCCCGGCCCCGCCCCGCCCACCGCCCATCCACGCGGGCCGGCGGCCATGTTGGTAAAGGGCCCGGGTCTGCCATCTTAGTAAAGGGTCGGTTTCCCTTTCGCTTCGGTAGCCCATTCATTCTGCCGGTCTTTAGGGAGCGTTTTCTACGCGCCAGGCTTCTGGCCGGGAAGTCCGTGGCCCACAGCCTCTGCCCTCGTGGAGCCTACTTTCAGTTCACGCATACTGTAGTCCTGCTATGGCCCAGGCGCTAGGACTGGTGCAGTCAGCAAGCCTGCTGTAGACCCTGCACTCGAGGAGGCCAGAAGCAACGAGGGCAAATGAATAAATTAACCGTAAGAAAGGAGGAGTGAATGTTGTGAACGCAACAAACTAGCAGCGGGCTGAGATAGAAAATGCAAGGGAGGCATGGAAATGTAAACTGACACCCGAAGAATAAAGTCAGTAATGGAAAGCATGATCAAAGCCGAAGGAGCAGTAAGAGGCGGCTGCCGGCTCAGTCGGTGGAGCGTGCTGATCTCAGGGTTCTGAGTTTGAGCCCTGCCTTGGGTGTAGAGATTACTTTAAAAAAAAAAAAAAAAAAAAAAAAAAAAAACCTTAAAAGAAAAAGCTAAAGAACAACAACAGCAGAGGTGCTGAGGGGGTAGAATGTGAGGCGTTCCTGTTCCTATCCTCCAACACGCTTTACTTGTGAAAGTGCTGATTTTAAGGAACAGAGGCAGTAAAGAACACCGACCCGTAGAGGTTGAGCCCTCGCGTGTTCCCACCGCGTAGACGAGAGCAAATCTGTACGACCGGGTAGTTTTCAAACCAGCGAGAACCAGAATCACCCATCCCACCCCTGCGTATGGAAGATTCTCGCTCAGTAGGTCTGGGTGGGGCCTAATTTACATTTCTAAGTTCCCAGATGATGCTAATACTGGCGGGTCCTGGGACCGCCCCTGGAGAGCTGCTGGGGGAACTCCAGACCCCCCAAAAAGCAACAGCTTTCATTTATTCCTTCATCAAATATTTATGGCAACCCACTAAGTGACATCCACGGTTCTGAGGATTCAGTGCCGAGAAAACTCTTATGAAATAGACACGTTATTATAAAAGTATTATATGATAAGTCATCAGTTATAATTGTGATAAGGGTGTGAAAGAAAAATACAAACCACCATGAGAATTAATGGCCAAGGGATCTAGGTTAATCACCAGGGTAGGATTGGGGAGGAGGTCAGGAAATGACATTTATTTAAGCTGAGGCCTGAAAGACGCCTTGTAGTTTGCTAGGCAGAGAGAGGGGCATAGACTATTCTAGGCAGTAGAAACGGCATGTATTAGAGAATCCATACCCGGAGGTAAATGGATGAATCAGAACCCAGATCAAGCAACTTGACCTTTCCTGGCTCAGCTTAGTGGGATGACCAAAGGCTGTAGGATAAGATGGATTTGGAGTGGAATCCCAGCTCTTAGCACTCGCTGAAGAATGTTAAGCGCATGACTATCAAAGTCTTGGCTTCCTCACTGTGTAAATGGATGAAATAACAGAAATTCAAGTCAGACTCAAGTAGAGGTATGCCTTTGACTCATATAATTCCCATAACTGGACATCTGGAAATAGGTCAGTTTCAGGCCACTAGACTGTTTCAGTCCATAGAACGTGCATGCTCGTGAGTTCAAGTCCCATATTAGGCAGAGTGTTAGGAAGGTAGGAAGGAAGGTGGAAGATAGGAAGGTAGGGACAGGGAAGAGAGGAGAAGAGAAGTCAGGTTCATGCTGGGAGTAATGGAGGCCCTGGGTCCATTCCTCTAGGATTTTCTTGGCTCTGCTCTCAACGGATCAGCCTTGTCCTCAAGATGACTGCTAGGAACAGCCAAGACCACAAGCATCCAATTTCACATCCAGCAAGAGAGACCCCCCCTTATCTCACATCCTTTCTCATGGTAATAAAGTTTATCCTACTGGTCCTGGTTGGCCCTATGCCTGTCCATCCCTGAGCTAGCCACTGTGGAGAAGGATGGAATTGATATGATTGGCTTTGAGAACCCTCTCCTGGAGCTGATTTCAACTCTTCACCTGGCACATAAGGCATGCAGTAAATCACAGCTATTTTTAATTTTTCTCCAGGGATTTTGTCCAAGTCAACTAAATAACACTTTGTTATTAATATTAATCTCAACCTGTCTACTCCGAAAAAAGATTTAAGGCTGCTATTACTTTTTGTTGGCGCTCCAGAGATGGCTCCCATCCATCTCCTCTGGCCCATTCCTACTCTCCCGCCTTGGTCCCATTCATTCAGTTATTCATTCAACAAACATCTGGTGAGTATCTACGTTTTGCCAGGCCTTTTCCTAAAGACCGAAAATTCCAAAATGAATAAGATTCAGGCAAATTGTTCAGTGCCTCATAGCAGAAAAAATTCCAGCACAAGAAGGCACTATAATAGAGGTGTGTACAAACCTAAGTGCGCAAGGAAGAGGGGAAGGAGCAACTCGCCATGGACAGAGGAGTGCTTGGAAGGTTGAACAAAGATGGTAACATTTTCATTGGGTCTTGCTGGATGAACAGAGGTTCTCCTGACTGCTACAGAGGCCCCACTCCCCTTCCCACTCCAACGTCTCCCACGGCATCCAGACTGTTTCCATTGCAAGTGATGAGATTGTAGCTCTGGAATTTGGAACCCTATCAGAGGGGAAAGGGGACTTTATTGTCTCATGTAAGAGAATCATCCAAAGATTTACATTGATTTCAGACATGGCTGCATGCAGAATCTGAAATGTCATCTCTCTCCATTTCTTGGTTCTGATTCCTTGACTGGGGTCCTTTATCCACACCGCCGCCACTGGCATATCTAGGCTTTATCTTCTCCCAGAGGGAAGCCTGGCAGAGAAGAAAGTGTGCCTCTCCTGCAAGTATTCCAGGGAAATAATCCCCTTGGCTTTGATTGGATCACTCCTGAGCCAATCACTGTGACCAGGGGAATGTGATGCGCTGATTGGCTGGACCTCAGTCACATGCTCTACCCCAATTTCCAGAATAGCTCTTCCTATGGCTAAAATCTCTCTGAGCCCCACCATAGCTCTATGAAGCCATCAGAGCGTGAGGAATTCTCTCATTTTTCCTGCAAGGAATTGATTTCTCAAGAGGCAGAGGTGTTATCACTCAATATGGATTTAATGAATAAAGAAAGAATGAGCTTCTGGCACCCTCTGTAGGTGACAGGAACAGTCTCTGTTTAACATGGCATTCAAGGCCTTTGAACCTCCCGCCATACTCTCTGGTTGAGTTTTTATTCTTCTTATGCAGCTGGATGGCCTTGAGCAGGTCACCTAAGCTCTCTGTACCTCAGTTTCCTCATCCATAAAATGGGAATGGTATTAGTACCCACCTTAGATACCTGTATCATTTGCCTTCTATCAGGAAATTCTAGTTAGCATTTGAAGAATTGACAAGGGAACTATTTTTAAAGAGGTGTAAGAAACCCTACCAAAGATCATACAGTAGCCCCAGTCTAGTAACAACAGGACTCTGAGTACCACTAGACCTGAAGGGGTAAGAGGAGGAACAGTTGCCAGAACCTCTATAGAGAGAATGGTGTGAGCAGAGCTTGGGGAAGCAGCCAGCCAAGGTGTTCCTGCAGGGAGGAAGCCAATGGAATAAATACCCCGACCTCACTCTCTTCCCACCCTCTATCTCCTGTTGCGAATCCCCATTGGACAAATCCATCCAGAAGCTGGAGAGGAAGGGAGTCTAGTGATGTGGTTGTTGGGGCCAACTTCCTGGACACAGAGAAGGGGGAAGGGGACTCCAGAGGTGCACATGGAAGAGATCCAGCAGAACATTACCGTTACTGTGGCAAAGCACACAATGTTTAGAACTGTGGCACATGGAAAAGACGTTCTATAAGGTTTAGACATTAATTATTGATTATTGTTTCCATCCGAGTTGCAGCCCACCTTCCCATCTCCTTTCCCTCCGCAAGCCCACCGAGTTAGACTTCTCATGGCTCCTGGAAAGCAGCAGGCTCTTCCCTGTCTCTGAGCCTATGCTTATGTCATTCCATCATTTTGGAATGTCCTTTTCCTCATCTATCCCCTTACATTCCTACTTACCCCAAAGACACAATTCAAATGTCTCCTCCTGAGTGACCTCCTCCCATAAATAAATAGCAATTTACAAATATCCATTAGTACGAATAAAGGAGAAATCTTGTCTAAAGACTTACCTAGTTGGGACATCCACCAGATATATCCAACAGGAATTATCCATGGGCAAGGCATGATGGGAGAGAGACTTCTAATGCTCAGCAACATCGGCCTCGGCTCTCTTCCAAGTTCAAGGGAGGTTTATACTTCCCCACTTCTTGCAGCTGAATAGGACAATGGCAACTGGGTGGAAGTGACCGTGTCACTTCTGAGCCAGAGCGTTTCCTTGCCTGTACAAGTCCCTCTGATTCTGCTTTCCCTTGCCACAGAGAGCTCTGAGGCATCATGTTGAGACTGGGGGGAAACCATGAGATGGATGGAGTGACTGCATGGGGCAGAATGCTGCCCTCAACTATACCAGGCCAGCAGAAAGAGCAAGAAACAAACTTTGTGTTTCGAGGGACTGGGACTTAGGGGTGCTTGGTTACTGGAACACAACCTGACCTATCTTGACTAGCACACAAGACTATGTGTGGTGGGTAGTCTACAAAGAAGGGCCCCCGTTGAAACATATCTGTCAGAATTCCCATCTTTGTACAGTCCCTTGACTTTGACCCTGGGTTGGCCCTGTGAATTCACTTCTGACCAGTAAAATGGAATGGAATTGAACATGACTTCCAAAGTCAAGTCTTAAAAAGCTGCATGGTTTTTGCTTGGGTTTCTTAGGTATTTCCTTTGGGACAAGCCAGCTAGCATTTAAGAAGTCTGATTACCTGAGAACCCCAAGCTGTGAGAAAGTTCTAACCAGATATGTGGAAAGACTATGTGAAAAGAGAGAGTATTGCCTGACCAGCTCCACCATTACAGTTGGCTCAGCTGAGGCACCAGCCATGAGAGGGAAGAGTCTATCTTGGACTATTGAGCCCAGTCATGACTTGGGAAGACTCCAGCTGCTGGCATTTCTCTGACTGCAACTACATGGGAGGCCCAAATGAGTACCACCCAGCTAGGCCCCATCAGTGTGCAAGACTAGAAGGGATAACAATGAGTGGCTCACATTATGCAAGGTCACCCCTCTTCCAACCCCAAAACACACCCAGGTCTCCCAGCTTCAGTGAGCCCGAGGTGACCTTCTGGATAGAGACCTTCCAGCTTGAGGCCAACTCATCACCTTCACTGTGAGCTAGTTGCTGAAATGGATTTCTGTTGGCTTGGGAAACTTCAGAAGAAATGACAAAGTGAAAAGTCTATGGATGTTGCAATACCTCAATTCTGAACAATGTGTGTAATAGTTATTTTTATCTAAATTATTTCCCGAACAAGATCTAAATTTAAGAAATCCAGTGTGTTATGGAACAATAATTACTTTTTTAATGGCACACAAGAATGGGGAGGATAATAAAAGATCAGAAATGGATCCAAAAATATGGTGCTGACAAAAGAGAAGATGGGCCCTGGTCTGTGGACCAATGCATACAAATTGAGTACAAAATACATCTACTTTATATGCAGATTAGAACGAATAAAAAATGTAAAAGGCAGAAAATTAAAAGAACAGCTTGTTACGAAGCAGATGACAAATGAGGAAATAAACCAAGGCTGTAATGAAGGAAGATAGAAAAAGACTCATTACGTGATGACTGTATGCATCGTCAAAGTCTTCAATACAGGTGTGACCCAAGTGTCAGCTGTTCCTTTGTCCTCTGGCTCCTGTGTGCTTTGGTTTTGTCCAACTTCAACCCAGATACAAACTTCTGAGCATCTTTAAGTTTCCCATAACAATCCACTCATACCAAAGCAGTGTTTCCAGTGGGGGTGCGACTGGCCTTGTGCAAGAGACATCTGACCAGGTAACGTGATCCTGGTCACCACGTCAGTAATGATCATGCCCCCAACCCCCAGCAGGCATTACGACAAGTAAAACCAAGCCCACATGTTTCCAGTGTTCCTGGAGGCAGTATTCCCCTCAACAGAGAAACCCTGCACCAGAGCAATAGGGACCGATATTTACTGAAGATTTCATAAGGATGCAGAAGAAAGGACTTACATCACACATTCCGTAGCAAACAATCTAAACCCTTCATTCTCATTTTCTGCAATTTTCTGCAATCGTTCATCCTCCAGACTGCTCCTAGATTATTTTTGCCTCAGCTCCTTACCCCTCATAATGCCTGGCTGTCTCCTTTATCTTTCTTCCCTCCAGAATTTCATTCCAAATCTCAAGTTTCTCTCCTATGATGCAGAGAGGCACATCAACATTGCCTGTGATGCTACCCCATCTTTGTATATTCACGCTCATCATGGGCAGTGCAAAGGGCCCTCTCATTAATAGAACCCACCATTAATAGAAGGTGGTAGACCCACCATTGCTGGTTACTTGACCACACCCAAGTGCTGTATCAACTGTGTTTGCTCTGGAGCATTCCGATATACAAAATTGTCTCCATCGTGTGAAACAAGAAGGGTATAGATGATGCGGGGATATCTGGTTTGGTTTGGTTTGGTTTTCATGTCCCTTCTGATAACTCCAGTTTTGCTACGAAGGACCACCTTTCCTTTATACTCAGTTTTCGAAGTTTTTGGATGGGCCTGACCCCACTCCCTGGTGTCAGAGGTAAGCATGTGACCCAAGATAATGTGGTTTCTGTTCATCTATTAACAAAACCAATGCCATAAAAGCCAATCTTATGCATACACATAAATGCGCAGCTGTATCTATAGGAGAAATTTATAAAAGTAGAATTACTAAGTCAAAGGGTAAATGCCTTTGTGATCTGATGGATTTTCCTGAGTCGCCCTCTATAGGAGTTGTCTACTCTTACCAGGTATAAGGACTGTATCTATACTGGCCAATAGGATATACTGTCAATCTTCTGGATTTTTGCCCATCTGAGAATTGACATCACAATTTTCATTCTTTCTTTCTTTCTTTTTGAAAATTTTATTTATTTATTTATTAGAGAGAGAGCAGAAGCAGGGGACGAGGCAGAGGAAAAGGGAGAGGGACAAACATATTCCCCACTGACTGGGGCAGGGGATACCCAACGCAGGGTTCGATCCCAGGACCCAGAGATTATGACCTGAGCCAAAGACAGATGTTTAACCAACTGAGCCACCCAAGTGCCCCGACATCATGATTTTTTTTGTGAACTGTCCATTTTTGTACTTTGCCCCTCTTTGCTCTTGAGTTGTTGGGTTCTTTGGCCACATTTCTAGGAATTCTTTATGCAATAGGGAGATTAACCCTTTGTGGTATTGACTTGCAAATATTTTTCCCGGATTTTTGTCTTTTGACTTTGCTTATGGTTTTGCTTTTCAATGAAGAAGTTCTGATTTTTTTAAATAGTTGAGTGAATCAATCTTTAATGGCTTCTGATTTTTGAGTCATACTTAATAAGGATGATTCCATGCCAATGTTTAAAGGAATTTACCCACACTCTCTTCCAGTACGATCTACATAGAATTTATTTAGGTGTATGGCATGAGGTATGAATCCAATCTGTTGTTTGAGCTAGGAGAAGCCAAACCCAAACCAGACACAGAGTAAGGTGATTGAGTTCCCAGAAAGACACCAGACCTATTGTCAGAACCTGATGCATGAAATGAAAGAAGTGTCCATAACTGGCCAGGACAGCCAGGGCAGCACCACATTCCAGGAAGGTGACAGCAAGAAGACAGCAAACCCAGGGTCCCCATCAGCACGAGGATACAAGGAGATCAGGAGAAGGACCTGGGTAGCTGCTTCCGTTCTCCAGCCTAGAAAAAAATAAATAAATTCATTGTTCTTCTGCATCATTCAAAAGCATTTTAAAGTTTCCTTCATACAAAAAAAATTTTTTAAGTAATCTCTACGCCCAGTGTGGGGGTTGAACTCATGACTCCGAGATCCAGTGTGGCATGCTCTTCCGACTGAGCCAGCTGGGTGTCCCTCCTTCATATAGATTTTATGCATTTCTTACTAAATTTATTTTTGGGTCTTTTACCTTTTGTGTTGCTATTGTGGAGGGAGGTCACCACTTCCATTATCTCTTCTAAGTGACTGTTGTTAGTAAAAATAGAGAAGCTATTTATTTCCTTCGTTAAATTTTGGACCCAGACAACTGAGTATTTTTATTGTTTTGTTTTGCTTTATTTTCCCAACAGATTCACTTAGGTTTTCCAGGTATGAAACTGTATCATCTAAAGGGCGCCTGTCTGGCTCAGTTGGTAGAGCACACAACTCTTGATCTTGGGGTCATGAGTTTGAGCCCCATGTTGGGTGTAGAGATTACTTAAAAAAAAATTCTGGGGGCGCCTGGGTGGCTCAGTGGGTTAAGCCTCTGCCTTCACCTCAGGTCATGATCCCAGGGTCCTGGGGTTGAGCCCCGCATCAGGTTCTCTGCTCAGCAGGAAGCCTGCTTCCCCTTCTCTCTCTTTCCCTGCCTCTCTGCCTACCTGTGATCTCTGTCAAATAAATAAATAAAATCTTTTTTTTTTAAAGGGAGAGAGAATCTTTTTTTTTTAATTTGATAGACAGAGATTACAAGTAGTCAGAGAGGCAGGCAGGAGGGAGAGGAGGAAGCAGGTTCCCCTCTAAGCAGAAAGCCCGATACGGGGCTCGATCCCAGGACCTGGGATCATGACCTGAGCCGAAGGCAGAGGCTCGAACCCACTGAGCCACTCAGGCACCCCTAAATAAATAAAATCTTAAAAAAAAAATCTGTATGAAGGAAACCTCCCTTCATCAATTTCTTAGAGACGACTGAAAATCAAGGAGGGTGTTTTCACTGATTCCAAGTCTCCTCACCAAGTTCCGTGAGGAGAAAAAAAAGAGAAATTCTCATCTCCTGTGGTACCTCCTAGCCTTTATGCAGGCTCACTCCTTTTCCACTCCCTCTCCCTTTACGTAGTAAATTTCTTTCTTTCTTTCTTTTTCTTTCTTTCTTTCTTTCTTTCTTTCTTTCTTTCTTTCTTTCTTTTTAAGATTTTATTTATTTATTTTAGAGAGCATGAGCAAGAGAGAGAGAGAGAGCACAAGCAGGGGGAGCTACAGAAGGAGAGGGAGAAACAGGCTCCCTGCTAAGCAGGGAGTCCAATGTGGGGCTTGATCCCAGGACACACTGATATCATGACCTGAGCCAAAGGTAGATGCTTAATGGCTGAGCAACCCAGGCACCCCGATTAATAGATTCCTAACAGACTTCCAGCCCCAGATCAAATATCACTTCCTCTGGGAAGTTCTCCTTAACCTCTCTACCCTTATCTGGGTGGTCTGTGCTTGTCCATCATGGAGGTCACCCCAGTCATTGTGCTGCTCCATCTGTGTGCTGAGCCCTGAGCTATGTGGGGAAAATGAAATTGATCAGAGCCAGCCTTTGGCCTGGAGGAGTTGACATCAAAAGAGAAAAGTTGAAGAACAGCCAAGTTTGCCAAGATTTAAAGACCATCTCAGGACACCAATGGAATAAAATGGCACACACTTCCATGCCAAGAGAGATTCACTCTGGGCTGAACCCAGTGGTCTGGGAAATCTTCAAAGAAAAGGCAGAGCTCAAACATCAAGAGAAGCTATGTGCACACAAATTCTCCCAGGGACATTTTGGATTCAGACTCTGGTCAAACAGCATGCTGCACTGGATTCCACAGCAAGCAATTTGGACTTTCGGTGTCAGCCTAAATGCTCACCTGCCACACTGTTTGTCATGGGCTGAAATTCTCAAAACTATTTTAGCTTGTATGAGAGAAAAGCAATTCAAATTGGCTCTAACAAAACAGGTATATATTCTGGTTCCTATATATTGAAAGTCTGGGTTTAGGTGGCCTTCAGGCATAGTTTTATCTAGGGACTCCTACCAGGCCCTTGGAACGTGATCTTGCTGTCTTTTAGTTGATTCTTTGCTCTTGGCCAAGCTCTCCCCTACTGTTGGATCTTGGCTGTACCAGACTTACCCTCTCAGAAATAAGTCTAAAGGAAAGAACAGCTTTTTTCCTGAATTGTTCTGGAAAGGATTCTATGACTTAATCTAGATTAGCTTTAGTTGAGCCATCACTTTTGAGCAGGATGGAATTTAATTTGAAGTCCTGGATGATACTTATCTGTACTCTGTCATTCCTTTATTTCCAGATCTTGGTAACCTCCAGTGAGGAAGGATGGAGAAGGGAGAGACTAGCAAAGGGACTTCTCCCTGCATAAAGGGAGACCTTAGCCTGGCACCTCCTCTTGGAGCAGAAACCTATTCAATGTATCATGACACATGTTGTAGAAAACTTTAGTAGACAGGTCTGGATTTTCTTTAAACATTCAGTGAATCAAGGCTTCTGCTGGACAAAAGGGAGCCCAAAAGACGTGATAGGTCCCAAGGTTGACAATAGTTGGTAAGCCATCCCCATCCTCCAGCCTGCTTGAAGGAGCAAGGTGTTCTGTTCAGTACCCCTGAGCAGCATTCTCTTATCTGCATGACTCACTTCGACAAACAGAGCCTGGCATGGGAACCACTGGGACAGAGCTGGTGGCTGAGCCTGGGCTGAGCAGGCTGGAGTGTGGTTAGGAATGGTCTTGCATCCATGTGGCCCAGAATTCAAGAGGCTGCCACTGTTTAGACGGTATATGTGACAATAAACAAAAACCCATTTGTGCTCATTTAAATACAGTGACAGTATATACATCAGGAATGCTTCAGCTTCCAAGTAACAAAGACTTAAAAATGAGGACTTTTTTTTTTTTTTGCCTAATAGTAAATAAGCGATATGACACTATGTAGACTCAGCTGTTCAGTGGTGTTATGGCGTCTCTATGATTCTCTTAGCCTTGCCCTCATGGTGGCAAGATGGCTGCTGCAGCACCAGACATTGTGTCCACATTCTAAGTAAGAAGAAGAGGAAAAGAGAATGTGCCAGCCACACTGGCCCTTGCCTTTTTTGGATAAAGGAAAAGCCTTCCTATAAACCTTGAGCAGCCTTCTGTTCCCATCTTATTGATCAGAACAGAGAAAAACAGCCTCCTTAAGCAGCAAGAGCAGCTAGGAAAGGAGACAGTCTAGTTTACTAGACTACAGTGATTGTAGAGAGAGTGAGGAATACCAGACAGTGTCAACCACAGGAAAGTTTATTATAAATATGGTGGCATAATGTTTTGGGGACATCAACCTCTGTTCTTTTCAATTTCCTGATATTTTTTTTTCTTCCCTGCCATCCAGCTTAAAGTTGTGCTTGGCCCCTCACGAGAAGAATGTGAAAAAGTGAAAAACAGAAAAAAGCCATGAGTCTGGCTTTTGTGTCTCAATACTTTAAGTCCTTATCGGAGAAATATAAAAGCCAAAAATAAGGTTTTCCACCTTCAGATCAGGAATATTTCCCTGGGATATAGGGGGAAAGAGAAAGAGGAGATGTAATGAAAAAAGAGAGAGTTTGGAAAGTCTCTGAAGGCCAGACCCTGAGCCCTCCTTCTTGTGGGGGAGGCAGCAAGACTCCAAAGAAAGGTTTGAGAAGTCCAAGAGTGGATGGAAAAAATGCTTCCCAGAGTACCTTGGTTCCCAGCGGGCATGAGAGCAGCAGAATGATCCCTAAGCCTTGGCGACAGTCCAGGAGAGGCCAAAGCAGTTGCGCAGACAGAAACTGAGTGGCCTGTGTAAGCTGATGGCCAGGGATGGATGGCTAAGAACGGATGTCTTGGGCACACCGGCATGGACTTCAGGACCGACACTGCCCACCATAGCCAGGCATTTCAGAAGCCACCCAGGAATTAGACACATTCACACAGAAAGGTGCAGGTGCCATCTTGGCTTGCAACAGAAATGGTGGTGAATTATGAAAAATATATCCTTGAGTATGTCGACTGAAGGGATAGTCCATGACAGAGATGGCTGGTAGCCTTCCCCAGCATCCATTCTCCCCTTGCCCCCAGGAATGAACCCCTACTTTTAGCTGAACACATTTCCCAGACTCCCTTGCAGCAAGGTGTGATCGTGTGACCACGTGGTGGCCAAAAAGTCATTACAGAACTGCCCTGTGGGATTTACAGGAAGCCGCCTTCAAAGAGAGGGACCTGGGAGCCTGGGTGGCTCAGTGGGTTAAGCCTCTGCCTTTGGCTTGGGTCGTGATCTCAGGGTCCTGGGATGGAGCCCCACATGGGCTCTCTGCTCAGCAAGGAACCTGCTTCCCTCTCTCTCTGGCTGCCTCTCTGCCTATTTATGATCTCTCTTTCCCTCTCTCTGTTAAATAAAAGATAGAGAGAGAGAGAGACCTGGGAACCTGGGTGGCTCAGTCAGTTAAGCATTTGACTCTTAATTTTGGGTCAGGTCCTGGTCTCAGGGTTGTGAGATCGAACCCAAGTCAGGCTCTACACTGTACATGGAGTCTGCTTAAGATTCTCTCTCTCTCTCTCTTCCTCTGCCCCTCCCCCCCAACTCATTCTCTCTCTTTCAAATAAACAAACAAACAGACAAAAGGAGGCACCCATTCTTTTCCCCTTCTTCCTTGTTGCTACCTGGCATAAGCCGCTCCAGGAGCCATCTTGGTCCAAGAGGTGACCTTGAAAACAGAAGGGGGGAGGGAATGGAGCCTGAGTCTCTGGGATGTGGCCTGCCTGCCTCTGGACATATTTGACATGAATGGGAGACGCACTGCATCAAACAAAGTGCCACAGGCCGAGGGGCTAAAAGAACAGAAACATATTTTCTCACGATTCTGGAGGCTAGAAACCCAAGAGCAAGGTGTCAGCAGGCCTCCCTCTTTGGCGCATAGGCAGCCACCTTATCCTTGTCTTCACATGGTCTTCCCTCTGTGTGTCTCTGTGTCCCAATCTCCTCTTCTTCCAGTCATACCGGATCGGGGCCCCCCTGAATGACTTCATTCTTACCTTCATCACCTCTTTAAAGCCCCCATCTCCAAACCTGGTCACATTTGCAGCTGCTGGGGTTAGGACTTCAGCACACACCCTGTAGGAGGGCCACACCACTCAGCTCCTACACACACTTGCTCTCAGGAGCCAGGCCTGCCTCATGACGCAGCTCTGCGTAAGTCACATTCCTGCCCTTGTGGCGACTCAGTTTCCTCTCTTGTGAAGCAAGGGGCTTAACAAGTTGATGGCGGCTGTTGTTCATGTTGCTTCCCTCTAGGGCTGCTTTTCAGCTAAATTTAGGGCCAATCTGTCCCCATCGTGGGCTTGGTGTAGCTGGAGAAGAGTGTGGGCAGACTGACACAGTGCTGGCTGTGAGCCCACAGCCTCCCTCATGGCCTCCCTCCCTCTCCCGCCAGGAGGCTAGGTAGGACTGGCTCAGGCCCTCCACTGACCACCGACAGTCCTCCCATGATGCACTTGAAGAAGTTGAGGACGAGGCCTGTCCCTGTGGTCAGCCCTCCCTAGGCTTCAGAGAAGAGACAAGAGTTCCATCTGACATCTGACATCCATTCTAGATGCCTTTCATGGTTAGCTGGAAAACCTTCATTTTACAGATGGAGAAAATGAAGCAAATCCCTACCTTTATACCAGGGTCTGGAATCCCACCCTCTCCCACCTTCTTGAAAACTTCCCTCTTTTATATTTTCAACCACTTTCAACTGGACCCATCCCATTAACTTTTTTTTAAAATTAAATTTATTTATTTTTTTAATAAACATATAATGTATTTTTATCCCCAGGGGTACAGGTCTGTGAATCACCAGGTTTACACATTTCACAGCACTCATCATAGCACATACCCTCCCCAATGTCCATATCCCCACCACCCTCTCCCGTCCCCCCTCCCCCATCCCATTAACTTTTTAAAGATAATTCATGGAAGCGCCTGGGTGGCTCAGTCATTAAGCATCTGCCTTCAGTTCAGGTCATGATCTCAGGGTCCTGGGATCGAGCCCCGTATCAGGCTCCCCACTCAGCGGGAAACCTGATTCTCCCTCTCCCACTCCCCCTGCTTGTGTTCCCTCTCTTGTTATCTCTCTCTCTCTCTCTCTGTTAAATTAATTAATTAATTAATTAATTTTAAAAAATAAATAAAAATAAAGATAATTTACCAGTTAAAAAAAAAAAACCCTAAAAACTGTTCCCTACCCTCCCTATGCCCCGACCCCTGGTGGGACCACATTTTACTGTTTTCCCCAGTGTTTTTTATGCAAATATAAGCAAATACAGAAATATTGTCATAATTCCTATTTTCCCCATGACTTACACAAAAGATGGCAAGCCGAATACATACTTCCTCCCATTGCCTTTTCCCCCCACTTAACGGTATATCCCAGCAATCTTTCCATTACAATACATAGAAACTTTCTTCATTTTTTTTTATAGCAGCAAAATATTCCATTTTTGCCTGTACCATGGTTTATTTAATCTGTGCCCCATTGGGCTTTTTCCAGTCTCATGAGAAAAAAGTCAACAGCAACAATAACCAACACACACACACACACACACATTTTTTTCCATGCCAAGAGCTCCATAGCATAAATTCCCAGAAGCGAGACTGCTAAGTCAAGGATAAAAGCACCTGTCATTTTGATAGATAGTGACAAATCGTCAATCACAAGAATTGTACAAATTTGCCAAACCCCTCAGAAAATGTACACAAGTGGCTATGTCTCTTTTGGCTCCCTAGAGTCAGAAGAAAAATGAAAAACTAGGGGAAAATATTTGTAACCCAAATCACAAATGAAGGACTCCCCTGCCTAATACATGCAACACTTAAAATCAATAATTAAAAACAGCAGTGAACCAATAGAAAAATGGATTAAAAACATAAAAAAGATAGTCTCTAAATTTCCCCATACCGATGAAAAGCTGCCAAGTTCACCTGTAATAAGGGAAATGAAATGTCCACCAAACATACCTGGGTGGCTCAGTGGGTTAAGCCTCTGCCTTTGGCTCAGGTCATGATCCCAGGGTCCTGGGATCGAGCCCCACATCAGGCTCTCTGCTCAGCAGGGAGCCTGCTTCCCCTCTCTCTGCCTGCCTCTCTGCTTACTTGTGATTTCTTTCTCTGACGAATAAACAAATAAAATCTTAAAAAAAAATACCAAGAGGCTATTTTTCACCTATTAAACAGTGACCAAAAAATCCAAAAGGTTGACATTTCCTCATTATTTGTACATTTTCTTTTTTTAAGGTTTTTATTTATTTAAGTAATCTCTATACCAAACGTAGCACTCGAACCCATTACCCTGAGATCAAGAGTCTCACCTTCTTGGGACTGAACCAGTCATGCACCCCCATTATTTATACATTTTCAAAGTGCTCTCCTTTGTCCTCTCCGGGTGCTATCTTATTTCTCATCTCCACTCCACAAGGAAACTTTTAGAAACATCTAATGTCACTGCTTCCATGTGCATGCCTACCCTAAACACTACCAAGGCAGGAGTTCTCAACCGGGTGTGATTTTGTCCCCCAGGGGACATCAGGCAATGCTGGAAAGAATTATCATTGTCATGGCTGGGGGTGGGGTGTTACCAGCATTCGGAGAGTAAAGGTCAGGAATGCTTCTAAACTTCCTCCAAGGCAGAGGACAGGCCCCGCACTGCAGAATCATCCAGCCCAAATGTCAACAGTGCCAACGTTGAGATTCCTGGCATTAGGATTACCTCTGGCGTCCAATCTGGTGGACTTTTTCTAAGTTTTCATGTACCTTGACCCCTCATAGCATTCAGCGTGTTGACTGGCTCTCCCTTCCTCCTTTCCAAAAAGCTGACTTCTCTGATGCTGCCCTCCCCTCCATTCCCTTCCTAGATTCATGCCACATACATGGCAATCCAGTGCTGGGGTTCCTTGAGGCTGGGGTTCTCTCACTCCACACTGACTCTAGTTGACATCACACATACCCTTGGCTTTAATCGCTGTCTGGCCGAACCTCACCTTAGACCTTCAGTTTTGTAGCACTAACTTCCTGACCCACAGTTCCACCCAGATGTTTCTAAGGTCCCTGGCGCCCATCAGGCCCAGCTTGCCTTCTGGGTCCCCCATATCACCCTCAGTGACTAGTAAAACCATCAGTCTAGAGATGCTAGCCGGATGCTGGGACAGGATCCTCAATGCCTTCCTCTTCATCAAGCCTCACCAAGTCCTGAGATGTACCCTCTAAATATCTCTCTAATTCATTCACTTCTCCCCAGTCTCACTACCACCAGTCCTCTCCAGATCACCGTCACCTTGACCCTGGACCACCGTGTTATTTGTATGGGTTCTCCACCACCACCCTGGACCCCAGCATCCACAGGGAGCTTTTCAAACCCCACATCGGCCTCCACTTGCTCTTAAGATCAAATCAAAACCCTTTACCTGCTTATCTCATAGCAGCAGAGAGGGTCCCCACCCCAGAAGACATTACAGGGGACTTTCCACCTGAGAGGTCCCGTAATTCAGGCCCCTAGTCACTTAGAGTCCTTAATGTCACTTGATACAGTGACACTTGAGTGACACAGACCTGAAGGAATTGAGTGGCAACCTGTGTTGCAACCTGGGGCAAGAGTGTTCCAGATAAAAGACCAGGAAGTGCAAAGACCCTTGAGGAACAAGACAAATTGAATATATTTCCCCACATACTTTTTGGTGGTTTGTGTTTCTTTATTTTGGAACTGCCAGTTCATGGTCTTTGCTGTGTGTCCTCTGGGGCTTGTGGGCCATTTCTTTCTGATTTGGAAGAGCTAATTTTGTAGTAGGATCCTAGCCTTTATCTGTCATTTGAATTGCATTCTTTAAAAATAGTTGACCATTTGTTGGGGCGCCTCGGTGCCTCAGTCGGTTAAGCGTCTGCCTTTGGCTCAGGTCGCGATCCCAGGGTCATGGGGTGGAATCCTGCATCCATCTGGGCTCCCTGCTCAGCAGGGGATCTGCTTCTTCCTTCCCCTGCTCTTCCACTGTCACTTGCACACTCTCTCACTCCCTCTCAAATAAATAAATTAAATCTTTAAAAAAAAGTTTAAAAATAATAAAAATAGCTGGCTGTGTTTGTTTTGTCTGTGGTAGTTTTTACTGTGTAGAGATTTTAACATTTTTTATCGTCAAATTTATGATTTCTGAACTGGGTTTCTCGCCAGCAGGACACTTTTCCATTGATATTTTTTTTTTTTTACCCCATTCGTATTTTCTCCTAATTCTTTTACATTTTTAGTGTTTTGAAAACCTTGATCTGTCTGGTGTTTCCTATGCTTTAAAGAGTGAAATATGCAGTGGGTAAGGATCTGGATTTATCTTTTTCAAAGAAAATAGAAAAAAAAAGAAAATAGAGTAGCCCATCTTTTCCTCATGAATTTGAAGCCCTCATGCCAGATATTAAGCTCAAATCTACCTCTTCACACTCGCTCAGCAAGGCGGAGGGCAGGGCTCTGCAAGCCAGCTTTCTTCCGGGTCAGCGCCATGTACACTCTGCCCATAGGGGGCGCTAGAGATAGATTTTGAGGCTGGAGAATGAGAAGGACCATCCTGCCCCTGGAGCTAGGACCTGGAACTAGGGTGATGCTAAGGGGTGACTTCAGGGGCTTTAGCTCTCCTCCTGCTTCATCAGATCCCACCCAAGTCTTCCCACAAAAGCATTTTTTTTTAAAAGATTTATTTATTTATTTATTTGACAGACAGAGATCACAAGCAGATGGAGAGGTAGGCAGAGAGAGGAGGAAGCGGACTCCCCGATGAGCAGAGAGCCTGATGCGCAGAGAGCCTGATGCGGGGCTCGATCCCAGGACCCTGGGATCATGACCTGAGCCGAAGGCAGAGGCTTTAACCCACTGAGCCACCCAGGCGCCCCCCACATAAGCATGTTCTAAATCCGTTGTTGCCTCAAAACAAACTCCTCTTCCTCTTTCCATCAGATTGCCTTCCCAAAGATGTCTACAGAGAAATTCTAGAACGGATCATACTTGGGTTCAGAAGGAGAGATCAACAAGTCCTAAGGGGCTGCTGTCCCAGACCTGAGACCCGCCTCAGGGGACCTACACACGGCTCACCCAACCTGTGCAACTTGTCTTTGCAAAGCGGAGCCCACACAGGGGGGTACTGACTCAGAGTTGGCATTCCCAGCCCCTCACTCTCTGGGTCTCTGGGTCCTCCTCCCAGCCACATACTATTCCAGAAGAAGCACCAAGGCCTCAAGGCAAAGTCCCCTGGTGCCAGGGATCCAACCCATCATAAGACAGGATCATGTGGCAGCAGAGCTCTTGCTGGCATCTGTTGGCCAGGCTGCTGTATGCAGGGAAGGGGTTCTATTTTGTGTGACTCCCCAAGGACAGACTTAGGGCTCAAGGGTGGAAGCCATGGGACTCTTCCCATGCCAGCAGCCGCCTTAGGAAGGCTTGAGTTCCCCATCCCTGATCCTTTGCCTGGAGCGCGTTCCCTCCAGTATTGACATGACTCACCACTCATCTCCTTCAGCTCTCTGTCACTCAAGTGTCCCTGTATCAGTGAGCCCATCTGTGACCGCCTAATCTAAAATTGTAAACCTCCCACTCCATCCCTCTTCCCTGCTTTGCTTCCTTAGCACTCATCATCACATATTTTATTAATTAATCTTGCTTATTATCCATCTCCCACCACTAGAATATAAACTCCACACTGGCAGGGTTTTTTTTTTTTTTTTATGTTCTGCTTATTACTGAATTCTTCGTGTCTAAAACAGTGCCTGGCACATAGTAGATGCTCAACAAACTCATGGTAGATGCTCGACAAATATTTGCTGAACGCATTCCTCCCCACCACCTTCGAGGAAGGTGTTGTTTTTATCCCCATTTCACAGAAACTGAGGCACACGAAGATGAAATAACTGGCCTTAGCAGCAGCCATGGGTTTCCAGTCCCAGATGTGCTGTGCCCAGCGCCACCACCCTTATCTCTATGCGATATTGTGGTTACAAAATGCTTATTGCAGCCTTGCCTGAAACAGAAGAAGCCTGGAAACAACCTAATTTCCATCAGTAGGGGAGCAGTTAAATAAATTACGATACTAGGCATCCTGTAGTAGCCTATAAAATCAACCTATAAACGAATTAAGCAAATCTGTATGCACCTATTTGGAACAAGCTCCAAGATATTGGTGAGTAAAAAATAGCAGGATGCAAAACAGTGCATTGCTTGTGTTCTTATCCATAAAAAAATAAACAGGAGAATCCCATGCACATGGGTTGGATATGCAGAGAAAAGTTCTTGAGTGGATACTGTAGAAAGGGTTGACAAGGCAAAAGGGAAGCTTGGGCATCACTAGTAGGAGGAAGCCTTTGCATTCCATTTTGTATTGTTGGGATCTTAAATCATGGCATGATTTGCTTTTTTTTCAGAATTGTACATCTTCCACGTTGTTTAAAACTCAACAACAACAACAAAAAAACCCTACAGGACTTGTACAAAAAGTGGGAAGTCCCCTACCCCATCTCTTTGTACCACAGGTCTTTTCCTAAAGGCAACAAACTCAACTCTTTTAGATGTTCCTTCTGTTTGCTCTTCTCTTTCTTTTTTTTTTTAAGATTTTATTTATTTATTTGACAGACAGAGATTACAAGTAGACAGAGAGGCAGGCAGAGAGAGAGGAAGGGAAGCAGGCTCCCTGCTGAGCAGAGATCCCAATGCGGGACTCGATCCCAGGACCCTGGGATCATGACCTGAGCTGAAGGGAGAGGCTTTAACCCACTGAGCCACCCAGGCACCCCTGCTCTTCTCCTTCTAAGTCAGGGTTTCTCAAACTTTAAGTAGCATGTTGAACCACCTGGGATCTTGTAAAAAATACAGGTTCTGATTCAGCTGGTCTATGGCGCGTTCCAACATTTTCCATTTCTTTTTTTTTTTCTTTCTTTCTTCCAGATTTTATTTATTTATTTATTTATTTATTTATTTATTTATTTATTTATTTATTTAAGATAGAGCGAGAGTGATAAAGAGTGCAAGCAGGAAGAGCAGCAGGAAGGGGGAGAAGCAGGTTCTCCACTGTGTAGGAAGCCCCATGTGGGGCTCCATCCCAGGACTCTGAGATCATGACCTGGGCTGAAGGTAGACGCTCAACGGACTGAGCCACCCAGGCGCGCGAAATTTTGCATTTCTAACAAGTTCCCAGGTGATGCTGTTGCTGCTGATCCGCGGATCATTCTCTAAATGTCAAGATTCTAAATAAATGCTAATACACCTATTTCTTGATTTTTCTGCTTTTGATCTTACTTCCTGATATAGAAAATGAAAATTTAGTTCTCTTACACCCTACCCCAGCCTCTCTCCCACACACATGCCTCCTGTCCTCATCCTCCCAATATAGTTATATACTCTTTCTGGTTACAATAATTTTTTAGTATTTACATTGTTATGCCTTGGTAGATAATAGTCACAGCTCAGCCACATAGTATGCTATGATTACATTTCCCTTCTTGTGCAACTTCTTGTTTTCCCTGGAGTTAATAATTGCTTAATTTTTTTCATTTCACCTTTATCAATGCATTCTCAAACTCTCCTGACAAAACTGAAAATCTCTTCTTGATAGATCCAAACACATAATACGCTCTAAATCTTGGAGCTTCTGTCTTCTGGGTCCAATATAGATTGGTTATTCCATACGTTTCCTCAATTAAAAAGACTAAGAAATAAACGGTAAACAGAGTTTGTGGCAGGAAGCAGAGTTGTTCCTCAGTTATAAATTAGGACTTAATAACTGCTCATTGTATCCTAATCTCCCTTATTCCTTTTAGTAATACTCCACCCCCACCCCAGTTTTTGGCTATGCACATTTCTGTGCTGATAGAAGCTGAATTTCCCAGTCTCCTTTCAAGCCGGAGGACTAAATATTTGCTGGCAATATGAGTTGATAGGAGGAATGCCACTTCTGCATCACTCCATCTTTCCTCCCTCTGGAGGACTAAAACGAAAATGGGGTTTCCATAAGCCAGCTTCAGCCAAGAGGATCACCTAGCTCCAGAAGTTTACCTGAAAAGAAATAAAATTCTGGGGTGCCTGGGTGGCTTGGTCGGTTAAGCATCTGCCTTTGGCCTGGGTCATGATCCCAGGGTCCTGGGATCGAGCCCCCGCATCCGGCTGCTTGCTCAGTGGGGAGCCTGCTTCTCCCTCTCCCTCTGCCCGCCACTCTGCCTGCTTGTGATCTCTTTCTCTTTGTCAAATGAATAAATAAAATCTGAAAAGAAAGAAGTATATTTAAAAGGAAGGAAGGAAGGAAGGAAGGAAGGAAGGAAGGAAGGAAGAAAGAAAATTCTACCTCGTGATAAACTTGGACCAGACCTGGACTGACACAAACCTTTTCCCCCGTGAAGTAATTCACATGCTCCTCTGGGAAGACACTGGCGTTTCTCGGTGGAATGCTTGAACAACATTCTCATAAACCTTAATTCGAGTAAGACCTCTTCTAGGAAGTGAGCTTCCTATCCACTCAGCTGTCAGTCAGTCAGTGCCACTAATGATCCAGAATCAGACATTCCATTTTCTTGTGTCCAACAAAGAATATCTAACCATTCCCTTCCCTATAAAAGGGAAAGGAATCTGAACCAAGCTGGTCATAAAGCTCTTTCTTCATGGCAAACTTGAAATAAAACTTTGGCATACGCTCCTAATTAACTTATCAGAAGACTTGTTTGAGCTGCTGTAATGTGGGGCCTCTTTGTTACAGAGGCTTAGCTGTACCCTAATTAAGGGAGAGAGAAGAGCCATTGCCTACCCACCCCCACTGGGCAGAGAATCCCCTGCAGATGGGACCCTTTCCTCTCTGGGGCCTGTCTGGGTCCTCACATGCACTGCCCAGCGCACGGCCTGGCCTGGAGCGTGCCCCTGGTGACCACTGAATTTGCAATTGAAATGGGAGCTGGTGGTGCTCGTATCTGCCTCTTTTCCAGACTGGGAGGTTCACCCCAATGCTCATGGAGGTCTTGAGTGAAGGACTTTGAAAAACAGCTGTGCTCAGTGTGCCAGAGGAGAAGGTGTTTTGTCTAGGCTTCAGAGAGCCCCGGGAGAGAGGGCCAGTTCAGGAGATGGAATTTAACTGACCAGTTACCGTTACCAGGTATTGTCTATGCTCTGACTCACGTAAGTCCCCTAGGAGCCCGCACGGTGGGCGTTTGGAGTAAACCTTAGCCGGTCTGCCCGCCCGGTATCCATGGGGGTGAAAGGGAACAGGGGCATGAACAAAAACCAGAGAGGCCCTGCGTGGACCAAGAACAACTCCGTGTCATGAACTAAGGAGACGGATTAACTCTGCCTTCCGAACACCTGAGTCCTAAATGGAAAATAAGGAGATGTCGGGGAACACCCTCTGGGGCTTGATTGGAGCCTGGGTGAGGCCTCACAGGCACAGTTCTCCACCTCCCGGCCCCAGGGTTGCGGAGGACCACAGCGCTGAGCTAGGAACCCAGCAGACAGCCCCTGCCAGTGACCTGAGTGTTTCCAAATAGCCAGGCGTGGGCTCTAGGTCCCCCTGGGAAACCCCTGGGTTCCTTTTCTAGAGGCTCACTGTATTCTGGAAACATTAAGAAATGCCAAAGGCTGGGGTGCCTGGGTGGCTCAGTGGTTTAAGCCTCTGCCTTCGGCTCAGGTCATGATCTCAGGGTCCTGGGATCGAGCCCCACATCAGGCTCTCTGCTCAACAGGGAGCCTGCTTCCTTCCTCCTCTCTCTCTGCCTGCCTCTCTGCCTACCTGTGATCTCTGTCTGTCAAATAAATAAATAAAATCTTAAAAAAAAAAAAAAAGAAATGCTAAAGGCAGCGTTATGAAGACCAAAGGGTATCTTAAATGTTTACACTTGCCTAATAAATGCTTTGAACATACACACGAATCCAGGATAATATAGTTGTTCCGTTCACAAGATACTTGCAGGATTCATAAAGAACATTGACTCAGGGCACCCCATGGGATGCTGCGGGGAGGATGTGGTCTGAGATGGGAACACGAGGACAGGCTTTTAAATGTCCCATGAATATTCCTGGTCCTCACACCCGCCAGGGAAATTGTCATACCTGAATGTATAACAGTTGTAGAAATCGTATCAGAAGCTTACACTGAATTTTCTTTGAGAACATGAGACCGGGCCCAGATTTCCCCGATGCTCTCGGTGGGTCTGTGAGCCTGGCCTGAGACCAGCAGGACGACTGGGGCTGCTCCTGAGTTCTAGGCAAGGGGAAGGTTCCCTGAGGAGGCAAGCACGGGAGCCGAGGACTGCAGGCCTACAAATCCAGCACCCACAAGCTGGGAGGGCTGCCCTTGCTGGTATGTTTCTTGCCTGCAGGCCTGGCATACAGATCATCCCTCTTGGAGTGGGGAGTGAACGGCTGAGATTTAAGGACTCAGACCCTCCGAGATGCTTGGGGCAGAGTTTGGAGCTGTCTGGTGTTCCTAATCTTTCCTCCCCAGCTGGAATCAGAAGAGGGTAGGGGCAAGAGAGAGAAAGGTGGGGTCTCAGACCCCTACGAACTTGGTCTGAGCCTCTGACCCCACCCCAAAGCCCAAGAGCCTGGCCCAGTCACCCAAACAGGAGACAGATAGAGCTTCATAACCGCTGAGAATTAAAACCTATTGATTTTCCCCATTAGCTAGAGAACGCCATCAGAGTGCATTAAAAGCAGGCAAAGCACCAGCCTCGTGAATAATTAACATCCACAAATGACAACCCATTTGGGCCCAGGGGAGGGGGGAAGGGGCGCCTGGAGGCTGGGGACACCCTGACCCCTTCTGACTCCCACCCCAGGGATCCATAGCCTGGCCTGGACTAGCCTTCCCTCCTCCTCTTTCCCCCGACCCCAAATTTCCACGCTTCCTCCTGTCCCCCTCTTCTTTCCTCTCCTCTCCTCCAGGAAACACCGAGTCTCCAAGGCAAGCAGTAGGGAAGATAGAGCACTGAGCCGAGAGTCCAGGTGTCTGGCTCTGCTGTGCATCGCTGTGTGACTCCAGGGGAGTCTGCCCCTTTCTGAGCTCATTCCCTCTTCTGTAGAGGGCTGGGGTTGAATTAGTGGGCTTCTAAGGAAGTTTACAGGTTTGTGGCTCCTGAGAGGGACAGCGACTGACCCAAAGCATACAGCAGGACTGTAGCAGAGCCCACACTAGAACCTGGGGCCTCTAGGCCAGCCCAGCCTCTGGGGCACCTTGGTGCAAATCAGGAACAAGTCCCCCTCTTTGGACAGACCGATTCACAAAAGGCACCCCTCTAGGTGGACTGATGTTAAGAAGGCCATCTTCAGGCTGACCGATTAGCAAAATCGACCCCCCCCACACACACACCCACGCCATCACTAGGCTAAAGACACAAAGCTTGGCAGAGCAGACTTAGGGCTTGAGCCCCCCCACTCACCAGCTGCTAGGCTGCCCTGTGCACTGTGCGCAGCCTAGACAACTCCATGTGGGGGCTGCCTCCCCAGCCCCCACCTTCTCTTAGCCAAGGAGGTGCAGATCTGTCCTTCCAGCCAGTGGAATTCAGTTCAACAAATATAGATGTTTCCTTCCAAGCTTCTCCGCCCTCGTCCGCCTCCTCAGCCCCTCAGCTGACCCAGGTTGCCGCTTCCATCCTCCTCCCATCCATCCTTCGGGCATCGGAGCCCCGGGAGAGGCGACTCTGCAATGGTGATGACCGGCTACAGGCCTGATGGCATCACCTCCGTCTGCCCGCCTCGCCCCCCACCCTCCGTCCCTGCACCTGCTCCGCTCTCTTTCCTCCTGAGCTCCAAGAAAAACTGCTCGCTCCTGAAGACCCAGCTTAAAGTCCTGTCCCTCCGCTCGTCCCTATCTTCCTCAGACAGACCAGCTGGCTCTCGACTCTGGGCCCTTGCCCCTGCTGGTCCCTCTTCCTGGACAGTCTCCCTCCAGATCTTCCAGCTGCCTCCTCCTCCTCCTCCTCCTGCTGCTGCTTCTGGTCTCAGCGCCAAGGTCACCCCCCCCCAGGTCTTCCCCCAGCACTCTACCAAACCCCCTGCCCATCCTCACCCTCCCTCCCATCTCCTTGCTGTGTTTGTTCATAGCCCTTTTCACACTCAAAATTTACGTTTCCTCCTTTGATTGGTGTTTCCAGGGCCACTGGGAACGGTTGTGTGTGCGCTCTGAGTTGCAAAGGAGGCGAGTGGGGCTGAAACCTGGCCTGGGATGGACCCTCCCCGCTGCTGTTCGAGGGCGGCACCTGCCTACACTGGCACCGTGTAGATGAGCTGGGGTCCCACCAGCCTCCCACCATGACAGGCAAGGCCCCACCAAGGTGGGAATAGTGTCTTCCCTCTCCATTGCTCAGTGCCCAGCGCCCAGCACTGTGTCTGATACATAGAGGCTTCCAATGTTTCTCAAGCAAGCAAATTCTATCCGGGTTCCCTTCTTCCCACTGTATTCCCACACTCCTCAGCAAGATATGACTGCCTGTAATCCACCTCTGGGTCCCACGGGGTAGGGGGGTGGGTGGGAACTAGACCCAAAGTCAGCAATGATGGCGACTGTTCAGAGAATGCAGCGGGAGGATCCAGAGGTTGCAGGGCGGACGTGTGAGTGGAGGCGTCCAGGAGATTGCCCTGGAGCTCAGAGCCCGGTCTTGGGGGGTGCACTCCTGAGCTCCCCAGTCCTACCTGGCTCCCGGAGGTGCCTATGGCTGGTTGAGGAGGCCCAGGCACTCTGACCATAATCCCAATGCCCAGTGCCACACAGAGGCTGCTGGGCACGAGGTGGCATCTTGGGGTCCCGCGGAGGGAGGCAGGCTCAGGTGGGGGAGGACCTAAGGCACCGCCCCCCGCTTCCCTCTGCTCCCTGCAGCCGCTGCCCGCCCCTCCGGCCTTGCCAGCTCTGGCGGGGAAGGAGTTAACCTCCAGGCTTCTCAGCGTGAATGTAGAGCTATTAATACCCACAGCCAAGCGGTCTGCTGGAGCAGCCGCTGGAGTCGGAGGGAGCAGGCAGCCGAGGGAGCAAGCTCTCCAGCCAGAGCCAGAGCCAGAGCCAGAGCCAGAGCCAGAGTCAGAGCCAGGACTCCGAGGACCCGAACTTTCCTTGGGGGACAGCAGTGGGCACGGAGCCAGCTTCACCTGCTCTCCTCCCGCCTTTGAGCCGCAGGTCCTGATCCTGTCTCCCGGAGGCCACCGGTGCCCGGCGCCCCAGGAGGGCAGAACAAACTTTCTTGGGGAAGCCACCCCTGCTGCCCGCGCCCTGCTGGCTGGACGGGGAGCAGCAGACGTCTGGACCAACAGATGAACAGATGGACAGGGCACCTGAGAGCCTGCCCTCCCAGTCCTGACCCTGACAGGGAGCAGCCGAGTGGGCAGCAGAGGGGCCGAGGTTGCCGCGAGGGGCAGCGAGGGGCCCTGCTGGACCTTGGTCTACCAACCAGCGACCTCTGAGTGCAGGCGGCTCCCCGGAAGCCGCTTCCCAAGGCCCAGCCCTGTGGGCCAGGACAGGAGTCCCCATCCGAGCCACAGGCTCCTTCAGCCACCGGGGCGACGGGGAACCTGAGGGAAAAGGCACAGGTGGCAGGTGGGCAGGCGCGGGGCCCCGAGGCCAACCGGCTGCTGACCCTGGAGCGCTCTGGCTCGGTTGTCCCTGCCCAGGCTGGGGACGATGCCACCGAGGTCCCCACCAGCCACCCCTGCCCGGTCCTGGAGCTCCCTCCAGCCTGGCCCCTGGGCTGTGGAGCAGAAGATGGGCCCACCTTCTGCTTCGTGTGCTTCCACAGGGAAGAGGAGGAGGAGCTGCTGGAAGAGGTCCCACTGCAGAGGTCAGTGCCCCGGGGCTTGGGCAGGGCGAGGGCACAGGGCTCAGACCCAGGGAATTTCTCTGTGGGTCGTGGCTTATCCCTCACTGCCGCCTCCCCGAGTCAGACTCTCAGACACCTGGTTGGCACCGCAGCTTCCTCTCTGGCTCTCCCATTTGTGCCTTTCCTGTTCTCTCCAGTGGTGCTCGTGCCCACCCTGCTCAGAGCCCTCCACGGCCCTCCACCAGGATGGAGTCAGCACTCAGCTGGGCGTTCAAGGCCTGCATGATTGGGCTGACCCCACCCACCTCACTGGGCTCTGCTCCCCTCTATTCAGCCCCAGCAAAACTGCCCAGACTTCCCCTTTCCCTGGTTCCCATCCATCCAGGCCCAGTGGCAATGTCTCCTCCTCCAGGAAGCCCTCCAGGAAGCCCTCCAGGAATCCCCTGCCCCACCCCAAGCTGAGAGCCACCTTTCATCCCTGCACTGCACTGATAATGTTCAGTCTTTGTTGAATTACTCGGTGGAAAATGTCTGCGTGTCTATATGCTTGAAAGTGTGTGTGTGTGTGTGTGTGTGTGTGTGTGTGTGTGTGTGTAAAAGGGAAAGAGCAGCGACAGGGTGGGAATGAAGGTTTGTGTGGCTGTGTGAGCATTTGGGGGGGTGTTTGCGAATGTGCATATGTGTTCGTGGGAGTGGGTATAATAAGTTCTATGGACCTATGTAGGTGAGGGTTTGTGGACTCTTCCCCATGTGAGGGCTCATGCCCCAGGGGCCATTGTCCCTTTTGCCAGTTCTCCCCACCCCCACCTGCAGGGAAACCCAGGCTCCAGCCAAGTGCATTACCCAAGCTGTGACCACAGGCTCCGGGAATGGATGGAAAGTCTGCAGGGGACACAGGGGTCACCTCTGCTCCAGCCCAGCCCGCCCACGCCTCCATCACTGCCTGAGTCAGCACTACCCTGGGTGGGGAGAAGGGTAGGCTGAGGGCTGACCCAGGTGGCCCCTCCAGGCCCCTTTCAGGAGGGTGGGAGGTGGGGAGTCCTGCAGCCTAGACCAGTTTCCTCCCTCCCTGAATTTCTCTGTTGGATCCCCAGTCTGTAAATTTCCCTCTGTGGGCCTTTGTCTCCTCATCTGAGGAATGGGGAGATAGCCCCTGCCGTGGTTGTCAGTTCATTACTCAGTAGGGACTGAGCCCCCCCACCCCCACCCCAGAGCACCAGAGCCCTCACCTTCCCAGGGTCACAGCCTGCCAGGAGAGACAGACAAGCAAACAGATCAGTGTGGCAGGGTGGTGGGATCCCAAACAGGCATGGGTGCACTGTGCTCAGGGAGTCAGATGGGAAGACAGACCACTTGTGCCTGCAGCGGCCCTAGGATACCCTAGATGTCTGTCTTACGGTCTGGGTCCTCCCCCGGGTGGTGAGTGACATTGAGGAAGGAGCATCATGGGGAGCGGGACAGCAGGAGCAAAGGCCCGGTGGCATGAGAGAGAATTTGTAGGGGGATGGGAGGAGATGAGGCTGGCAAGTTTCCGGGGGGGCCAGGTCACAAGCGGCCTTGACTACTGAGCCAAGGACTTAATCCATTGGTGGTGAAGTGAGCAAAACAGGAGACTCATTGTGACTATCCATAGGTCCCAAAGCAATGAGCTCTGAGAGAAGCATTATTCTCATAGGAGGGGCTCAAAATGCTTGCTGCAGGAGTGAAGACGGCATGGGGACAGAGGATACCAGAATCACCTGAGGGGATTGTCAAAAAATACACACTTAGGGGGCACCTGGGTGGCTCCGTCAGTTAAGCATCTGCCTTCAACTCAGGGTCCTGGGATGGAACCCTGAGTCCGGCTCCCTGCTCAGCAGGCAGCCTACTTCTCCCTGTCCCTGTCATCCCCCCCTCCCCGCCCAGCCCCCTGCCACAGGGGAACTGCCCTCCACCTCCTGCCCTGGGGAAACAGTGGCCTGAGAGTCTTCTTTCCAGTTGGTGGGTGCTGGACCTTTAAGTCCCAGAGAGGGGACACCAGGCTGGGCAGACAGTGACCACAGGTGCCAGAGCTAAAAATACTGATGATGTGGACACTCAGGCTGCAGGCTGGAGCGGGTGGGAGGGAAGGCTCTGGAATCTTTCTTTCCTACTGTAGGAGTGGCAAGTGGGCAGCGAGGTTCGGTGGGGTCACCCATAAGGGACTGAGAGAAGGTGCCCCCACCCATACCCTTCTCAGCCCTTCTCCAGCCTCTGGAAGGTGCCCGGATCCACTCCCAGTAGCCACTGCCATACTCAGTAGCCCCGAGTCCCGCTGATTCTGTGGCCTCCTGCTTCTCTTGGGAGCCTCTGTAAAATTAAAGAGGTGACTTTTCTCAGGCACCTGGGCACAGAGAGGACTCATTTGTAAATTCAATACACTTTCCCTGAGATCTGCTGGGTGCCGAGACCATGGGGATGGCCGTGACACAGGCACGCTGCCCCGGAGGAGCTCGCAGACTACAGCGAGGACAAGACGGGCACACGCTGGAAGGATTACGACACGGGCCAGGCGAGGTGCTGTAATAGGGGGGCGAGCCCCAAGAGTCTGGGGCTTCTGCTGGGGGGTGATGTAAGATACCAGCCCGCCGAGAACACATCTGCATTGGAGGAAGGCTTGTCACTCACCGTGTGGCTTCCCGGCCACCTACCTCTGGCGCTTTGATGGATTAATTAAGGCGAGGCTAGCTGTCGAAACAAATAAGCCTGGAAATCATGATGGCTTGGCACAGTAGAGCCTATGTCCTACCCCTGCAGGGTTCCAGAGGGGCTGGGGTACAGGGGAGACTGCTCCCCCTGCTAGGTCTTTTGGGGACCCAGGCTCCTCCCACCTTGTGACGCGGTCATCATCCAGGGTTCCAAGATCTGTTGCTGGATTGTCTGCAACTGTGGGCAGACAAAGAAGAAAGAGCCCAGGAAGGATATGTGAGGTTTTAAGAGCCCAAGCCGGGAGTGGCGGGCTTGATCTCAGCCCACACTTATTGGGCAGGTTTGCAAAAAAAAAAAACCACAAAAACAAAAAACAAACAAACAAACAAAAAATCACCCTGGGAAATGTAGTCCAGCTGTGACAACCTCCTAGGTCTAGAAAAATGAACTATTTGAAATACCTGAAAGCATCTGGCACGTAACGGGTGCCCAGTGTGTCCATCCGTCCGTTCATTCATTCATGCCACAAAGTTCGCTGGAGACTGCAAGGTGAAAATACTGTCTGTGTGGCATGTGGCCAATGCGGGAGCCAAAGAAAACAGAAGTAAACAAATCAATATGATCAAAACCCACTGTTAAGGAAATAAGCAGAGGGATAGTGGGGAAGACACCCCCTTTGCAGAAGGTGAATGGGGGAGGTAGGGATAGTTCATCTGAGAGCTAAAGAATGAGAAGGAGCTGGGCAGAGTGGGGGTAGGAGCATCCCAGGCACGAAGAACAGATGTGCCAAGGCCCAGGGGCAGACGAGAGTTTGGCCAGCGTGGCTCACACAGAGCACACGGTGGGGAGAGTGGCAGGAGGCGAGGACCAGGCTGACTTACAGCGTGGACATGGGGTACCGGTGCAGAGGTCATGGTGAAGATGGAGGTGGCCTGGACCAAGGTGGACCTTGGACATGGAGAAGCAGATGTCTCCTAGGTATAATTAGGAGACAGAATTTGCAGATGGGCTAAAGGAAGAAGGGAACAGAGGATGAATCTGAGGTTTCTGGGTGGGAGAGATGCACGGGTGTTGGGAAGGTGCGGCGAGAAAATCAAGAATTCTGCCACGGATGTTTTCAATTGGAGAAGCATGTGAGCTGTCCAAGAAACGATGATGTCGAGTGAGGGCTTGATCCTGAAAGTCTGGGGCTCAAAGGGGGAGACTCTTGGCTGGTGATAGACTGTCAGAGGCATCAGCAGAAAGGTGGGCACTGGAAGCCGTGTGTGTGAGTGTGTGTGAGGTCCCAGCAGCCAAGAGAAGAGCGGCTCCAGAAGGGGGAGCAGACATTTAGCCTCAAAGACGCCAAACAATCAAGGGAAAAGGGAATGGATTTGGCGACACGGAGGTTGGGAGGGACTTTGAGAAGAAACATAGAACTTCTCTGAAACCCCATCAAAAGGAAGGAAGCGAGTGGATGCTTTAAGGTATGCATTTGGGTCCTGTGTTTGCTTCTACAGCAAATTACCAGGAACTTGCTTGCTTAAGACCGGACAAATGTATTATCTTACAGACCGTATGTCAGAAGTCCAACACAGGTCTCACTGGGCTAACATCAAGGTGTCGACAAGGCTGCCCGAGGAAGCTCTTTCTGGAAGAACTTTCTGGAAGTTCTAGGAGAGAATCCATTTCCTAGTCTTTTCCCAGGTGCCCTTTCCCAGAGGGGACCTGCATTCCTCCACTTGTGGTTCCCTCCCTCTCTCCCACCAACAGGGAGCATGGTAGCTTCTCTCTGATCACGGCTGAGAAAGACAGGTTTTCTGCTTTTTCTGCCTCGTGTGCTTAGATTGGGCTCGCCTAAATAATCCAGGATCCTCTCCCCACGTCAAGGTCCTTAACCTTAACCACACCAGCGATGTCCCTTTGTTTCAGGTAATGTAACATACTCACAGGTTCTGGGGATTAGGACACAGACATTGGGGCGTGAGGGGGGTTGCCCAGGACAGTATGAATCAGCAAGAACTGATACATTGCACAGGAGACAGCTGCAACAAAATTTTGAATCTGGAAGGCAGATGAGCCCTGGGTAAGCGATTTCCCAGCCCGATGACCTTGCACCTGAAGCCGGCCCCCAGCTGGGGGTGAGAAAAGCAAGGAGCTCCAGAGTTAACCCCACAAAA
The DNA here is from genome assembly GCF_002288905.1 of Enhydra lutris kenyoni. Classification (NCBI taxonomy): domain Eukaryota; kingdom Metazoa; phylum Chordata; class Mammalia; order Carnivora; family Mustelidae; genus Enhydra; species Enhydra lutris. The sequence continues at coordinate 5,114,955 of NW_019154174.1, forward strand.
CCCCCAGAGGCTCCAGTGGCATTAGTGGGCTAAGTACTCCCTGGAAACGGAAGGAGAGCTGGGCCCCAAAACAGGAGTATCGGTGTAAGAAAGGCTTTCGTCCTCAGGTCTCCTTCTCCAGCTTGGCACAGCTGGGCGGCTGTCCCTCCCCCGCCCTGACAGAGGCTGAAGGTTTATTCTCCAGAGACAATAAAACACGGGAGGGTCTCCAGACTGCATGATGAGGGGGGCAGTTCTACACCCAACTAGAAGGATTAGTTCAAGTCCACATCCTGAATCCGGGAGGCTCTGCCTCTTTACTCACCAGCACCTGAGACCTTCCTCCTCCTCTGGGCTCCCCGGAACAGTGAGGTCAGGACTCAGCTTTCCAGGCAGGACTCTCCAGAGTTCACTCCCTTCAGCCTCCAGATACATTCATGAGTATTCTGTTAGGGTTGTCCTTTGGGTTTCCTGTTCCTTCTCTTTGTCCTCTCCCTACACATTTTTGTTTCCTCTAAATTGCCTTTTGCGTGTCTGTATTAGTGTTGCCCTTTATTTCAGAGTCTGATGGATCAAGAAAAGAATAGGTTGGCATCAGGGGTTTCCCAGCGAAACAGACTGGCCAGGATTCTCTAGATTGAACCCCCGAGCCAGCCAGCACCCTGCCCCAACACAGGGCTACTCATCAGCTTGCTTTTATAAGTTGTATTTTTATATTCTTTAACCAAGGCATGATTAGAGTGGAATGCAAAGGTCTTAAGGGCTTGGTTTAATGAGTTTTAATGAAGGTACGCACCTGTGTAACCCACACCTTGATCGAGATCTAGCACATTGCCATGTAAGGTAGCACATTTTCAGGTCTCTTCACGCCCTGACGCCTAGCTGCCCCAGCATGCGTGCGCGCGTGTGTGTGCGCGCACACACACACACACACACACACACAGACAGCCTCACCTTTATCGGCTCTGTAAATCTGTTAAGCATGAACCAGGGACTGCCAACACTGGAGAAAAACCAGTGATAGAAAAAGCAGGACAAAAACAAACAGAAAAACAAAATTTGGAGGAAACAGAATACACAAGGGAAAGAAAACCTAAAAACACAACGATGATGACTATATTCTGAAATGTAGGAAAATCCCTACCAGCTATGAAACAAATGCTAGATGCTATTTTGAAAGATAAAAATACTCTGAAAATGAACAAAACAAAGAAAACTTCTTAGAAATTCAGAATATTGTCCGGAAATGAAAAGCATATTTAAAAGAGTTACAGGGGTCAGCAGACTATGGCTTACAGGCCTGTCATCTGTTATTTTTTTTTTAAATAAAGTTTTATTGGAACACAGCCCCACACACACACCCCTTTTTTTTTAAAAATATGTCCTATGTACAGTGGCTGCTTTCACATAAGCAGAGACCATATGGCCCATAAGCTTCAAATATTTCCCACTGGGCCCTGAATTTTTAAAAATTGACCACTGGATGAGAAGATAAACACATTTTTCAAAAAGTAGAGCAAAAAGGTAAAGATACATGTGTAGGTTTGGACTCTCTAGTCAACAGATGCTATGATATGGAGCTAGGAATGCAAGAAGTCCTGGGGGGCTGATGCTCATGAAAATAAAGGAAGAGGAAGCAAGACTGGACAGGGAGAATCTTCAGACCGTGACATAGGGCCGACACCTGTGGAATGGCTGCTGGAAGGAAACAGATCTAAGCAAACAGCACCTGACCTAGAGGCAGATCAAACCAAATCTTGGCCAACCAGGAGCAGCTCCTAGAGGAAAGACTGTTCGTCCAAGGAGCCCCACATTGGGCAGAAATGACCAGGCCCTGGTGTCTCTGCTGAGTTCAGTTGCGGGTGGGGCTGCCCAGGAAGACCTTGGTCTTGGTGCAAAGGCCGTGGCAGAGCTCAAAGTCCCTATAGTTGGAGGCTGTCAGCCCCTGCACTCCTCACAGCTGAGTGACAAGTTCTTCGAGAAAGAAAAACTCAGAAGGGGCACCTCCAGGGCTGTTACTGTGTGGAAAGTAGGAAAGAAAGAGTAAGAAAATGAGAGGACCAGTGCAGAAATCTCACTCCTGAACAAAAGAGTTCCAGAAAGAAAAGAGAGGAAATAATCAATGAATTATTTTAAATGTTTCTCAGAATGGAAAGACCTGAGTTTCTAGATCAAAAGTGCCCACTGAGTATCCAACCAAAGGATAAAAATAGACCCACACCAAGGCCACTTGCCAGTAAATTTTAGAATACAAGGACGAGAAGAACGTACTACAAGATTCTATGAAGGATCAAGAATTGAAATATCGGGCACCTGGGTGGCTCAGTGGGTTAAAGTCTCTACCTTCAGCTCAGGTCATGATCTTGGGGTCCTGGGATCAAGTCCTGCATTGGGCTCTCTGCTCGGCGGGGAGCCTGCTTCCTCCTCTCTCTCTGTCTGCCTCTCTGCCTACTTGTGATCTCTGTCTGTCAAATAAATAAATAAAATCTTAAAAAAAAAAAAGAACTGAAATATCATCAGACATCTCATCAGCAATCCTGAAAACCAGAAGACAATGAAGTAGTTTTCAAAAGTATGGAAGAAAATTATTGTCAGCCTAGAATTCTATACCTAGCCTAACCATTCATAAAATGAGAGGAGGAAAAAGATTGTTTCAGATTTACAAGTGCTCAAAAATTTTACCTCCCACACATCTTTCTTTTAAATTTTGTATTTAAATTCAGTTAATTAACATATACTGTATTATTAGTTTCAGAGGAGAATTTAGTGATTCATCAGCTGCATACAACACCCAGTGCTCACTCCATCAAGTGCCCTGCTTAATGCCCATCACCCAGTTACCCCTTCTCCCCACACCTCCCCTCCAGCAACCCTCGGTTTGTTTCCTAGAGTTAAGAGTCTCTTATGATTTGCTCTCTGTTTTCATCTTATTTTATTTTTCCTTCCCTTCCCCTATGTTCATCTCTTTTGTTTCTTAAATTCCACATATGAATGAAATCATATGCTATTTGTCTTTCTCTGACTGACTTATTTCACTTAGCATAATACACTCCAGTTCCATCCACATCATTGCAAATGGCAAGATTCCATTCTTTTTGATGGCTAAGTAATAGTCCATTATATATACATTGGAATATATATATATATGGCATTGAATCCATATATATAATAGAAAAGGGGGATGTAGGTACATACACACATACACACACACACACGCACATATCACATTTTCTTTACCCATTCATCCTTCAATAGATGTCTGGACTCTTTCCATATTTTGGTTATTGTGGTCCCATGTGCCTTTCTTAAGAAAGCTCCTGAAGGATGTATTTCACAAAACAAGGAAGTAAACCACAAAAGAGAAGGACCTGGGATCTAGAAAACCAGGGAGCCAACACAAGACCGAGAGACGAAGTGCATCTCCCAGATGATGGTGAAGGGAAATCCCTGTGGCAGCATCGCTGGGCAGCAGGCCTGGTGGGCAGACATTTCACATTGAAATAAGTCAGGAGGGGAGTGCCTGCCTAACTCAGTCAGTAGAGCATGAGACTCTTGATCTTAGGGTTGTGAGTTCGAGCCCCACGTTGGGCGTGGAAACTATTTTTTTTAAGATTTTATTTATTTATTTGGCAGACAGAGATCACAAGTAGACAGAGAGGTAGGCAGAGAGAGAGAGGAGGAAGCAGGCTCCCTGCTGAACAGAGAGCCTGATGCGGGGCTTGATCCCAGGACCCTGGGATCATGACCTGAGCCGAAGGCAGAGGCTTTAACCCACTGAGCCACCCAGGCGCCCCTGGAACCTACTTTAAAAAAAAAAAAAAGTGAAATAAGTCAGAAGGTTCTAGAAAAGATTTATTTAAGGAGATGAACGTGATAGAATACCTAAGTATTTTGACTTTTGAGAGATTTACACAAGTAGGAGAGAATGTGGATCACATTAGATATAAACACATAGAAAAATAAACTTTTGTGCAGAAAAGGGAAAGAAACTTAAAATTTTAAACGTCTGCTCTGTGAAAGACACTGTTTAGAGGATGAGAAGACTAGCCATAGAATGAGAGAAAAAATATTTGCAAAACACAATTGGTCTGATAAAAAAAAAAAAAAAAGCTCTGTCCTTTGGATAATAAGGACTGTTATCCAAAGTATACAAGGAATTCTTTTTTTTTTAAGATTTTATTTATTTATTTGACAGAGAGATCACAAGCAGGCAGAGAGGCAGGCAGAGAGAGGAGGAAGCAGGCTCCCTGTTGAGCAGAGAGCCCGATGCGGGGCTCGATCCCAGGACTCTGAGATCACGACCTGAGCCGAAGGCAGCGGCCCAACCCACTGAGCCACCCAGGCGCCCCCAAAGTATACAAGGAATTCTTAAGAAAGAAAGAAGAAAAGGAGCAGCTCAATTTTAAAACGGGCAAAAGATTTGAACAGATACCTCACCAAAGAGGATATGTAGATGGTAAATAAACATATAAGAGATGCTCAACATCAGGTGTCATTAGGGAACAGCAAATTAAGACAACATGAGTTACCAATACACACTTATTAGAAGGGCTAAAATTCAAAACACTGACAACACCAAATGCTGGTGAGGATGTGGAGCAACGGGAACTCCCGTTCATTGCCGATGGGAATGCAAAGTGGTACAGTCACTTTGGAAGACAGACTGACAGTTTCTTACAAAGCTAAACACAGTCTTACCGTAGGATCCAGCAAGAGCCTTCCTTGGTGTTTATGCAAATGAGTTGAAAACCCATGTCCACGCAAAAATTTGCACGTGGATAGCAGCTTTATTTATAATTGCCAAACTGGGAAGCAACCAAAATGTCCTTCAACAGGTGAACGGATAAACTGTGGTCTGTTCATACAATGGAATATCATTCAGCAATCAAAAGAGATTAATCATCAGGCCACAAAAAGAACCCTCAATGCATATTGCTAAGAAGCCATTCTGGAAAGCGTACACACTACAGGATTCCAACTATCTGATATTCCGGGAAAAAACAAAAAACAAAAAACAAGAAAAAAAAAAAAGAAAAAGAAAAGAAAAGAAAAAAACAACTAGAGGCAGTAAAAAGACCAGCGGTGGCCAGGTGATTTGTGGGGAGGGTCGGAGCATGGGATTTTTTTAGGGCAATGAAATTATTCTGTACCATAGTGCAATGACACCGTGCATTTGTCAGAACTGGTAGAATGTACAACACAGAGCCAGCCCTCAGCCCCAACTATGGACTTTAGTTAATAATAAAGTATCTATTATTTCATCCATTGTAACAAATGTACAGCCTTAATGCAAGATTATTTTCAAGATTTTATTTATTTGACAGAGAGAGAGATCACAAGTAGGCAGAGAGGCAGGCACAGAGGAAGGGGGAAGCAGGCCCCCTGCTGAGCAGAGAGCTTGGTCCCAGCCAGAGTCCTGGGATCATGACCTGAGCCGAAGGCAGAGGCTTAACCTACTGAGCCACCCAGGTGCCCCAATAGAAGATGTTAATAACAAGGGAAACTGGGGGCGTGGGAGAGGAAGGTCTATGTCCTTTCTGCACGATACTTTAAGCCTGAGACTGCTCTACAGAATAAAATCTTGGGAGTGCCCGGCTGGCTTAGTTGGTAGAACACGCCACTCTTGATCTCGGAGTCATGAGTTTGAGCCCATGTTGGGAACAGAAATTACTTTTTTAAAAAATCTATTCTCAAAAAGGAAAAGGAGGGGGGAGAATGTGTAGTCTTCCACATGAAGCTGTTCATAACGTTTCCACAATACGTAGGCACCAGCAATGTTCCGATGCGGCTGTATTAGGAGAGTGGGAATAGGAAGTGTGTGGGGGACGGATGTAAGGGAGTGTAAGGGAACTAAATCCTCATCTTCCAAAGTGGGGAGTTGACAGAGAAAACCTAAAACTGGAAAGAAGCAATGGGAAGGTGCTAGGTAGCAAAGCCAGACGTAAAAATTCCTGCAGTTGAGATGATTGTCCCCAAGCGGTGGGAAATGAGAGAGGAGGCTGCTCGTGTTTCTCGGTTCCAAGCTGTGAGCACGTTTAACTGGAATAAAAACGCAAGCCGTCTCTGCAAAAGGAACGTGGAAAAACAGTAAGAACAAAAGAGAGGCATGGAGATGGCAGGGCAGCGACAGGAAGCCAGCTCGGTCAGGAAGCTTTGCACACCGTGAGGGGTGAAGGAAGAGATGCCCAAGCCAGTGTGTCCGCGGGAACGATCCTGGGACAAGAACCAGTTTGGTGGGATAGAGAGGCAGGGGAGTCCTGAAGAAACAAGGTCCCAAGGGCAGCTTGGCCTCACAAGGAGGAGGGCATCCCCCAACCCAAGCAGATGGGAGGAAGCGAGAAGTGAGCAGCTGGGTGGGTTTGTGCTTCTGTGATGGGAGGCATTGGGATCCATCTCTTTTCTCAGTGAAGTGGGAGCCACGGTTGGAGGAGAAAGGAGACGGTGGGAAGGAGTCAGCCAGGACCTTGCTGCTCAGAGTAGGGTGGACAGACCAGAAGCTGGAGATAGCCAGAGCTGGGGGCTGGGTAGACAGGCAAGATCCTTGGCTCTATCAAGATCCCTAGGAGAATCACAGGCAAATGGAAGTTTCCCATCCCAGAGTGAGGGGGGAAAGCAGCTGGTGGGCATAACAGGGGTTGTGCAGCAGCAATGAGCACCCCTTCAAGATCACGAACTGGGAGGGAAGCTGCGAGCCCCGTGCAGGAAGCTCCTGCAAAGCTGGCTTGCTCGAGGCAGGCAGAGAAAGGGTGATGCTTACCGCCCTGCCAGCCAGGGACCACGACAGGGGAGGAGGTCACAGGAGTGGGGTTCCAGGCAGCAGCTATGGTGATGGTGTGTGGAACCCAAACAGGGCAAGAAGGATGGCGATGGCACAAGGGGCTGATGGGTCTGCAGCCCGGTGGTCTCAAGGAGGTCAATGAGCTGTTGCATGCGTGTACCAGAGCAAGTGACCAAGAGGATAGAAGGGGAAGATGCTGAGATCTTGGCAGGGGGGTGGGGCGTGGGTCATTATGAGATCTAGGGTGTAAGCTTGGAAGCAGAAGAGGTTGGGAAACCCAGAGGCCTGCTGTAGGCTGCCTGAAAGTTTCGCTATCTTCCCACCCCTGGAAGTTTGCTCCCACAAATCTAAAGATGGTGAGAGGAAATGGATCGATTTGCTCTTGGGTGTGGTCTGTGCATCATGATTTTTTAAAGCTTCCCTGGAGATTATAACATGCAGCAGAGTTTGGGAGAAACCCGCAGGTGTAGACAAGGAGACCCAGACATGGAGAGAGAGAAAGGGACAAGCAGGGGGACATCAAGCAGGTGCCCTGGGATGGGCACAGCCTAGTGAAGTCTGACCAGGAGAAGGGGCCTCAGGTGAGTCAGGGCGGCGCCACATGGCCTGCGCTGTAGGTGAGCTGAAGATGGAGATGGCGTGGTCTTCCTCTGGAGGACCAGATCCTAAGCAGTGGCCTGTGTGCCTGTGTGTGAGGGACAGACAGGCAGGGACAGAGGCAGTCCCACAGTTCGTCCTGCACTGTGCCAGATCTGCCACTAGAGGGAGCGCTGCGCTCACACATGCAGGAACGGGTCCCGCCGGTCACCGGCAGGAGGCTCTGGCCTCTTGATCTGACAGCTCCTATGTTCCTGCTGCAGATTTTGTAGCCACATACCCCTGGATTTAACGGTAGTTCCCACCATTTCCAAGGCCCCGCGACCTTGGCCAGGTTACTCAAGGGCTCTGTGACCCAGTTCCGTCCGCGGTAAAATGGGCGCGGCCACGGCTCCAACCTGCTGGGGTTGTTGGCAGCATGAATGAGGTCATTCCCGGGACGCCCGGGTTTTGCTGTCGCCTCTGTCTCTCTCTGCTTCTCCGGCCGCCCCTTTACCCAGCCCAGATCCAGGAAAATGGATAGGGGCTTTATGAGATTGGGGGAGAGCAGAGGCTGGGTGGGGTAGGGCAGGTGGTCCCAGGGGCAGGGACAAGGAGAAGCCCAGTCACCTTCACTTCCTGCTCAGTTGTGCTGGTTCTCTTGCCCTGGAGCGCTTCTCATCCTATGGCTCATTCCTGGCCGTGGTCTCACCCTTCCAGCCACTGTACCTTTCTCCCTCCTCTGGGGGGCCCCGGGGACAAGCAGCTACCTAGCCTGACAACCACATCATCTCTGGGACAATGCTATTGCCTGGTACCCAGGGGCTCGGAGGGGAGCTCCCCAGCCATTCTCCTATCTGCCCCCTCCCCGGCTCCTGCCCACAGCAGCCAACATCTGACCTGTCAAGCCGCACCCCAGGGGGACCCGCATTTCCAGGTCTGCAGACATCCCAGATGCAGAGGTTGCCGTGGGAAGAAGGCCCACAGAAGCAACCTACATGGGGGGATAGCCCGCCCTGACATTAAACACTGATTTGCCAGTATTGTTAAAAGCAGGGCATTCCATCCTAAGATCTGGATTTCCAAACTTCTCTCGAAACATCGGAGGGTCTAAGAGCCTGAGCTTACACTCCCACATGGCAAGAGTGGGTCACAGGGGCGAAGAGGCCACTGTGCAGGTAGAGCCTGGACTCTCTGGTTCCCCACTGTCCCGGCTCAGGCCGTGTCCCCCAGCCAGGGTCCCTCCCCGGCCGCTCTGAACATCTCAGTCTGTGAGCCTGTGTTGGAGAGTTCAGGTGCCACCGCTGGCCTGGGGCAGGTTGCAATGGAGAGCTGGAGGATGGAGTGCCCCCCCCCCAGATGACAGCGGACCCTCAAGGGCAAGGAACACGGGGGACCCGAGAGCTGCTTAATCTCCTCACCTGTTCATGGAAATTGATGGTCCAGGTGCCCAGAGTAAACCACACACCCCTCACCTCCATTGTCCAATCTGTCCACAGAATCCCCACTTCTCCCCACCTCTCCTCCTACTGCCCCAGTCCGACTTGCTGTCTTCTCTCACCCAGCTGGGTGCAGGAGCCTCCTCATTGTCTCCTCTTGCCTCCCAGAGGCTGTCTGCCCCCACAACAGCTAGAGGGAGCCTGTGAGCCCTCCTTTGCTCAAAACCCTCCAAGGACTCCCACCGCACTCAAGAGTCAAAGCCAAAGACTTATGGTGGCCCTAAATGAACTGTCCCCATTACTTCCTATCTCCTCCCCTGCTTTACCAGCCTCTTCATTGTTCCTGACATCCCAAACACACTCTGACCCAGGGCCTTTGCACTGGCTGGCCTACTGTACCCTGCCCACCCACCCCCCACCGCCCCGTATCTTCATGGCTCTCTCCCTTACCTTCAAGTTTCTGCCTGAGTGTAACCTTCTCTATGAGGACCTCCCTGGTCTCCCTGCCCCCGACTGAGATTTTGTTCTGTTCCGTTCATTGTATAGCAGAGGCACGCAACAAATATTTGGTAATTGAATAAGTAAGTGAACAAACAGGTGAAATGAGGGCAACAATGGTAGCGAGTGTGCGGGGGGGCAGGGATGACTATCAGATTGTGTGTCACGCAGTGCCCCAACCTTGGGGTTTCCTGCTCTGTCGTAGCATCTTGCAATCTTATGAGCTTCATCTTTGAATTCGTAAGTGAGGTCTGAAGGGACATCCTGCCCGCCCGCATCCCCTGCATGGGTTCTCAGCGACCGCTCCTTGGCCCCACGCAGTCACCACTGCTGTCCTTTGTGGAAGGGGAGGCGTGTCCAGGGTGCAGTCAGGGTCCATGCTGCAGATGCAGTGGAGTGGCCCCGGGCACCAATGAGGGGCTGCGCTGGCCAGCGCGGCTCCCCATGCCCAAGGGAGCGTGACACTGAACAGTAACTAGAAACCCACCATGACGGGCTGAGAGAGAGAGAGCTGGGCAGAAGGGACAGGCTTTAGCTCTGCTCTTTGAACAAGGGCCCACATTCTGCAGCTGCCCTTGTATCATGTGCTCACATCTCCCCAGTACTAAGTGCTCTACCCGCCGGAGCTGGGGTGGTGGTGGTGGTGGCTGTTATTGAGGACCCCACAATTAGAGAGAAATGGGGCTCCAGCAAGAGAAGGCCCCCGGGGCTCCTAGAAGAGCTAGCCCTGGCCTGGAAGACAATATTCCTTAGGCCCTGCACAGTGAGCAGGAGGCTGAGGACGAGCCAGGACAAGCTCCTTCCTCCCTGGCCTCAGTTGCCACATCTGTGAGCTGGGACGAGAGCCCTGCACATCTTTACAGCAGGGACGGGGGCACACATTGCAAACTTAAACATGGGGCTATGTGTGCGTGGCTGTCATGGTTCCCGACCTGCCATGGGGCTTGTCATCGTGGTTCTGAAGGGTTCCTGGGTCAGGGCTCAATTTCTGTCCCCATTCCCCAAAATGTTCCAAGGGAACCTGGCTTTAGCCCCCAAGAGATGGATGCCAGGGGACCGGCCCTCAATAATAACTTCACGCCCAGGTGTCAGTAATTTATAGGACCTTGGTGAGGGCATCAGACCTTGTGGGTAAGTTCAGACCAGCCCCTAGGGGTGGATGCACAGCCTGATGGTCACTGCAGGTCTTGGTAGTGGCCTCAGACCCCCGTGGTGGCCATAGACAGACCTAGGGACACCTGAGAGGCACCAGGCATCTCATTCCCCCTCCCTCCATCCTGCCTGAGCCCCCATCCCTCCCTAGCCATTAGAATTCGAGCCATTCTCCAGGATCCACTTAATTAGCCAAGCTCATTAACTCCCACAGGCTTCTCCTCCCCACCTAATTAACTGACTTAATTAGGGCTTGCAGACCTACTCCCACCCTGCCCACCTCCGCCAGGCCCTGACTCGGCCGAGCCTCCACGAGGCAGGGCATGGAGCAGATGTGGCCAGGGCCCTTCTAGCACCCACACCTCTGCCCTGTGTCTCTCCCCACTCCCCCCACCCCAATCCCACCATCATCCCAGGATGCCAAGACAGTGTGCCACCTGGGGAGGGTGGCAGGTCATAGGCAGAAATAGAAATTGGGAAATTGTGATAGGGAGGGAAAAGGGGAGAGAGGTGGGAAGAGGTAGAATGGAATGGGACGAGAGGAGGAGGTGGGGATGGCTTGGTTGAGATGGGTAGGCTGGGCAGCCTTTGGCTGGGGGCCTGGACTCTGGAGCCCGCCTGGGTTTGAGCCCCACCTAGGGTGTGAATTTCAGCAAATGCCTCCCCATTCTGTGTCCTGGAGACAAGGTGACTGTAGCCTCACTGCACGCTTGTCATGAGGTTTGAATGAGTTAATATGCACACAACGCTTAGGACTTGGCCTGGCACAAATCTGTGTTTGTGAAATAAACAGGCAGGGTTGGACAGAGGTTCCCTGAGGGCTGGGGGCTGGAGGAAGGGAGGGGGCGACCAGAGGATCCCGTCCCTAGGAGTCAAGGAGAGGCTCTGAGAGTACCAGTAATGGACGGAGGCCGCCTACAGAGCAGAGCCCTTGGCCTGGGAGAGGTTAAAGGGATAAGAACACAGTGTCCATTCCTACCCCAGGGCTGGAAGAGGTTGGCCTTGCTAGTTCAGGACCTCTAGCGCCGTGCCTCAGTTTCCCCTTCTGGGGGAAGGCCTAGCCTTGTGGAAGTACCCGGCACACCCTTGATGCCTAATAAATGTCTAAAGACTCAGTCCTGAGAAGAGAGGTGATGCGAAAAGTACTTGGTGGGCCCGTGCTCAGCTGCCCTTCACCTCCCCTGGGCCCAAAGCAAAGACAGTGGGCGGTGCTCGCAGCAGGCAGGACCCCGGCCAGACAGAAAGCAGAGCTTCCCAGAGTTGAGGGGTATGAGCTCTGCAAGGTGGGGGAGAGGAGGTGTGCCCAAGTTGCTGAGCAGGCTCTAGGGGAGAGACGGGGGGTTGATACCCAATAGTGAGCAGGAAGCGGGGAGAAGGGGTCTGAACACCTAGATAGCCCTTTCCCTACGTAGCCCCTGCTCCCCGCTTGCCATCCCAGCGCAGCCGTCACCTCCTCCAGAAAGCCCTGACCTCTGTCTCTCCTTTGTAGTCTGATCTTGGTCAGAATTGGACCCTTATTGGGGCGATTTGAACAGTGTCTCCCCCACTGGGCTAGAGGCTCCCGAAGGCAAAGATTGTCTGTGGAGCTCACCTGTTTATCCTAGTGACCCCTTCCGGTAGGTGCCCGTTATCAAGCGTGAATGAATGAATGAATAAATGAATGAATGAATGAATGTCTTGGCCTAGAACCCAGAGGTTCCTGAAAGAGAAAAGGACACCACGTGGCAGCCGGAACCCACCCAGCTCCTCAAGTGACCCCAAGAACAAGGGCCCTTAGGGAGCAGGAGGTGGACTCCGAGAATCTGAAACCTCTGCTCCTGGGCAGGTTGAGCTCCCTCTGAGAATTCCCTTTCACAACCTGGGACGCTGAGGAAATAGTATGGGAACAGATGGCAGAATCGTTCCTTTACCCCTGTATTTTTTAACACTTCAGAAACCCACATTTATACGTAGTATAAAGAACTTAGGGTTGTACGTGGCAGAGACCCAAGTCCAGCTGACAAGCACAAAAGGAACTTTAGGGGGATTACATACCCAAAAAGTCCAGAGCCTTCAGGTATGGCTGGATCCAGGGGCTCAAATGATAGTATGAGGATTTTGACTCATCATCTCTTGGCTCTGCTGTTTTGGCTTCAACCTCTCAGAGGTTCTCCCTGGTAACACTAACTCTAGACTTATATCTCTCTATCTTTTGGTTCACTGGAAAGAGAGTTCTATCCTATTGGCCTGGCTTGGGGTACAGACCCATCTCAGAAATAATCAGCATGACCGGGGGTGGGGCTGGTAGACACTGATTGGTGGGTGCTGGGTCACAAACCCACTCCTAGAGCCCAACAGCTGAGCCTCTCCTCCTGCTGAGAACCCCCTAACGTGTAGGAATACGGGTCCCCAAGGGAAAATTTGGGTAATGTTGCTAAAAGATGCGGGGGAGAGTTGATGCTGGGTAAGAGAGTTATACTCTCTACTTGGACTATGTGACCATTAAGCCAACACCAGAGCCCGGCAGTAAGTGCTCATCTTGGTGGCCGACACTGTCAGTCAACCCTGTCTTCCTGGGCCCCTCCCCCACTCCTGCTTGCCAGCATCCTCACCACTGTTATCTGATCCCGCTGCTCTGCTCATATCCACAGCCCTGCCCGTCCCCGCCGCAGCTCTCCCTGACCCTGACAACGTCCAGGAGCTGAGGTATCACGCATGGTCTGAACATCTTAGGTACACATTCCACTCTGTCTCTGAGCGCTCCCCAGTGGGACTCCCTTCCTGTTGCCCACCTTGGTAACTCTCGGGCATCTCCTTCCTGGCTCGCTTCTCCACTCCCCTCCCTGAGATTATCTACCAAATAAACTACTTCCTTTCCAATCACTGTCTCAGGGTCTGTTTCCGGGAAACCCAAACTAAGACATCATGAAATCCAGACCCCTGGGGATGGTGTACTGAACAGCACTTGCTTCCTTCCAAATGCCTAGATTCCTGGGGATAGCTTTGGTGATTAATCGCTGAGGAAGGAGCTGGGACTGAACCAACTCTGGGTAGCTTTACTGTGTCTGCTCTGAGGATTCCAGAGGCTGCTTCTTGCTCCCCTGCCATAAGCTTGGGGGTGGGGAGGGGAGGTCCTATCAAATCCTCACTCCACTTCCCAGACGGAGAAGTAGCCCCATCCAGCCTGGAAAGAAAGCAGCAGGTCTGAGTGCAGGGAGTCAGGGAGCCCAACTATAGCCCAGCCCTGTGTTTCTCAGAGAATATGAGGTGAGGTCATTCTAGCTAATTCCTGGATCTGGCTTTAGAAAACACAGAATCACATTCTGCAAAATCTATTTTTTTAAAGATTTTATTAATTAGTTGAGAGAGAGGGTGATCTAGAGAGAGAGAACATGAGCAGGGGAGAGCAGCAGAGGCAGAGGGAGAAGCAGGCTCCCTACTAAACAGGGAACCCAAGGCAGGGCTCAATCCCAGGATCCTGAGATCATGAACTGAGATGATGGCAGATGCTTAACTGATTGAGCCACCCAGATGCCCCTCTTTTTTTAATCCCCCCCCAGATCCCATTTAAAAAGACTTCCACTGGAAAGCCTGGGTCCTGAAATCTCGGGGTCCTGAGATCAAGTCCCACATTGGGCTCTCTGCTCAGCAGGGAGTCTGCTTCTCAAACGAATAATCTCTCAACTAGATAAATCTTAAAAAATAATAAAATAAATAAAATTGAAAAAATAAATAAATAGAAAGACTTCCACTGAGTAATTTTTAACTATTTTGAAAATCGTAAGAGAAAATACAGAGAAGTAGAAACCTGTGCGTATCCACAGCTAGAACCAATGTTAACATTTTGTTATATTTGTGTCAGATTTTTTTTTAAGATTATTTATTTATTTATTTATTTGACAGAGATCACAAGTAGGCAGAGAAGCAGGCAGAGAGAGAGGAGGAAGCAGGCTCCCTGCTTGAGCAGAGCCTTATGTGGGGCTCGATCCCAGGACCCTGAGATCATGACCCAACTGGAAGGCAGAGTTTTTAATACACTAAGCCACTCAGGCGCCCCTGTGTCAGATGTTTTTTTAAAAGATTTATTTACTCATTTGAGAGAGAGAGAACGCGCGCGCGCGCGCGCACACACACACACACACACACACACACACACACACTAGCAGTAGTGGGGGGAGGGGCAGAGGGAGAGAATCTTCAAGCAGACTCTCTGCTGAGCACGGAGCCCAAAGCCCGCCTCAGTCCTGGGATCCATGGGATCGTGACCTGAGCAGTAACCAAGAGTCAGACGCCCAGTCCACTGAGCCACCCAGGTGCCCCCCCCCCAACCCCGTGCCAGCTATTTTTAATGAATGAAAGGAAGGAAGGAAGGAAGAAGAAAACGTGACACAGAAAAATGAGTTCCCATTATCTACACCGACCCCAGGCCCATTTCCTAGATTCCATCTCCAGGAGCAACCGCTCTCATCATTTTAGAGCTATCCTTCTCATATCCGTTGGCAAGCTTTCAGCTACGAGGAGAATTCCCTTCAAAGCCACTCAGTACAACTCAGCAGCTCGGCAATGTCATAAAGGAGCAAGGTTCTTCCCTCTCCGCACTGCCATTATACTGTACTTCCATCATCAGTGGCATCCTGCTGGCTGCGGTCACAGACTTTGTATTTCTACACGGGAGGTGGAGAGCTCATCAGGACTCTTGCTGGAATACTGTGTTTCTCATTTCAGAATATATTCTCCGAAAAGGTAATGAGCGATTTAAAGATCGCTCACCTCCAGCTGCTGTCCATCCCGGGCTCCCCTCCTGTCTTCCTTCGGATCCATCTTGGGTTCTGGTGGAATTGTTGGTTTTTCATTATTGGCAATAGCTTGACTTGTGTCTCCCAGGGGCTCTGGAGGCTCCTGTTCCTGGCTGTGAAGGGCTTCCATAACCTTTGCTCAGAATGTCACCATGATCTTCAGCTTCCTAAACCTGATCTGCTCTCTGAACCACTCAGTCGCCAGTGGCACCAGGATCTCTGGCCATATGGATAAGCGGGTCACCAGGGGCAGTGCCCTGGGCATGGTGGCGGCCATGAGGGCAGAGGGCGCTTCCTATACCAACGTAAGGCGGACCAGCAAGCTAGGAATGCCTTCTCTTTGTCATGACAGGGGGACGTTAGCAATAAAGAGCATCATAGAACGTACACCACACTGGGAAAATCCCCAAATGCCATCATTTTCCCCACCGTGGGGACTTCCAAAATGGCCGACACGTCAGTTTCAGTCCAGCTAGTAGAGTTACCCAAATTTATATGGTTTGAAACGAGATGTATATATCCTAGAGGACAGGGGCTCTGTTTACATTCCTTCCCCAGTCCCTAGCAGTAACGGAAACTTTGCCACATCAGTGAACACATCAGTGATGTAGACAAAGGGAGTCCTGGGATGGATTTCTGGCCCCTCAAGCCTCCCTGAGCAGGGAGTGGCAAACTGCCTGCCTGGGAGTATGAGGACATGCCCCCATCCCCGGGCAGAGGAAAACTAAATGGACACCCTTTTTCTGACGTTTCTTCTGTGCTGTTATGGAAATCATAGCTAAGTTTTATTTTCGGGTTCTACTACCCAAATCACACCCATGAAGGTGTTCTCTGAGGGGTGGCATTGCTGTGGATACAAAACTTCGAGCTGGCAGGAGTGGCTTATCCCCAGGTGTCAAGGAAAAGGGAGAGCGGCATAACAAATAGTTGTTTCAGTTCCTCCCTTCAAATATGTTGTGATGGGTTCATTCCTCCAAGAAGAGGACCAAGGATGGGGTCAGATATTGCAAGCGGGTGTCTTACTGGGGAAAATGCTTGGGCAGGAAAATCAGAAGGGAGCCAGAGGAGGCTGGGCGAACCATCAGGCTCAAGAGATCCAGTGCTTGGAAGAGGAAACAAAGGAAGGAAGGTGGGATAAGAATGTTAAGAAAGTTTTGATGAAGCCAACGGGAAGTCCTTGATCCCCAGCTGCCCATGAGGGAAGCTCTGTGTCTCTAGGGAACTGGGGTCCTTCTTGTCTTCGAGGCACTCAGTCATTGTCCGGGATGAGCTAGAAGAAAACAAAACTCTTGGTCACCATCACCAATGGATCCCTCCTGTGGATCGTGGGGTTCCACATGTATTTCTCCCTGATCCCACTTTGTAAAAGCACCCCCACCTTCTTCTAGTAACTGAGCAGGGTACTTCTCTAGTAACTTCTAGAAACGGATTAGGGTCAGGGAAGGGAAGTGACTCCTCTTCTTGCCTGTTAGTTCCAAGAACAGGGAACCCAAAGTGACCTGGTAACAGCCGCAGCTTAAACTTTAAGGGGACCCTGGATGTGTCCCCTGAGAAGAGTGCGCCCCCTTTGGGGACAGGGACTTCTCACCCTGCACAGCTTGGAGTGGTAGTGGGAGCGGGCGGGCGGGGAAGGAGGAGTGCGCTGAATGGGGGAAGATTTGAATACCCACAATGCATTTTGGCAAACATTATCTAATTGCATTGTGGGTAATCAAATCCCCAGGCCAGGAATCAGGAAAGGTTTCAGCAGAAGGTGGACTTGATAACCTCGGATCACCATGGCTGGGAGCATTTCCAGGCCAGATTCTGCTCCTGTCCCTCTCTTGGCCTCAGTTTTCTCATCTGTAACAAGAGGAAAACGCCCTCTAAATTCTAATGTTCTGGTACTCGGGTACTAGACACAGGAAGACATTTCCTTCCCTCTTTCTCCCTCTCTAGCCTCCTGCTTCTGTCTGCCTCATAACTTAAACCCCTCCATTAGTCTGTTTGGGGCAATAAGGCCTTACCAGGAGAGGTGTAGAACAAAGGGTGAAACTGGAAACTCTGGACTATAGGCAGGGCATGGAGTGGGGAGAGAGGAAAGGCAGACAAAGAAAAGAAACCTGGGGAGGGTGGGGATAATTTGAGTGGAGAACAAAGAAGAGGAGAAAGACATTCTGTGCAAAGAAAACCAAGGGTAGAAGGCATGAAAATCTGAGAAAGCACATATTCCAGGAACACTGGCTAAGGTCAAGGCTTAATGGAGCAGAGGGGACCTCATTAGGGAAGTGTAGAGGCCCCAAAGGCTCCGGGGTCTGAACACCAGGATAAGGAAGTTAGATTGCTTGCCCTGGAAGTAACAGGACATCCTTGGCCATATTATGGAGAGAAGCAACCCAACCCACATAGTGCTTTACAGAGCTGATGGTCCTCCAGTACTTGGATTCTAGAACAAAAGCGTCTAGACAGAAGCAGGAAGGAGAAAAGCAGGGAACTTAGGCAATACTCTCAGAAGCAGAATTTGCAAAATGATGGCCCATGGTCTAGATTGGGCCCCAAAACACATTTCATTTGACCCATTCACTATTTCCAAACTTGGGGATGGGTTTCGAATACCAGAGAATTGGAAGACACTATGTCCGAATATGGATTTCCTGCTTCTCTTGGAAGATCATCTGTCCCTACAGGCCCATGATGCTCCAGTTTGCCGCATCTCACCACTTCCTATCACCTGATACCTGACCCCAGTCACTAATTTATGCGATCCATAGATCTTCGAGTCTGCCATCCCTTGTTTTAAAGATCTAGACACAGTCAGGGTGGTTGTGAAGAGTATCCTGGGTGGAGAAAACAGTCTGAACAAAGGGAAGAAACAGGGAAGGTGCAGGATGTGTTGGGGGCTTTTTCATTAATGAAACAGTGTGTCTGGGGTTGCATGGATGAATCTGAGAAGAAAAGCGAATAAGGCATGGGAGCATGAGCAGTCCCTATCTCAGCTCCACCCTCTTCCTTCTGAGCCCCCAAACACCAGCATCAGACAATGCTCCTTCCTCACACCCAGGTAGTGCCTCTGCACACTTCTCCCTCCGTTTGGAATCCCCTTTCCTCTCTTCTCTCTGGTCAGCACTGTGCATATCAGCTGCCTCCCAGATTAGTCGCTGACTGTTCACAGAGGGGGTCCCAAACACGACCTGGACTGGATAGAGCCCCCAAGGCCCCAGTTCACGACCTCTTCCCTGAGTAGACTGGTAGTTTTCCGAAGTCTTGCTCAAAAGAGAATGGATGGATGGATGGATGGGCGGACAGACAGGACATACTGACGAATGAATGAACGCACACACGCGATTGCAGAGCTAGGCTGTTTCCCTCCCTGAAACGGACACATGCTCCGCCCCACAAGAACAGACTGGGACAGTCTGGGGCAGTCTGGTCCCGCAGGGGCCAGGAAGCTGGAGCAGGTGACCCTCTCAGACTCCCCCGAGTCCTCTCTAACCTCGTTCTCGCCCCCTCGTGGGCTCTGACCTAGAAAAGACGGGGGTGGGAAGATGGACAGGGAACCCACGGGCGCTAGGACCCTGCGCGGCCGGAAGGCGGGGTGGGGGCGCCGCGCGCTGCTCCTCCGGCGCGGGGAGAATCTGCGCCCCGCGGCGCGCGGCGGGAGGGCGCGGCGGGAGGGCGAGCGCGCGCCGAGGGGAGTGCGCGTGCGCGAGAGCGCGCGCCAAGCGGGGCGGACAAAGGGGCGGGCGGCGGCGCGCGAGCCGGAGGGCGGAGCCGCGGGCCAGGCGGGCAGGTGCGCGCGGGCCAGAGGGCGGAGCCGCGATGCAGCGATGGAGCGCTGCCCGGGCGGGCGCCGGGGCCGGGGCCCGAGCACCGGGCGGATCGCAAGCGGGAGCCGCAGCCAGAGCCCGGACCAGGCCGGGGTCTGGGACCGCAGGGCCGGGCTGCTCGTAGCGGTGGCAACGGAGCCCCCCAGCGGCTGAGGGGCTACCTCCCAGTTCCTGCCGGTGGCCGGGACTCAGCAAGCCCCCGCAGCCGGGAAGCGCGGGGATCCCCCCCCCACCACATCCAGGACCCAGAGACCCCCAGGAAAGCGGGAGACCCCTCCAGATCCAACAGAAAGCGACTCCCCAGCTGGGGAAAGCGGAGACTTCCTCGGTATTCAGAAGAGAGTGACCTCCCTACGGTACGGCTAAGACTCCCCCTCTTCGATCTGCCCCCCCCAAGACCTAGAACGCAGTGCCCCCCCCCCGTCCGGGATTGCTGGGACACCCCCACCCCGGTCAAGAACCTGGTCGTTACAACTCCACACCTCAAGACACGAAGACCCAGCTCAGAACGCCCCTAGATCAGGGGGTTCCTACACCCCCCAATTCCGGTACACAGGAACCCCAAATCTAGGGAACTGAGAACAGCGCGAGAGCTATCCCTCACCAGCAAGAGGCCTCGGGGCCCCCCTCAAAGCTCCAGGACTCGGGAGCCCTTCGCATCCCACCCTATGGTTGTGGCGCCCTGAGCCCCCCCCCCCCGGGCCGGGCTGACGGAAACCGACACGGCGCCCAGGCCCCCTGCCGCGGCGTCCCCGCGGCCCCAGCCCAGGTAAGCCGGGCCCAGGTGAGTGGCCGCCGAGGTCCCTAACCCTGCAGGTTGGGAAGGAAGTACTGGGTGCACACTGCCCCCTCCCCAGCGTCGCCATGGAGCCGAGGCTGAAGGACGTCTCTTTGTGTCTCGCTCGGAGGAGCCGCCCCCTCCTCCTCTCCCTTCCCCCACCTCACACCCTAGCCCTGGGGTTTGGGCGCTGCTCCCGGTTCCCAGGGGGGAGTAGTGGTAGAGCCCCTTGTGCCATGGAGAGGGAGGGAAGACGGTGGAGAGCCCCCCCCCTTCTGAAAACTGTGAGCCAGAAGCTGTTGGACTCTGGGTCCTTGGAGTATACATACCCCCTGGCCCCACCAAGGGCAGGCTGAGTTCTCAAGTGAAGTCCCCCCTGGGAAGGGAAGATTTGGGGATGTCCACAGGTGAGGGGGCCTGTGGCTGTGGCCCTAGGGTGAGGGCCGGGGTTTGGGGTGTGTGTCTTTGTCTGTGAGAGGGCAGGGAAGGGGTGTGTTTGAGAGAATGGGTGGGAATCCTGTATTTTCTCTGTGATTCCATAGCCCCCCACCCAGGCTACAAGGAGGGGGTTCCCCCAAGTCATACTTTGTATGTTTTGCAGGAGAGGGCAAGCTCTTTCCAAAGTGAGGCAGTGGTTTCTGGGGAAGAGAGGTAGTCTGGACGAAGAAGCCATTTCAGGTCAGGGCACCTTTCTGTCCCCATGTGCCCCATGGCCGGCAAGCCCAAGACCTTCCCTTCTCCTGACCTCCATAATTCCCAGGGCCAAACCTCAGGTTGGATCTGTGTGTCCTGGACAACCAAAGGACCATTCTAGGTCCTTGCTTTAGCTTTCCAGTCTATACACAGCAGTAACCCAGCCTGGCCCTCAGGGAGGTCCTGATCCCCAGGCCTCACAGCTCATGCGAAGAGGAGAGGCCCAGGGGATGTTATACCCTGAAATTCTGGATCAGAGTTCCCGAGAAAGGTCTGGACCTTGCTGAGGGAACACTCCGGGCCTCTGGGGTTCCCCCAGTCTCTTCTCTCTGAGCCCTCCATAGGCAAGCGGTGATGCTGGGGAAGGCAGGACTTGGTACAGGTAGCCCCACTGGGAGTTCCTTTGTTCATTTATTTACTCAACAAACCTTTAGCTAGTGTCTGTGAGGTGCCAGGCTGTGGACTCAAGGGCTTTTTCCCCCACATCATCCTGATTCTCTTTCCTGATCTCTCCGGGTCAGGAGACCCTGGGCTGCTCTCAGGCCACTCGAGGTTGGGCCAGTGGAGGTAGGCCTGGTCCTACTGGTCAGGTCTAGCTGACCAGTCCTGACCCCACACTTGCAACCCCTGATCATCCTCCTGCTACAGACTTGGGGGCCCTGAGCCTGGGTGCCTGATCCCTCTTCTCCCCCATTCTCAATACCAAGTGCCCCTACCACACCTGCTGCTAGCATTGACCCAAGAGAGAGGATGTGACCAGCAGGAGAAGAGGTTGGGGGTGCTGCAGGCCAGACCTCTGGCAGTCCCTCCTGCAAATTCAAGGACAGTTGAGGCAGGTGCCATCAGCCCAAGCTATAGGGAAGCCAGCTGCTCTGAAGACTGGGTGACCTTGGACAAGCGTGTGGCATCTCCCAGAGATAATGACAGAGAGTAAGCCACTCACTCTGCAGTGTAGAGATAGATCACAGTTGTGCCACGGGGAGCACCCAGGTGTGTCTTCTCCCTCCGTGAAGGAGTTCATTTCCGATGGAGCCCAGGGACTTATCATATGACCCACAGGCAAGGGTGTGGAGTGAGAGGCCAAACTGCAGAGATTGGAGTCACTGGGAAGTGACTAGGGAAAACCAGTCACTAGGTTTTCCGCTAGGGAAAACCATCAAAAGCCCAGAAGGGGACAGAGAGTAGATCTCCCCTCCTCATTAACCTGCGGTGGCTTCCCCTGAGTCTGGAATTTAGCACAAGTCCGAGCCTTTTGTGGCATCAGCTCTCGCTTCTCACTTACCATCTTCTACTTCTGGCTCCTCTCCTCTGTGTCCTCTGACTCCCTCCCTCCTTTGGGGCTGGTGCCTCAACTTGAGAGGCCCCGCCATAGGATGGCTCAGAAGCAGCCTTCTGCCTCGACCTCCCCGTTTGACCTGAACTGGCCTGACCCAGAGTGCAGAGCTGAGTTGGACTGGTTGATGGCTGGCAGCTTGGAGACTGCAGGACGCGTCCTCAGGTGCTGGGAGATGTCGTCTCCACATCTAGACCCTGGGCCCCAGGAGATGGAACCAGGTCTGTCTTGTCTATGCCACAGCTTTGTCCATACTAGAGGCCGATGCTTGGTACGGCACCTGCGGTAAAATACAGCTTCCAGATGCGTTCTGGTGATCCAAACAGTGTTTTTCTCGTGTTTGCATTTGTTGCCAGTGTTGGAAAACAACATACGATTTCATAGACGAGTTCTGATTTTTGGATCCTCTTGAAGAATCAGACGTGGCCTTCCCAGGCCAGGGCCAAAGAATCACCACCTTCTTTAGGGCACCTGCCCTCCAGCTCACCGGGGGCCTCCCCTGGCCTGCTCACTCCTTTACGGGACCTGCCAGCCCCTCCTATAGGCATCTGGCTTTGCAAGCCCAGGGCGGAGACCAGAAAATGTTTGCCCAGAGCGTGACCTCCATCTGTGTGTGTTTTGCACACATGGGTGTTCCTTGCCTCCGCCATGGCCAAATTAGGACAGCACAGAGCAGTGTCCCTCTGGGGGTAAGTGGGAAGGTGAACCCGAATCCCTGAAGCCAGAGCATTCCAGCCCGGCCCCACTTTTACTCTGGGCTCCATCCTGTGACCCCTCATTGTGCTAGAAGGAGGCAACCACCAAAAACTTGTTTTTAATTGTCCCACTTGCTCAGGAGCAAAAGTCCGAGGCCCTAGGCCCAGGCATTGCTGAGGACTCTTGGGGGAGGGCTGCTGTCTGGGCCTCAGTTTACCCATGTGTCCAGAAAGGAATTGGACTTGAGGTTCTCTCACTGTAAGCTTCCTCCTTGCTCTGACTTTCTAGGACTGAGTTCAAGCTGCTCTTAAGTTTTGGTCAGGCAGGAGAGACAGGGGCCTAGACGCAGAAGTCACTCAAAATTATTGACATTCCCTAAACATTCATGAACCAACGGGTGTTGCCAAGCAGCTGGGCTGGGGGCCAGGGGCCAGCACTGGGCCCCAGCCACAGGGCATGGCCCTGGAAGGAAGTGTGCCATCTTCCTGGATAAAGATCCATAGCAGCCCGAGGTCAAGGGATATCGCAGAGCACCCTGCTGGAGATCACAGGCTCTGGGCTCTGTGGGTTTCCCACTTAGCTGCTTGTGACCTTGAGTCTGTTACTTACCCTCCATGTGCTTCAGTTTACTTCTGTGGAAAACAAAGATAATACCTACCTCAAGGTCATCAGAGGGTTAAGTGAGCTACAGCATTAAGAGGGCTTAGGAAAGGGTCTGGCATGTGAAAAGTGCTCTTCTTATTTTTTTTTCTTTTTTTTTCTTTTTTTTTTTTTAAAGATTTTATTTATTTATTTGACAGACAGAGATCACAAGTAGGCAGAGAGGCAGGCAGAGAGAGAGGAGGAAGCAGGCTCCCTGCTGAGCAGAGAGCCCGATGCGGGGCTCGATCCCAGGACCCTGGTATCATGACCTGAGCTGAAGGCAGAGGCTTTAACCCACTGAGCCACCCAGGCGCCCCAAAAGTGCTCTTTTTAAAAGGGAAATTGGCAAGTGGATGACTGCGCCTTGGTGGTAACGCCACTCCGGTGTCCCCATAGCCGGTCCTTGGAGCCCACACGGCTTCTGCTGTCCCCACGAAAGGGGAAGAGAGTGTCTGAGGGCCCGTACTTTGTGGTGCTTAAGAGAGTGAAGCATAACCCCGCCGAGGGAGGGGGTGGGTGGCGTGGGGTTCTAGCCTGAGAAGGCCCTTCCAGAACCTTGCGCTGTGGCTCTTGGGGTGGGATCTAAGGCAGCTTAGCCATCGTTCTGTAGTTGAGGCCCTCCTTCTGCCCACCTCTGCTTTCTAGGTGAGGCACCTGCCTCTGTCTGCTGAGCGAGTTCCCAAGGCTTTCTGCCCCAGGTGGTTGGGCATCAGGCCAGAGTCAGGACCAGCATCTCCAACAAATCCTGAGTCTCTCCCAAACCACCCACTCCCTCCCCTGCTCCCTGGACCCCCTTTCTGGCTGCAGAAACCACAGCAGTAGGTCTGAAGGGTCCAGTCAGAGCCCCTCCTCACTCCCTGCCATAGCTGGGCCACAGTCCAGAGAGAGAACAGGTCTGGATTCCCAACTCAGCCCCCACTTGGGGAACCGGGGAATATTGGGGTTGGGTGGAAGCGGTGGAACGTTTTCCAATGTCAAGTGCTCCATGCCGGACCCTGGGGCTCTACCTTCTCACTTAGTGCTGAGAACAGCCCTACGTGAACCCAGAGGGAGGATTCTCACTGCCCACCTCTGGGAGCCACCAAAGTGGAACTGGCATGGAACTCCCTGGGTTCAAATCTGCCCTGTACCGTTCCCTGGCTATGTGACCTTGGACAATGCAGCTGTCCTGTGCCTCAGTTTCTTCTGATGTGGTATGGGGGTGATAATAGCTCCTTCATTCTCAAGTTATGGTGAGGACTAAATGAGCCTGTTACAAGTAAAGCCTGTCAGCTGTGCCGCTACTTCAGTGTCTGCTCTGTCACTTCTGCCACACCCTGCGGGGTATGCAAATGAGCTGGTCCCAGAGGGAGGAAGCCACAGTGATTCCCCCACTGCACCAGCTCTCCTTCCCTGCGACTTTAGCCACAGAATGTTCCAACTGCCTCTGGTTGTTGGGATGGCCCTGAGGGACCTCAGTGGGGTCTGGACAGGACAGAGCCTCCTCATCCTCCTGGTCAGGCCCTAGAGAGGCTGCACAAATCCCCACTCCAGGATAGCTCCCCTGAGTCTGCCCAACCGTTCCCATGGGATGGCTTCCCCTTCCCTAGCTAAAGCCCACTGCCCTGCAGGGAGATCTTCCTATCCTGAGAGCTCAGATATCTGCTGGCCCTGACCACCCCCTCAACTGTCTCCAGAAGGGGCAGTGAGGCCCCCAATTAACATATTTTAGTAGCAAAAAGCATGACCTCTAGACCCTGCTGTGTGACTTTGTGCAAGGTGCTTAACCTCTCTGTGCCTCAGATCTCTCATCTACAAAAAGGGATGGTGCTTGTACCTACCTTGGAGGGTCATTGTGAGGATTAAGTGAGTGAATATTTGTAAAGTGAATGGCAGTGAGTACCCCACTAAAGGTTTGGTGTTAATGTTAGTCCCCGCAAGTCCTGAGCAGAAAGGGAATGGTAGCCCCACTTTTACAGGTAAAAAAGTGGAGACACAGAGGTGAAGGTCTTTACTCGAGCTGTCATATCCAGGATTCAGAGAACATCCTGCCTACTTTTCCACCATTCACCCACAGTTCAAAGGGCAAGGCCAGCCAGAAGTGCCCAACAGGACCTAACCTGGGCTCTGCCTGCAGTTCTGGACATTATCACCCAGCTTTCCTGCTCCCACACCTCTGCTCACATGGGACCATGACAGGCGAGCACTGCAACACGGAGGAATCTGCAGTGCAGGCCCCCGGAACTTTTCCAGAAGCTTTTAAGTCTTCCCTCACCCCTTCCTCTTTAGCCACACGCCTGGGGCGGTGGTGGAGTTGCTACAGGGGGCTGACCTCCAAGTCTCTTAAGGGTGAGCTAGGTCAGGTTTATGACGTCTCTTCACCTCCCAGAGCCTGGCACACACGTTGGCTTCAGGAAGGGTTTGCTCAGGCCAGGGGTTTGGAAGGCATGTCACCAGGTGAAGGCCAGGTTCTTGCCGTGGCCTCCGAGACCCTGCATGCTGCCGCTCCCTCCTCACTTCTCCCCACACCTTCTGCCCTTTGCCCCCAGCCGCTCCTCTGCACCCATGATGGCCTCCTCACTGTTCCAGCAGCCTCTGCCACAAAAGCTCTCCCACCACCTTGGGGCCTTTCCTGACCACCACCCGTCCATGGTCTCGCCCCTCACCCCCAACATTTCCTCACCTCTCCCGGCTTTGTCTTCCCCTCTAGGACTCTGTACTTTCTGACCCACATCTCTTAGCTACCTTCATGATTGCCTCCTAACTAGGCAAGAAGCTCCTTGAGGGCAGGTCCGTTTGCTTGGTTCGTGAATGTATTCCAGATCCGAGAACAGTGCTCCACAAACATTTGCTGAACGTTGTGGGGCCGGACAGATAGCTCTAAGCCACTTCTTAGCCGTGTGACACCAGGCATGTCAGCTAATCTTTCGTTCTCTGTTTCCATTTCCTGAGCTTGAAGGGACATAATAGGAATAATAATAGGTTCTCCAAAGACGCTCGTGAGGCTTAAACCAGTCTCTCTATATACATAAAGGACTTAATACTTTACATGGTTCATAAATGTTAACTATTATTAATAACCTTCTAACCTGTACCTTATTATCCCCATTTTACTGATGAGGAATGGAGGCCCAGAGAGTGTAAGTGACTTACGCAGGGCTTTGTGGCTAGAAATTACCCAGGAATGCCTGAATGTGGGCTCCAGTCCCCCGAGCTCGGCTCCGTCCTCATTCCCCACTCTGTAGGGGCTCAGGAAGAGGTGAGGGCTGTAGCCAGGGAAGGGCTCGTTTCTTCAGGGAGCCTCTGGCTCACCCAGCTTTCTCTCCAATGGTTGCCACCTGTCCCCTGGTGGACACCCAGCCGCAAACCCTTGGCCGGTCAGCGAGAGGCAGGCCCCCTCTGTGCTCTCAGCCCCCCACTCCTGTTGATCCGCCTCGGTGCGGGGCCGCCAGCCTCACCCAGGCAGCAAGGCCCCTGCCTCCTCCCACACCCGCAGAGGCTGCCACAGGCACTTGGCCCTCAGGCAGGTGGGGAGGGGTGAGGCCCGGACCGCTCCTTCCCCCACAGGGTCTGGCTGGAAGGGCGAGAAGAGGCAGAGAGCCCGTTCCAGCTCTGGGCACCGGCTGCAGGCGAATAGCATCACAGACTATTAATAACCACCAAGGATGTGCCCCAGGGAAAGGGCAGACTGCACCAGCTGGAGGGGAGGCCGAGGCAGAGCCTCGCAGCAAGGGGAACCCCAGGCTGCCCCTAGCGGGGAGGGCAGTGGCAAGGAGATTGTTTGCAGTTTCGGCTGCTCGATCTTGCTCTCAGTCTTCCCACCTGGGAAACGTGGGAGCCGGGTCAGATGGTCTCCTAAGTCCCTTCTGGCTCACGCAGATTCGGGGTCTGAGATTCAACCGAGCCCAGACAGCCCCCATTTCCAGCGTAGAAAACCAAGCTTCAGGCAGACGGTGCTGAGTTGCAGCGAATCCACGACAGACCTATGGTCCCAGATCCCTCTGTCCAGCCAATGCTGGTTTCATTCTTACTGAGGCCCGCCACGTTAGACGGACGTTGTCAGCCCCCTTTCACTGATGGGCAAACTGAGGCTCAGGCAAGTGGCACAGCCTGTCCAAGGTCACACAGTAAGAGGGGTGGAGCTGGAATTTGCACCAAGACAGGAAGCAAGGAAGTGATGGGAGAATACTCTTCTCCTCCTTTTGAACGGGAAGGGCCATGAAATGTTTGCTGGAGTCTCTATTCATGTTGAAGGACCAAGGGGAGGGAGAGGCTTTACCTGGAGCCGCTTGAGGGCTCCCTGGAGCCCTGGCCCCCCGATGTTTCGTGTAAAAGTGTGCATGGGTGACTGGGGACTTTTCACACAGCCTTCTGTGACCCGTGAAGAGTTAAGACCACTAAATAGTTCGTTGGATAGACTGGGAAATTGAAGAGAAGGGAAGGCAGGGGGCTGCCAGGAGCTCCCTGGGACCAGCAGCAGGGGCCAGTGCTCTGCCAAACACCTCACAGCCTTCCTGGGGCCAGAGGGCCAGCCTCTGGGTGCCCCGACTCCCTGGCAGCAGATAGGAGAACCCCCATGTGAACACATTTCTGCACTGGGGTAAACAAATGAGGGTCAAGGACCCACTCTGGGGAAGATGGCAAACAGCAGAGAGCCAGACTGGGACCCCCACCTTAGGGACATAAAGAGGGCTCTGCTCAAGGTGGGATGTCAAGGAGCTCCCAGGGGCCCCCACCTTCCTGAGCATGGGCTGACCCACTGTGGGAATCCAGGGCAACCAAGCTGGGCCACTCCTCCTCTGGCCCTTGGAAGGGGATCCCAGCCCTGGGCCGTGGAGCCTGGGTGAATGGTGTTGACATCCCCTTGCATTTTCCCTTTGGCTTCACCTGGACCATCAGCCACACTCACTAACTTTTACTGCCTAGACCTAAAAGGATCTTACCTAGTGAAAAGTTTCATTCCTGCCCTGCCTTCGTTCACTCAGTTCCCACTCCTCTCCCCAGAGACTGTTTCATGCATCCATTCATTCACCAAATAGTGATGAAGTCCCTGTGATGGGCAGGCACTGTCCTAGCTGCTGGGGGATCCGCAGGAAACAAAACCAGCATGCCTGCCCTCCTAGCGCTGAAGTTCTAGTGGCAAAGAGAGAGGGTCACGGTAGATCTCACCAGGCAGTAAATTATATAATACGCTAGAAGGATAACGTTTACTTGGGGACACTAGGGCAGGATAAGGGGAGTGCGGTAGAGGAACCCTAGTTGAGAAGGTGTCGTTTGAGCAGAACTTGGAGGAAAGGAGCCATGTGGCCGTCTAAGAGCAGAGAGAACAGCCCCCAGGCCAGGAGCTGGCATGTTTGGGGAACAACAGCAGGGAGAGCAGCATGTCTGGAGCAGGGGAGGGAGGAGACAGTTCAGAGGGGTAAATTGAGGGCTCCTGTAAGGACTTTGGAATGAAATGGGAGCTGATGGTGGGTGCTGAGCTGTGGTGGGTGGGGGGGTGCTAGGTAGGAAGTTACCACTGTACCCGTGTGACCGGGATGGCTCAGACCAGAGGGAGTGAGGGCTGAGAAGGTCCAGTACCTTTATTAATGTCTGTTGTGGATTCCGGAGCTCCTTCATGCAAATACATGCACGTGAGAAACCTATTCTTATTCCCCTGCACCTCCCTCCCATTTCAAAGTAGGATACTAAAGCAAGTGAGACAGAGGCCCAGAGAGGGTGAGGGAGCTGGGGGCAGCCGCTGTGCCCCACCAAGAACCCGCTGTCTCCTACATGGCTGGGGGAGGGCCAGTGGCACAGCCCTCTGGGGGACACCGAACATTCTATAGAAATTCAGAACTCATTCACCCTTTAAGCTGGCCACCCATTTCTAGAGCTGAGCATACAGACACATCCCTATACTACAAAATGACTTAGGTACAAGGCAACTCTTGTTTAAAGTAGCAAAAAGTTGGACATGACCCAGTAGGGGTTTGGTTAAATAAATGGCAGTGTATCCGGTCCTACCTTTCCAGTGGCCCCAGGGAAGGGGGGGCCTGGGTTCCAGTTCTGCAGTGGTCCCTCCATCCCCATCCGGGCTGCCTCCCCTCCTCTGGCCTCGCCTAGCCTTGCACAGTTGTGTGGGGCTGCCTGGGTGCTGTCCTCGCCTGTGGTGCTGAAGATAGTGGGGGGCAGAGACCAAGAGTAGAGAAGAGTTGAGGAGGAAAGTTTGGGGTTCAGTCCTTGTCTCTGCCCTTTACTGGCTGAGTGGCCTGGAGCAGGCTGCTGAACCCCTCTAGGCCTCTGCGTCCTTCTCTGTTACACAGGCGTGCCATGAAGATGACAGCCCCAATGTGAAGCATTGGCATGTTGAGAAAATGAGTGGTAATTGGCATGATACCGATTTAGGAACAATGAAACAGAGTGGCCAGGCTTTTGGACACTGGAGTGATAATGCCTGGGTTTGAATCCCAGCTCTGCCATTTATGGGATGATCTTGGTCAAGGGACATGACTGCTCTGGGCCTCAGTTTCCTCATCTGTAAGTTGGGGTAAATAACAGTCCCCATGTCACAGGGTGTTGCAAGGCTTAGATAAGTTAATTTCTCTGAGGCCCTTGGCACACCTCGGGGATCCTTAGTGTTAGCAGTTCTGTCACTTTCCTCTCTCACAGCACCTGTGGCCTCTCGGTCCCCACCAGTGGCACACCCAGCCACGCCCCCCTCTGCTGTGCTCAGGCTGGGCTGTGACAGGCGGAGCACGCCCCACTGTGCAGAGGCCCTGGCCTCCAGCCCAGCCCAGCCACTGGCTTTCTGTGGGCAAATGATAACTCACACAAGCCCCTGGGAAATTAACTATGTGCCTGCAGGGGCCTGTTCAAGAGAACCAAGACATAAAAAGTTACAACTCACCGAACACGTAAAGAATTATTTACCCAGCATTTGTCACACCCTGGCTAAGCCCTAGGACTACCAAGGTGGTTAAGGCATGAGGGTTGCTTTCGAGGACCTCTTGGGTTTCTTGCTGGATTGTCAATCCCCTTCAAAGCCCATCTGTATGTCACTTCCTCCAGGAAGCCCAACGATCCCCTCTGTCGTGCCCTCCTTGGAAATGCTAGAGCACTGACATGGCATTTCTGGCCTTCTGGTTATCTGAGTCCTTATTTTGTCTGCCTTCCTAGTTCGTAGGTTCATATCTTCTACCTGATGCATTGCTCTAACCCACTCGCCCCATGCCGGCACCCGGCACAGTGCCCAGGCCTGAATAGACATACTTCTCTGGAATCTTTAGGTTGCAAGTTACATAAACTCAACTTAGAGTGGCTTAAGCCAAAAAGGAAAATGTATCAATGCATGAAACAAATGGTCAGGAGTATAATTGCTTTCAGTCCTGCCTGGATCCAGGTGCCCAGAATTACCAGAAATCCCTCCACCTTACAGCTCTGCTTTTCTTCTCTGATGTTTCACTCTCAGGCAGGCTCTCCCTGCACGGTGGCAAAGCCGGCCCCCAGCAGCTCCAGACTTTGCCCTCCGGCGTTGCATCCCAGGGACTGGGAGGCGTGTTTTTCCCGATGGCTGAAGCCCAAGTCCTAGTTCTAGATCCCAGGGAGTCAGCTTTGGTCACAGGTGTCTGAACCTGCTGGCCAGCCCAGCTGTATCCAGCCTGCCCCGAAGCCTGGGTGGAGACAGTTCTCCTGAGCCCTGTGGCCTGAGAGAGGGGCCGTTCCCTGAAGAAAGGGAAGTTCATGCTGAGCAGGAAAAAGCACCACAGGCTAAATGCCTGAGGAAGGCAAGGCGTGGGTCAGATGTGGTCTTAAGACATGGATAAGGAGGCCTTAGAGGGAGAAGCTTGGAGGCTGGAAAGCGGGCTGAGGGTATCTAAAGCCGGCTTAGCCAAGTAGGCTGGGAGCATCACGATCCAGCCCCTCACTCTCCATAGAAGCAAAGTGGAGCAGCCCCCCGTCCCCACACAGCACCTGAAACGATGCTTTTGTTTTATGGCTGCTTTAGTGACACGGCTTTTCATAAGATGAACCCAGAGCAGTGACCCAGCCCGCAACCATCATCTGTTCGATGGACTCCTTCCAGGCCAGGGCTTGGTTAGGGCTAGTTTTGGGGTTTGCCTGCGCTAAGGGCACAGCATGGGTGCGGTGACCTGAGGGAGGGGACCTGCGCATGGGGACAGAGAATCTTAGACTTCCAGAATGAGAGTAAGGCCTGGCTGATGTCACTTGGTCCAGCCTAACCCCCCACTGCCGACTCCCCAACAGAGGGACATCTAGGTCTCTGCTTCTCTACCCCCAGCGACTGAGAACGCATTTCCTCCCTGTCGTGACGCGAGAACTGTCTCATTGTGCGGCTCTCTGCTTGGCTTTACCTTTAGGACCCTCAGAGGACACTGTGCATAAGAGCATGGGACCTGAAGCCTGACAGCCTGAGTTCAGATCCAGACTGGTTAGCCCATCAGTTCCTCTGTACCCCTTTCTGTAAGATGGGGTCATCAGAGTAGCACCTACCGCCCGGACTTGTGCTTGTTAAATCATTTAATCCATCATGGTTAGCCCAGCACTTGGCATATGGAAACATTCAATAAATGTTTGCCAGTATTCTTATTCTCCCATGAGACAGGATAAGAGCAGGCCACCCCATCTTTACAGACTGGTCACCCCCTCCAGGCAGTTGGACACACAGAGGTTCAAATCCTAGCTCTTTGGCCTCCTGGCTACATAATCCTTGGATTAGACTAGTGCTAGCTGCTGTAACAAAGAAACCCCTCTATCTCAGGAGCCCTAAACAACGGTCATTTACTTCCGGGTTCCATAAGATGTAGAGTGGGTAACCTTCATCGGCAAGAGACTAACTACCCACAGCCAGGTACCCAGGCTGCTCCTAGCTCCTAGCTCCACGCTCTTTCTTTTTGTTTGTTTGTTTGTTTGTTTTAAGATTTATTTATTTCTTTGAGAGAGAAAGCAGGGGGAGTGGCAGGAAGAGGGAGAAGCAGGCTCGCGGCTGAGCAGGGAGCCAATTTGGGGCTCAGTCCCAGGACCCGGGGATCATGACCTGAGCTGAAGGCCCAGGCTTAACTCACTCAGCCACCCAGGCGCCCCTCCACTGTCTCTTACGACCCGGAGGCCTCTGTATCAGGCCCGCTTGTGGGAGGAGAGAAAAGAGAGAAACCCCGCCCACTCTGAAGAGGCCCCGCCCATCAGTGACTGCCATCATTTCTGCTCCCATTCTAGGGGGAAGCTGGTCACGTGGCCACACCTGGCTGCCTGGTGGGCGGGAACTAGACTTCCCTGCTGACAGCCGCCCTCCTGCAACAGCTCTGCGTTATAAAAGAGGAAACAAAGTTCCGACGGACAGTTGGCTATCTTTGCCAAAACCATAGTAAATCGCCGACCTCCTGGGCCTCTGTGCTTCATCTATAAAGTAGAAAGCACCACTTGATCGTGGCAATGGACATTTACTAAAATCCTTGAATTGTGCCTACTATGGGTACGTTTCATGGCGTGTACTAGGTTAAGCTGTTTGTTTAAAAAACGGGAGACATCTTGGCCTTCTTGGGATACTTACAAGGACTCAGCGAGTGAAATTTTGCCAGCCTGGCACTGTGTGTGTGTGTGTGTGTGTGTGTGTGTGTGTGTGTGTGTGTGTGTGTGGAGGAAGCAGGCTCCCTGCTGAGCAGAGAGCCCGATGCGGGGCTCGATCCCAGGACCCTGGTATCATGACCTGAGCTGAAGGCAGAGGCTTTAACCCACTGAGCCACCCAGGCGCCCCAAAAGTGCTCTTTTTAAAAGGGAAATTGGCAAGTGGATGACTGCGCCTTGGTGGTAACGCCACTCCGGTGTCCCCATAGCCGGTCCTTGGAGCCCACACGGCTTCTGCTGTCCCCACGAAAGGGGAAGAGAGTGTCTGAGGGCCCGTACTTTGTGGTGCTTAAGAGAGTGAAGCATAACCCCGCCGAGGGAGGGGGTGGGTGGCGTGGGGTTCTAGCCTGAGAAGGCCCTTCCAGAACCTTGCGCTGTGGCTCTTGGGGTGGGATCTAAGGCAGCTTAGCCATCGTTCTGTAGTTGAGGCCCTCCTTCTGCCCACCTCTGCTTTCTAGGTGAGGCACCTGCCTCTGTCTGCTGAGCGAGTTCCCAAGGCTTTCTGCCCCAGGTGGTTGGGCATCAGGCCAGAGTCAGGACCAGCATCTCCAACAAATCCTGAGTCTCTCCCAAACCACCCACTCCCTCCCCTGCTCCCTGGACCCCCTTTCTGGCTGCAGAAACCACAGCAGTAGGTCTGAAGGGTCCAGTCAGAGCCCCTCCTCACTCCCTGCCATAGCTGGGCCACAGTCCAGAGAGAGAACAGGTCTGGATTCCCAACTCAGCCCCCACTTGGGGAACCGGGGAATATTGGGGTTGGGTGGAAGCGGTGGAACGTTTTCCAATGTCAAGTGCTCCATGCCGGACCCTGGGGCTCTACCTTCTCACTTAGTGCTGAGAACAGCCCTACGTGAACCCAGAGGGAGGATTCTCACTGCCCACCTCTGGGAGCCACCAAAGTGGAACTGGCATGGAACTCCCTGGGTTCAAATCTGCCCTGTACCGTTCCCTGGCTATGTGACCTTGGACAATGCAGCTGTCCTGTGCCTCAGTTTCTTCTGATGTGGTATGGGGGTGATAATAGCTCCTTCATTCTCAAGTTATGGTGAGGACTAAATGAGCCTGTTACAAGTAAAGCCTGTCAGCTGTGCCGCTACTTCAGTGTCTGCTCTGTCACTTCTGCCACACCCTGCGGGGTATGCAAATGAGCTGGTCCCAGAGGGAGGAAGCCACAGTGATTCCCCCACTGCACCAGCTCTCCTTCCCTGCGACTTTAGCCACAGAATGTTCCAACTGCCTCTGGTTGTTGGGATGGCCCTGAGGGACCTCAGTGGGGTCTGGACAGGACAGAGCCTCCTCATCCTCCTGGTCAGGCCCTAGAGAGGCTGCACAAATCCCCACTCCAGGATAGCTCCCCTGAGTCTGCCCAACCGTTCCCATGGGATGGCTTCCCCTTCCCTAGCTAAAGCCCACTGCCCTGCAGGGAGATCTTCCTATCCTGAGAGCTCAGATATCTGCTGGCCCTGACCACCCCCTCAACTGTCTCCAGAAGGGGCAGTGAGGCCCCCAATTAACATATTTTAGTAGCAAAAAGCATGACCTCTAGACCCTGCTGTGTGACTTTGTGCAAGGTGCTTAACCTCTCTGTGCCTCAGATCTCTCATCTACAAAAAGGGATGGTGCTTGTACCTACCTTGGAGGGTCATTGTGAGGATTAAGTGAGTGAATATTTGTAAAGTGAATGGCAGTGAGTACCCCACTAAAGGTTTGGTGTTAATGTTAGTCCCCGCAAGTCCTGAGCAGAAAGGGAATGGTAGCCCCACTTTTACAGGTAAAAAAGTGGAGACACAGAGGTGAAGGTCTTTACTCGAGCTGTCATATCCAGGATTCAGAGAACATCCTGCCTACTTTTCCACCATTCACCCACAGTTCAAAGGGCAAGGCCAGCCAGAAGTGCCCAACAGGACCTAACCTGGGCTCTGCCTGCAGTTCTGGACATTATCACCCAGCTTTCCTGCTCCCACACCTCTGCTCACATGGGACCATGACAGGCGAGCACTGCAACACGGAGGAATCTGCAGTGCAGGCCCCCGGAACTTTTCCAGAAGCTTTTAAGTCTTCCCTCACCCCTTCCTCTTTAGCCACACGCCTGGGGCGGTGGTGGAGTTGCTACAGGGGGCTGACCTCCAAGTCTCTTAAGGGTGAGCTAGGTCAGGTTTATGACGTCTCTTCACCTCCCAGAGCCTGGCACACACGTTGGCTTCAGGAAGGGTTTGCTCAGGCCAGGGGTTTGGAAGGCATGTCACCAGGTGAAGGCCAGGTTCTTGCCGTGGCCTCCGAGACCCTGCATGCTGCCGCTCCCTCCTCACTTCTCCCCACACCTTCTGCCCTTTGCCCCCAGCCGCTCCTCTGCACCCATGATGGCCTCCTCACTGTTCCAGCAGCCTCTGCCACAAAAGCTCTCCCACCACCTTGGGGCCTTTCCTGACCACCACCCGTCCATGGTCTCGCCCCTCACCCCCAACATTTCCTCACCTCTCCCGGCTTTGTCTTCCCCTCTAGGACTCTGTACTTTCTGACCCACATCTCTTAGCTACCTTCATGATTGCCTCCTAACTAGGCAAGAAGCTCCTTGAGGGCAGGTCCGTTTGCTTGGTTCGTGAATGTATTCCAGATCCGAGAACAGTGCTCCACAAACATTTGCTGAACGTTGTGGGGCCGGACAGATAGCTCTAAGCCACTTCTTAGCCGTGTGACACCAGGCATGTCAGCTAATCTTTCGTTCTCTGTTTCCATTTCCTGAGCTTGAAGGGACATAATAGGAATAATAATAGGTTCTCCAAAGACGCTCGTGAGGCTTAAACCAGTCTCTCTATATACATAAAGGACTTAATACTTTACATGGTTCATAAATGTTAACTATTATTAATAACCTTCTAACCTGTACCTTATTATCCCCATTTTACTGATGAGGAATGGAGGCCCAGAGAGTGTAAGTGACTTACGCAGGGCTTTGTGGCTAGAAATTACCCAGGAATGCCTGAATGTGGGCTCCAGTCCCCCGAGCTCGGCTCCGTCCTCATTCCCCACTCTGTAGGGGCTCAGGAAGAGGTGAGGGCTGTAGCCAGGGAAGGGCTCGTTTCTTCAGGGAGCCTCTGGCTCACCCAGCTTTCTCTCCAATGGTTGCCACCTGTCCCCTGGTGGACACCCAGCCGCAAACCCTTGGCCGGTCAGCGAGAGGCAGGCCCCCTCTGTGCTCTCAGCCCCCCACTCCTGTTGATCCGCCTCGGTGCGGGGCCGCCAGCCTCACCCAGGCAGCAAGGCCCCTGCCTCCTCCCACACCCGCAGAGGCTGCCACAGGCACTTGGCCCTCAGGCAGGTGGGGAGGGGTGAGGCCCGGACCGCTCCTTCCCCCACAGGGTCTGGCTGGAAGGGCGAGAAGAGGCAGAGAGCCCGTTCCAGCTCTGGGCACCGGCTGCAGGCGAATAGCATCACAGACTATTAATAACCACCAAGGATGTGCCCCAGGGAAAGGGCAGACTGCACCAGCTGGAGGGGAGGCCGAGGCAGAGCCTCGCAGCAAGGGGAACCCCAGGCTGCCCCTAGCGGGGAGGGCAGTGGCAAGGAGATTGTTTGCAGTTTCGGCTGCTCGATCTTGCTCTCAGTCTTCCCACCTGGGAAACGTGGGAGCCGGGTCAGATGGTCTCCTAAGTCCCTTCTGGCTCACGCAGATTCGGGGTCTGAGATTCAACCGAGCCCAGACAGCCCCCATTTCCAGCGTAGAAAACCAAGCTTCAGGCAGACGGTGCTGAGTTGCAGCGAATCCACGACAGACCTATGGTCCCAGATCCCTCTGTCCAGCCAATGCTGGTTTCATTCTTACTGAGGCCCGCCACGTTAGACGGACGTTGTCAGCCCCCTTTCACTGATGGGCAAACTGAGGCTCAGGCAAGTGGCACAGCCTGTCCAAGGTCACACAGTAAGAGGGGTGGAGCTGGAATTTGCACCAAGACAGGAAGCAAGGAAGTGATGGGAGAATACTCTTCTCCTCCTTTTGAACGGGAAGGGCCATGAAATGTTTGCTGGAGTCTCTATTCATGTTGAAGGACCAAGGGGAGGGAGAGGCTTTACCTGGAGCCGCTTGAGGGCTCCCTGGAGCCCTGGCCCCCCGATGTTTCGTGTAAAAGTGTGCATGGGTGACTGGGGACTTTTCACACAGCCTTCTGTGACCCGTGAAGAGTTAAGACCACTAAATAGTTCGTTGGATAGACTGGGAAATTGAAGAGAAGGGAAGGCAGGGGGCTGCCAGGAGCTCCCTGGGACCAGCAGCAGGGGCCAGTGCTCTGCCAAACACCTCACAGCCTTCCTGGGGCCAGAGGGCCAGCCTCTGGGTGCCCCGACTCCCTGGCAGCAGATAGGAGAACCCCCATGTGAACACATTTCTGCACTGGGGTAAACAAATGAGGGTCAAGGACCCACTCTGGGGAAGATGGCAAACAGCAGAGAGCCAGACTGGGACCCCCACCTTAGGGACATAAAGAGGGCTCTGCTCAAGGTGGGATGTCAAGGAGCTCCCAGGGGCCCCCACCTTCCTGAGCATGGGCTGACCCACTGTGGGAATCCAGGGCAACCAAGCTGGGCCACTCCTCCTCTGGCCCTTGGAAGGGGATCCCAGCCCTGGGCCGTGGAGCCTGGGTGAATGGTGTTGACATCCCCTTGCATTTTCCCTTTGGCTTCACCTGGACCATCAGCCACACTCACTAACTTTTACTGCCTAGACCTAAAAGGATCTTACCTAGTGAAAAGTTTCATTCCTGCCCTGCCTTCGTTCACTCAGTTCCCACTCCTCTCCCCAGAGACTGTTTCATGCATCCATTCATTCACCAAATAGTGATGAAGTCCCTGTGATGGGCAGGCACTGTCCTAGCTGCTGGGGGATCCGCAGGAAACAAAACCAGCATGCCTGCCCTCCTAGCGCTGAAGTTCTAGTGGCAAAGAGAGAGGGTCACGGTAGATCTCACCAGGCAGTAAATTATATAATACGCTAGAAGGATACCGTTTACTTGGGGACACTAGGGCAGGATAAGGGGAGTGCGGTAGAGGAACCCTAGTTGAGAAGGTGTCGTTTGAGCAGAACTTGGAGGAAAGGAGCCATGTGGCCGTCTAAGAGCAGAGAGAACAGCCCCCAGGCCAGGAGCTGGCATGTTTGGGGAACAACAGCAGGGAGAGCAGCATGTCTGGAGCAGGGGAGGGAGGAGACAGTTCAGAGGGGTAAATTGAGGGCTCCTGTAAGGACTTTGGAATGAAATGGGAGCTGATGGTGGGTGCTGAGCTGTGGTGGGTGGGGGGGTGCTAGGTAGGAAGTTACCACTGTACCCGTGTGACCGGGATGGCTCAGACCAGAGGGAGTGAGGGCTGAGAAGGTCCAGTACCTTTATTAATGTCTGTTGTGGATTCCGGAGCTCCTTCATGCAAATACATGCACGTGAGAAACCTATTCTTATTCCCCTGCACCTCCCTCCCATTTCAAAGTAGGATACTAAAGCAAGTGAGACAGAGGCCCAGAGAGGGTGAGGGAGCTGGGGGCAGCCGCTGTGCCCCACCAAGAACCCGCTGTCTCCTACATGGCTGGGGGAGGGCCAGTGGCACAGCCCTCTGGGGGACACCGAACATTCTATAGAAATTCAGAACTCATTCACCCTTTAAGCTGGCCACCCATTTCTAGAGCTGAGCATACAGACACATCCCTATACTACAAAATGACTTAGGTACAAGGCAACTCTTGTTTAAAGTAGCAAAAAGTTGGACATGACCCAGTAGGGGTTTGGTTAAATAAATGGCAGTGTATCCGGTCCTACCTTTCCAGTGGCCCCAGGGAAGGGGGGGCCTGGGTTCCAGTTCTGCAGTGGTCCCTCCATCCCCATCCGGGCTGCCTCCCCTCCTCTGGCCTCGCCTAGCCTTGCACAGTTGTGTGGGGCTGCCTGGGTGCTGTCCTCGCCTGTGGTGCTGAAGATAGTGGGGGGCAGAGACCAAGAGTAGAGAAGAGTTGAGGAGGAAAGTTTGGGGTTCAGTCCTTGTCTCTGCCCTTTACTGGCTGAGTGGCCTGGAGCAGGCTGCTGAACCCCTCTAGGCCTCTGCGTCCTTCTCTGTTACACAGGCGTGCCATGAAGATGACAGCCCCAATGTGAAGCATTGGCATGTTGAGAAAATGAGTGGTAATTGGCATGATACCGATTTAGGAACAATGAAACAGAGTGG
Source organism: Enhydra lutris kenyoni (assembly GCF_002288905.1). Taxonomy (NCBI): domain Eukaryota; kingdom Metazoa; phylum Chordata; class Mammalia; order Carnivora; family Mustelidae; genus Enhydra; species Enhydra lutris. Next base: position 5,153,901 of record NW_019154174.1, read on the forward strand.
CCAGGCTTTTGGACACTGGAGTGATAATGCCTGGGTTTGAATCCCAGCTCTGCCATTTATGGGATGATCTTGGTCAAGGGACATGACTGCTCTGGGCCTCAGTTTCCTCATCTGTAAGTTGGGGTAAATAACAGTCCCCATGTCACAGGGTGTTGCAAGGCTTAGATAAGTTAATTTCTCTGAGGCCCTTGGCACACCTCGGGGATCCTTAGTGTTAGCAGTTCTGTCACTTTCCTCTCTCACAGCACCTGTGGCCTCTCGGTCCCCACCAGTGGCACACCCAGCCACGCCCCCCTCTGCTGTGCTCAGGCTGGGCTGTGACAGGCGGAGCACGCCCCACTGTGCAGAGGCCCTGGCCTCCAGCCCAGCCCAGCCACTGGCTTTCTGTGGGCAAATGATAACTCACACAAGCCCCTGGGAAATTAACTATGTGCCTGCAGGGGCCTGTTCAAGAGAACCAAGACATAAAAAGTTACAACTCACCGAACACGTAAAGAATTATTTACCCAGCATTTGTCACACCCTGGCTAAGCCCTAGGACTACCAAGGTGGTTAAGGCATGAGGGTTGCTTTCGAGGACCTCTTGGGTTTCTTGCTGGATTGTCAATCCCCTTCAAAGCCCATCTGTATGTCACTTCCTCCAGGAAGCCCAACGATCCCCTCTGTCGTGCCCTCCTTGGAAATGCTAGAGCACTGACATGGCATTTCTGGCCTTCTGGTTATCTGAGTCCTTATTTTGTCTGCCTTCCTAGTTCGTAGGTTCATATCTTCTACCTGATGCATTGCTCTAACCCACTCGCCCCATGCCGGCACCCGGCACAGTGCCCAGGCCTGAATAGACATACTTCTCTGGAATCTTTAGGTTGCAAGTTACATAAACTCAACTTAGAGTGGCTTAAGCCAAAAAGGAAAATGTATCAATGCATGAAACAAATGGTCAGGAGTATAATTGCTTTCAGTCCTGCCTGGATCCAGGTGCCCAGAATTACCAGAAATCCCTCCACCTTACAGCTCTGCTTTTCTTCTCTGATGTTTCACTCTCAGGCAGGCTCTCCCTGCACGGTGGCAAAGCCGGCCCCCAGCAGCTCCAGACTTTGCCCTCCGGCGTTGCATCCCAGGGACTGGGAGGCGTGTTTTTCCCGATGGCTGAAGCCCAAGTCCTAGTTCTAGATCCCAGGGAGTCAGCTTTGGTCACAGGTGTCTGAACCTGCTGGCCAGCCCAGCTGTATCCAGCCTGCCCCGAAGCCTGGGTGGAGACAGTTCTCCTGAGCCCTGTGGCCTGAGAGAGGGGCCGTTCCCTGAAGAAAGGGAAGTTCATGCTGAGCAGGAAAAAGCACCACAGGCTAAATGCCTGAGGAAGGCAAGGCGTGGGTCAGATGTGGTCTTAAGACATGGATAAGGAGGCCTTAGAGGGAGAAGCTTGGAGGCTGGAAAGCGGGCTGAGGGTATCTAAAGCCGGCTTAGCCAAGTAGGCTGGGAGCATCACGATCCAGCCCCTCACTCTCCATAGAAGCAAAGTGGAGCAGCCCCCCGTCCCCACACAGCACCTGAAACGATGCTTTTGTTTTATGGCTGCTTTAGTGACACGGCTTTTCATAAGATGAACCCAGAGCAGTGACCCAGCCCGCAACCATCATCTGTTCGATGGACTCCTTCCAGGCCAGGGCTTGGTTAGGGCTAGTTTTGGGGTTTGCCTGCGCTAAGGGCACAGCATGGGTGCGGTGACCTGAGGGAGGGGACCTGCGCATGGGGACAGAGAATCTTAGACTTCCAGAATGAGAGTAAGGCCTGGCTGATGTCACTTGGTCCAGCCTAACCCCCCACTGCCGACTCCCCAACAGAGGGACATCTAGGTCTCTGCTTCTCTACCCCCAGCGACTGAGAACGCATTTCCTCCCTGTCGTGACGCGAGAACTGTCTCATTGTGCGGCTCTCTGCTTGGCTTTACCTTTAGGACCCTCAGAGGACACTGTGCATAAGAGCATGGGACCTGAAGCCTGACAGCCTGAGTTCAGATCCAGACTGGTTAGCCCATCAGTTCCTCTGTACCCCTTTCTGTAAGATGGGGTCATCAGAGTAGCACCTACCGCCCGGACTTGTGCTTGTTAAATCATTTAATCCATCATGGTTAGCCCAGCACTTGGCATATGGAAACATTCAATAAATGTTTGCCAGTATTCTTATTCTCCCATGAGACAGGATAAGAGCAGGCCACCCCATCTTTACAGACTGGTCACCCCCTCCAGGCAGTTGGACACACAGAGGTTCAAATCCTAGCTCTTTGGCCTCCTGGCTACATAATCCTTGGATTAGACTAGTGCTAGCTGCTGTAACAAAGAAACCCCTCTATCTCAGGAGCCCTAAACAACGGTCATTTACTTCCGGGTTCCATAAGATGTAGAGTGGGTAACCTTCATCGGCAAGAGACTAACTACCCACAGCCAGGTACCCAGGCTGCTCCTAGCTCCTAGCTCCACGCTCTTTCTTTTTGTTTGTTTGTTTGTTTGTTTTAAGATTTATTTATTTCTTTGAGAGAGAAAGCAGGGGGAGTGGCAGGAAGAGGGAGAAGCAGGCTCGCGGCTGAGCAGGGAGCCAATTTGGGGCTCAGTCCCAGGACCCGGGGATCATGACCTGAGCTGAAGGCCCAGGCTTAACTCACTCAGCCACCCAGGCGCCCCTCCACTGTCTCTTACGACCCGGAGGCCTCTGTATCAGGCCCGCTTGTGGGAGGAGAGAAAAGAGAGAAACCCCGCCCACTCTGAAGAGGCCCCGCCCATCAGTGACTGCCATCATTTCTGCTCCCATTCTAGGGGGAAGCTGGTCACGTGGCCACACCTGGCTGCCTGGTGGGCGGGAACTAGACTTCCCTGCTGACAGCCGCCCTCCTGCAACAGCTCTGCGTTATAAAAGAGGAAACAAAGTTCCGACGGACAGTTGGCTATCTTTGCCAAAACCATAGTAAATCGCCGACCTCCTGGGCCTCTGTGCTTCATCTATAAAGTAGAAAGCACCACTTGATCGTGGCAATGGACATTTACTAAAATCCTTGAATTGTGCCTACTATGGGTACGTTTCATGGCGTGTACTAGGTTAAGCTGTTTGTTTAAAAAACGGGAGACATCTTGGCCTTCTTGGGATACTTACAAGGACTCAGCGAGTGAAATTTTGCCAGCCTGGCACTGTGTGTGTGTGTGTGTGTGTGTGTGTGTGTGTGTGTGTGTGTGTGTGTTTAGGGAAGGGAGGTACCAATGCATTGGGTGGTTATGCATATAAGAGAGACACCCAGCTCAAGCCACCTGCCAACAGGAAGTGGTAGGTGGTTCGGTCTTGCTTCTTGCTTGGGAAGCCCTCCCAGCATGTGGCAGAAGACCCAGCTCACAGGGCCACAGCCACAAGTGCTGAGGGGAAGGCCGGGTGACACCCACCCGCCTTCAGCAACAGAGGGGAAACCGAGGGCCTTCCTCGGGGCCAGTGAGGACACACACTCGAGGTGCAAGGCATGGGGGGGGTCCCCCGGAACAACAAGGTCATCTTGAGTGGGGACCATGGACCATAGTGTCAACCACACAGGATGAGGGGGAGGGAAAGCGGTCAGGGGCTTCCACCATCTGCTGCTGGAAAGTTCACAGTTACCCAAGTCCACAGCCACGCCTTCAAGGGGGATGAAGGTAAAATGTTTTAGATCAAGTTCCCGCTTGTACGTGCCCTCAAGCACTCGGCAGGCAGCCATGTCTTACTTTCCTCTCTGGCCTCGAGGCCCTGCCTGAAAGAAGTCGCTCTGTCCTCCCCGCTGTGGGGATTAAGTGAGTTAATACAACACCAGAAGGGCCTGGACAGTGCCTGACACCCAGTCGGCTCTCCGCAGGAGTTCAGTGGATGCACAGGCAGCTTCGGCTCAGGCTTTGCTCTCTCCTGAGCCTCAGTTTCCCCACTTGGATATCCAGGGATCCAGATGGGACGTTCCCCCAACATTCTGGCTTGGGAAAACTGTGGTTAAGAGGGCCAACTTTGGAACCAATCCCCATGTGAGCCTTCTGACCTTGGGCAGGCTATACGGGGCTCCCTGCCTCCTTCTCCTTCTCCCAAAATAGGGGTCATGAGAACACCTACCCACTAAATGGTGAAGATGAGCCCATCCTCAGAGCAGGGCCCTACTTCAGTGTTAGCTGCTGCTGTTGTCATAGTTGGGATTCTCCCTGTTGTAAAGGTGTGGTCCCCCAGGCCCAGACAAGTGACTTGCTCAAGGTCACCACTCAAAAGCGGCGCGCGGCAGGATCAAGGGCAAGCCTGCTGAGCCCCGAGGCCTGTGCTGTTTCTGTCGCTCCCCACTGTGCCTCTTAAGTCACATGCGTGGTAACTGGGTCAGAGGCAGTGTGTACCTGGGCCATGACGCAGCGACAGGGACGGCTGTGTGGATTAGTTCCCTGTCACCTGCTGACGCCTTGCAGAGAACAGGCCTGAAGAGAGAGGGAGGTTGTGAAGGAGGGAGGGGTCAATGGAGAAGACCCCCAATGCCAGGCTCTAGGAACTAAGGGAAGGGATGAGGGCAAGTTGGGTCAGATGTAGCCCCTTCCCCCCGGGGACCTCTTGGCTTGTTGACGGGGACAGACAGGGGACAACGTTGAGATCACCCCAAAACATTTCAACAGGAACTCTCAGAGAGAGACACACAGACGCTGTGTGAATCCTGGGGCTCAGCAAAGGCAGGAATCGGCACCTGGGGCAGCAGGGAAGGCTTCCTGGAGGAGTGGGACCTGAGGACAGAGATCCAGAAGATTGCAGATGGATCTGCGGGAGGTCAAGGCGGGCAGCAGGACCGGCAGAGGAGAGGAGAGAGAGCAGCAGTGCAGGATGGTGGTCAAAATGGCAGGCTGGACCTGCATTGCAGGGGGCAAATGTGGGACCCAAACCCACCCCTGACCCAGACTGGTGCCTACACAGTACAGCTCTGAGGCCAAAGCAGCAGCAGAGAGAGCCACGCTCTCTTGGGGTGGGGAGAGAGGTAAGAAGAGCTTCTAGCGACTTGCAGCTACCAGTCAGTCTTCCAGAGGATGCAGAAACAACCCCAAATGACGGGCAGGGCCCACAGCCCGGGGTGGGAGCATCGCACACGTGTGTGCGCATGTGCATGCACGCCCGAGGCCAGCCCTGCGCAGCAGCCCTCGGGGAGGCCACACACCACGTCCTGGAGAAGTAGGTCAGCAGAGCAGCCCAGCAGTTTCTCCCCAGTGGGCAGGGAGAAGAGTTCAAGGCCAAGAGTGTGTGGACTCCTTGGAACCCCTGAGGGAGAGGCCTGCACTCTCCCCAGAAAGGGCCATCCCTCTCCTTGTCACATCAAAGCAGACCGCTTGCCTTCCCTGGCTCAGAATTCTCCCCACCCGGGGAGCGTGTGGGCATTCTGCAGAGGTTGGGACGGGTGACCCCTTCCAGCACTGAAAGCAAGGAAAGACCATCGTGGGCAGAGGCCGCCACTTTCGCCTAGTAGATGGCTGCAGTGAGAGGGACCCAGTACTGTCCGTTAGAGCTCGGACTGCATTGAGCCGTGGTGACAGGTGCCGCAGCCTGGTTGGGTGGTGGAGGTCAGGGCAGCAGCACCCCGCGTCTGTGGGCCTGGCACCATCCCTCCCTCTGCTGGGGGGGGGCGTCTAGGAAATGAGCTAGGCCAGGCTACAGACGCACCCCTCTGAGGGCATTCGTGTGGCGTTTCCGACAGACTCCTGGCATATATTCAGACCGAAAGAATTCGGAAAGGCAAGGCAGTGGCTGTGGCGGGGGAAGGTTCTGTAGAACAGGGTTTGCTCATGAATGGAGGGGAAGGGGGCTGAGTCGGGGGAGCAGGATCCTGAGGCAGCAGAAGGGGCAGGAGCCAAATCAGAGGAGGGGAGGAGGGCCCTCTGCTCCCCCAGCCAGCGGGAGGACGTGCAGATGGAGCTCCGTTTGCGGCTGGGTGGGAGGCCAGGAAGTTCCCTCCTGATGTTCCTCCTCTCCGTGTGAAGTGGGAGGCTGGGTCGTGCCAAGAGGGAAGGGGAAGGCAGAGGAGGAGAGGGGAGGGTTTGGGCCTGGAAGGGGAGCCGCTGGGCCAGAGTGAGCACACAGGGCTTCTGAAGTGCCCGCCCTGCTCACAGCCTCCTCGGGCCAGCCAGAAGGAACACAGATCCCACCACTGAGAGAGCACAGGCGCTTGGCACTCACAGAGGGCTCACTGTGTACCGGGCACTGAGAAGTCCACGGCCAAGTCCTTTAATAAGTCACAAGCCCATAGGGAGAAGGCACTATTCTCTCCTTTTTATAGATGGAAAACTAAGGCAAGGAAAGATGAAGGTACTTGCCCAAGGCCATCCAGCTAGCAGGTGACAGAGCTGGATCCAAAGCCAGGCCAGCTGGCTCAGAGTCTGCCTTCTCTCCAAGAGCCCGGGGCTGGCTTGCAGGGGTGGGGGCTGGGGGAGTGCTGGCTGAGTCACCTGGGATTGGAGGTAGGAGGGAGTGAGGTGAGGGCAGAGGCTTCTGGAGGATTCCTCACGGGCCTCTCCTGCCATACACGCACAGACACGAGCACACCTGCTCTGGAAGCCCGGCTCCCCGGCCCAACCCGCCCCCCTCCCACCGATAGACAAGAAATGCAGGCCCAGATGGGCATTTGCTGTCATCCCAGCCCTGGACTCTTCCCCCCAGCAGCTCTCTGCCCCCCAACACCATCTGGGGACAAACTCAGTACCTCTGACGGGTGGGTGCAGTTTGCATGGATCCCAAAGGGGTCTGTCAGGCTGTGGATGGGGAGGGTTGGGGCTTGGCAGGATGGGTGCTCTGCCTTGTGTCTGGGAATGGGGGTGGGGTGGGACTGGGTGGGGCCCTAGGGTTACACCTGTAGCTGTGTGGACATGAGCAGGGGGGTGTTGTCTGTGGCAGGGCAGGGGTGGAAGGCTGCCACGGGTGTGGCCATATCAACACCATCCTCCCAGAGTTTTGTCTGAGACTACTTGGCTGAAGAATTGGATACTGTGAGCCTGCCCTCGGACCTCACCTTCCCCACCCCCTGCCTTCCATTCTCAAAAGCCTAGATCACCTTTTATAAGCATATATAATTCATGGGGTATTGTCCATCACCCCTCTTGGAACGTAAGTCCCATGAGGGTGGGATTCTCTTTTTATATATATAAAAGATTTTATTTATTCATTTTTGAGAGAGAGAGAGAGAGAGAGAGAGAGAGTGAGCACGTACAGGATGGGAAGAGGTAGAGGGAGAAGCAGACTCCCCGCTGAGCAGGGGGCCCGACCTGGTCTGGGGGAGGGCTCCATCCCAGGACCCAGAGATCAACCAGAGCCAAAGGCAGATGCTTAGCCGACTGAGCCACCGGGGCGCCCTGAGGGCGGGATTCTTACCTGTTTGTGCTGTGTGGTGTCCCCACGGCTCTGAACAGCAAGCCCCTGGGGAACAGCAGGTGCAGATCAAAATCTATGAATAAGAGCACCCGTGTGAACTTGGTATATGGAGGGTCTTTGTGGGACATAAACACCTGTGCCTTGTCTGATGCCATGTTTGAATGACAGCCCGAGACAGGCCAGTGGTACCCAAGTGGGGACTGTGGGTGTCTCCCCAGAGTGCGGGCTCAGGTCTGGCCTGAAGCTTTGGGGAAAAGGGAATGCAGCAGAGGTGCCTATCGCCCCCTTGTGGTCGTTTTGAGCCTGGCATCCCGGGACCCTAGGTACTGGGGAAGAAGGCCAGTGGACCAGAGGGCCGTGGCTTGACATCACATTTCATGCCACTCCCCCCGGAACAGGGAGAAGATGAGCGTGGGCTGCCCAGAGCCCGAACCACCCCGCTCCCTGCCCTGCTGTGGGCCAGGGACTGCCCCTGGGTTGGGTGCAGGCGTGCCCCTCCTCACTGAAGACATGCAGGCACTGACCCTCCGCACGCTGGCCGCCAGTGATGTGACCAAGCACTACGAACTTGTCCGGGAGCTAGGCAAGGGCACCTACGGGAAGGTCGATCTCGTGGCCTACAAGGGCACAGGTGAGTATCTGCCGGGTGGCCAGCTTTGAAGGCTGGGCTGGGGACTTGTCTGGGGCTCTCGGTGCTCTCTTCAGGAGCCAGGAAGTCAGCAGGGAGACTGGTCCAGGTGGAGAGATGTAGCCTGAGCATCCCAGGGAGACCTGAGAGGGGGTACAGGGCCCAGGCTGGAGGGTAGGGTGCTTGGGGACAGCTGAGGGGCTGACCCGGGGACATATGGAGCTCAGGAGAGAAGTCAGGGCTGACCCCAGGGAAGCAGACAGAGCTGAGAGTGGGTCCTTGGAAACAGTGCACCGTGCTTAAGGAGGGGTGGGAGATGCCTCTGGGAGGTCATATGGCCATGTCCATTTTTCGGATGAAGACATTGAGACCTGGAGATCCAGTCACTCAGCTGAGGTCCTACAGCTAGAGACGCTTCGAGCCAGGACGAGACCCATCTCTAGAAACTTCTCACTCAGGAGCACAATGCCTTCCCCACACCATACGCTCACAGCGGCACCCTCCTAACCAGTCAGGGACAGGGACTTACTGAGTTCCCACAGCTGTACACACCGGGGGTGGGGGGCTCTGTGCCAGCTGACAGCAGCTGGGGGAACTCTGGACATGGGGTTCCCTGAGCTTTGCCCTTGCTCTCTGTGTGACCTTGGAAAGTGGTTTAACCTCTCTGTGCCTAGGTTCCTCCTCTGTAAAATAGGGTAGCATTCAGGCTCACCCACCTCCTAGGGTCATTAGGAGGAGCGGCTTGTGAATGGCGAGTGCAGAGGGGAGGGCCTGCAATTCGTGAATGCTCTGTGGACACGTGTGCCACACACAGTTTTGCACCCCCACGGGGTACAGATGGCCGCCCAAGGACAAAGGCGGGGACATAGGCCTTGCAGGCACTCACCTCTCCCTGTCAAATTCCTTTTTATCATCCATTTAACAAACACTCATTGAGCAGCTATGATGCACCATAGGGTCGTAGGCACTGGGGAGAGGGCAACGAATAAGACCGAGATTCAGGGGGGTATGTCCTGGGGTGGGGGGCAGGGGAAGATCCACCAGATGAAAGAAGTGTGTTGAATGTCAGACGGAAAAGGAGAGCGTGGAGGAAGGAGCAGACGGTCCTCACAGAGCTACAGGCTGGGGCGGGAGACCCAGGCTGACCCCTGAGTCACTGCATGGCCTCCGGCAAGTCCTTTCCCCTCTGGGAAGTCCTTTCTCCTCCGGAAAGTCCTTTCCCTTCGCGGGGCCTCAGTTTCCTACCAGTAGGATGAGGACAGACACACACGGCCTCCGGGTGGGGATAGGGGGGCACAGGCAGGCCTGGGGGCACTGGGCGCAGGAACTCAGGGACCTTCACTGCTGTGGCTGCCTCCCCGTCAGGCACGAAAATGGCACTGAAGTTTGTGAACAAGAGCAAGACGAAGCTGAAGAACTTCCTGCGGGAGGTGAGCATCACCAACAGCCTCTCCTCCAGCCCCTTCATCATCAAGGTCTTTGACGTGGTTTTTGAGACAGAAGACTGCTATGTCTTCGCCCAAGAGTATGCGCCCGCGGGGGACCTGTTCGACATCATCCCTCCTCAGGTACTTGGTGTGGTGGCCTGCCCCGGGGGGCTGACGGAGCCAGGCACTCCCAGGGCAATGGCAGGGGGACGGGATGAAGTCCAGCACCTATCTGGGGACAACAGGGACACAAGAGGGGAGACGAGACAGCGGGGCCACCAGTGGCTTCCCAGAGGAGGCGCCCTGGAGTGGGGGGAGAGTGCCAGGAGGACTCTGTGTTTGGT